>NC_139080.1:65664337-65871837 GCF_965140915.1 Aythya marila | reverse complement strand
ATATATTCTGAAAGACATAGTCTGTTTTGTGTGCTTGATTTTAACTGTACAAATGTCAGGAATCAGATGCCCATGTTCTCCAACTACAGACCTCAGCAAGTTTATCAAGCATTGAATCACTGATTTACCTGTTCAGCAGTCTTTTCTGCAAGGAAAACTCCAAAGATTTTTGGAAGGAGATATATTTTTGCATTCTAGCCCAAGAGGTAAAACTGTTCTGTAGGCATACTGAGGATCTCCTGGAGTTGTGTCAAGTTAGCATTTTAGCTAGGTAGCAAAGGTGGTTAAGAGCTTCTGGACAGTGTGAACATCATCACAGCCAGTACACAGAAGGAAAGGATTATCCACCCCCGTCTATCAATCCCCTATTCCAAACACTTTAGTTTTGCATTTCTGTGACTAGATAGTTGGACAATTTGGTGGGTAAGGAATTGGCTGGATGGTCACATTCAAAGAGTTACAGTCAGTGACTCAATGCCCAGGTAGAGAGAAAATGATGAGTGGTGTTTCTCAGGGGTCATTAGTGGGACCTGAACTGTTTAACATCTTTGTTGGTGACACAGACAGTAGGACTGAGTGCACCCTTAGGAATTTTGCCAAGCTTAGAGGTGTGGTTGACATGGTGGAAAGAAGGGATGCCATCCAGAGAGACAGGTTTGAGGGATGGGCCTGTGCAAAACTCATGAAGTTCAACAAGGTCAAGGGCAAGGTCCTGAACAAGGTTGGAGCAATCCCAAGCACAAATACAGGTTGAACAGAGAATGTGTTGAGAGCAGTCCCAAAGAGAAGGACCTGGGTGTTGACAAGAAATTTGACACAAGCCAGCAAATTCTCCTGCAGCCCAGAAAGCCAATCATTGGCTTCATCAAAAGAAGTGTGGTCAGTAAGTTGAGGGAGGTTATTCTCCACCTCTGTTCTGAGATCACACTGAGAGTCCTATGTTCAGTTCTGGGCCCCCCAACATAAGAAGGACACAGACTACAGGAAAGAAGGGAAGGGACTATTTATCATGGAGTGTAGTAACAGGACAAGAGCTAACAGTTTTAATATAAAAAAGGGTAGTTTAATATTAGACATTAGGAAGAAACTCTACAGTGAGGGTGGTGAGACACTAGCACAGGTTGCCCAGAAAAGTTGTGGATGCCCCATCCCTGGAAGTGTTCAAGGCTAGGCTGAATTGGACTTTGAGCAACCTGGACTAGTGGAAGGTGTCCCTGCCAATGGCAGGGGGGCTGGAACTAGGTGATCTTTGAGGTCCCTTCCAACCTAACCTCTCTATGATTCTGTATTGTATGAAATCTGACTAAACTTGACTTCTTCTTTGATTCTTGTGTTTTGTGCATACACTGTGAAACTATTTTTTTATTATTGTTTTTCATTTTTTATTTTATTTGGAATAAAAATAAAGTAATTAAATTAATATGTTATCAAGTAAAAAGTGAACACGTCATAAAGATCAACTTGGAAGAGAAGGGCTTGCCTTAAGAGGCAAGCCAAAGGATATAAGAAAATAACTATCAGAAAATTCTTTCAGAGGTGCACTCCTAACACAAACTAAAATCTTAATGTATATACACTCTTAGTTTTCCTGAAGTCAATAAAGTTACTCTTTTTTTTTTTTTTTTAAATCATTCTTGATTCTCAATTGACCCTTGACTTTGTTTTCTGAGGCATCACAGACAAAGAATGACAAATACCACAACAATATAATCACAACACTGAAGATTTTATTTGACACACAGTATTTAGAAGATTCGATTATAGCAAAATCTAGTATTCATTCTGATTTCAATAAACTCATAAACTGGGATGGTTTTGTGTCATTGTTGTTTGTTGTTTCTCTAGTGTATCTTAAAGACAGTATAGAAATAATGATGATGTACTAAGATGAATGCAAGCTGTCACCATGATTTCAGTGCTTTTCTGAACAGCCCTGGGACTTAAACAGGGAAGCACTGGTTCACTGATAGTCTTGCATGAGTACCTTTAGCCTCTGAGCAGCTAACGTTCCTCAGCAGACTTAGTTCAAGCAGATCCTTTTGTGGAGTACTATAGAAGAGGCTGCTGTTAGGCTGAAACTAGATTTCCTAGTTTCTGTCTCTGGCTGTGTTCTAACAGATAAAACACCACAAATCACCACACAATTAACAAATAATATAAATAACAAATAAAATCATACTGTCTTTAAAAGTGGAAAGAGTACACTGCAATACATATTTTTACTAGAATCACAGAATCACAGAATTTCCTAGGTTGGAAGAGACCTCAAGGTCATCGAGTCCAACCTCCAACCTAACGCTAACAGCCCTCCACTAAACCATATCCCTAAGCTCTACATCTAAACGTCTTTTGAAGACTTCCAGGGATGGTGACTCCACCACTTCCCTGGGCAGCCTGTGTGCCTCACAACCCTTTCAGTGAAGAAGTTCTTCCTAACATCTAACCTAAAACTCCCCTGGCTCAACTTAAACCCATTCCCCCTCGTCCTGTCACCAGGCACGTGGGAGAACAGGCCAACCCCCACCTCGCTACAGCCTCCCTTGAGGTACCTAAAAAGAGCGATAAGGTCACCCCTGAGCCTCCTCTTCTCCAGGCTGAACAAGCCCAGCTCCCTCAGCCGCTCCTCGTAGGACTTGTTCTCCAGGCCCCTCACCAGCTTCGTCGCCCTTCTCTGCACCCGCTCAAGCACCTCAATGTCCTTCTTGTAGCGAGGGGCCCAAAACTGAACACAGTACTCGAGGTGCGGCCTCACCAGAGCTGAGTACAGGGGGACGATCACCTCCCTAGCCCTGCTGGTCACACTGTTCCTAATACAAGCCAGGATGCCGTTGGCCTTCTTGGCCACCTGAGCACACTGCTGGCTCATATTCAGCCAACTATCAACCATCACTCCCAGGTCCTTCTCTGCCTGGCAGCTTTCCAACCATTCCTCTCCCAGTCTGTAGCTCTGCTTGGGGTTATTGCGCCCCAGGTGCAGGACCCGGCACTTGGCCTTGTTAAACTTCATGCAGTTGACCTCAGCCCATCGGTGCAGCCTATCCAGATCCTCCTGCAGAGCTTTCCTACCCTCAAGCAGATCGACAAACGCACCTAACTTGGTGTCATCTGCGAACTTACTGAGGGTGCACTCGATGCCCTCGTCCAGATCATCGATGAAGATATTAAAGAGGACCGGCCCCAGCACCGAGCCCTGGGGGACGCCACTAGTGACTGGCCTCCAACTGGACTTGGCTCCATTCACCACGACTCTTTGGGCCCGGCTATCCAGCCAGTTTCTAACCCAACGAAGCGTGCGCCAGTCCAAGCCAAGAGCAGCCAGTTTCTTGAGGAGAATGCTTGAGGAGAATAATACATTAATACTTCTTAACAGCCTGTTAAACCACTGCATTTCATGATGAGCTGTTATTCTTACTTTCATTCTTTCTCATACTCTTCAACTAACATTATTGTCTCAATATACTAAGCTATTCCTGACTATCCCGCTTCTCAATGTGTTGTTCTATTACCATGATTTTGAAATTCCTAGAACCCAGTCTGGGATATATTTCATTTCATTCTTTCCTATGAAATTATGAAAAACATTCTTACTCAAGCAAACTCCATTATTAATGCAAGGAAAGATAGTACTATCTCAAGTGCATATTTCATACAATAGAAAGTTACTTTTTTCTGTTTGTAGATTTGCACATGCTGGGAACTGCAAAATTTCAAACACACAGAAGACATAGTAAATCTTCACTGTCTAGAGAAACAGCCACATGAGCATCTACAGATCTGCTTGCTGTGAGTAGCATTTAAATGATAACCATAAGACAAAAGATGATGCTGCATATAAAAAACATACATCAGAAAATGTTTGAAGAAAAAGGATACCTGTTTAAGATGATGACAACTGTTGTTTTTTTGTTTGCTTGTTTGTTTGTTTTTTTGCTTGTTTTTCTGGTAGATATTTAGATGAGGAGTGAAGTAAAGTATATCTGTCCCATTCTAGAGAAAAATAAGTAAAATAAAACAAAGTAAAAAATCAATTAGCACAAGTTCTTCCAGACTTGGAATTACAGTGATATCATTTGTCAGGCAGTAGTCAGAAATTTGACTGAGTTGCCCAGGGAAGTGGTGGAGTCATCATCCCTTGGAGGTGTTTAAGGAAAGGTTGGACTTGGTGCTGAGGGACATGGTTTAGTGGGTGACGTTGTTAGTAAGGTGCTGGTTGGACCAGGTGATCTTGAAGGTCTTTTCCAATCTTAATGATTCTATGATTCTATGATTTTACTCACTGCAAACATTAAAAACAAACAAGCAAGCAAACAAACAACAGGAAAAACAGCAAAACAGAGAAAGCCCCATTATTAATAATGATACATCTATAAAATATGACGCTGTAACTGTTAAAATTATGGGAATAGTTTGTTCTCTGAATTTTCTTCCCCTTCCTATTAGTATTTTAACAGTTCTTTATTGGAACAACATTTCTTTGCCGAAATAAAGAGGTTTCACTATCTACAATGATGTCTTGTGAGGAAGCAAACAATTCAGAAGAATATGAAAGTTAAAATTTATTAGCACTTTCTTGTTAACATTCCCAAGCATTCCTCAATGTGTGACATTTTTTGTTGGTTAAATATAAATGTAAATACATATTAGTTAACTTGAGGTAAAGGGAAGGAACGGTGAAAAATTTTGACTAAAAGTAAGATAATTCTTGCAGAAATCCAATAACTAAAAGCTTTCAAGAAGAAGAAGAAGAATATACATGTATATGTATATCTATAAGCTACTTCCCTTCATGTGTACAAGAAGCAAACATTCAGTTCAAGTATCATTTCAAAACAAGATACATTAATATCATGTCGTCTGCAGTGAGTGAAACAGATTGACATCTTTTGAGATAACTGCTTACTTACTGCATGAATTTGACAAAAAGTTCCTCATTTTATCAAGCACTCCTTATTTGTAATATCATAGGGTTTCATGAGTAACAGGTCTGCATTTATCCCTGTCACCATCTACATCATATTTTAAGTTTTGACTTAAGTTTAATCCTCAGTTTAATCCTGTGCAAAATGAAGAAACTTAATGCTTTTGGTTTCTGTTTGTAAGGCAGATGTTCCATTCTTAGTTCCATTTTAATGGTCCCTGTGATTATCTACCTCCACTTAGTTTTCCCACAGATACAGAGAACAGAACTTCAGAAAGAAATTAAGGTAAGAATTTCCCTAAGAGGGAAATGATTCCATTTGTCTTGGTTTCAAAGACCTTTCTGATGATCAAAGAATCACAGAAGAATAGCCCAAGTTAAAAGGGACCATAAGGATCATCCAGTCCAACTTCTGGACCACCCCAAAATTAAACCAAATATCTGAGAGATTTGGCCAAATGCTTCCTGAACTCTGACAAGCTCAGTGCCATTACCACTGGGAAGCCTTTTCCAGTGTCTGACCACCTTCTGGGTGAAGACTCTTTTCCTAAAATCCAGCCTGAACCTCCCCTGATACAGTTTCATGCCATTCCTTCAGGTCCTATTTCTCCTCAGCTGTTCCTCATATGTCTTCCCCTTAACCTTCACCAACTTCATAGCCCTCCTTTGGACACTATCTAATAGTTTTATCCCAGGATACAGTGTGCCCTTTTTGCGGCCAGAGAACAATGATGTCTTATATTGAACTTGTCATCAGCCAGAACCCCCAGGTCTCTTTCCCAGTGCTGCTCTCTTAAAATTAAGATACGTCTATCAAACTTACTGGAAAAATCTATGATTGGTACTGAGATTGTGTAATGTATGGAACAGTTTAAAAGCATCATCCTATAATCCCACCACCTAAATGATGTATTCAGTTTGTGACTGTTAGTGCCATTTGTTTACAGACTTTTTTTTTTTTTTTAATTAATTGGGTGTTCAAACATTTTATTAACTCATTTATCTTAAATGAAAGATTTCCACAATTTCTGCAAGCCATTTGTGAGTTAATGTGTGAGCAGCTGCATGCCTCATTCTGAGGAGGGAAGTAAATAAGAGTGCTGCAAAATAGTGCTGCGTCCACTTGCTAATTGTTTCCTGATGACTTTGACAGCTGCAAGATATAAGTTGATACAGACTACATAGCTGGTTGATTTCTAGATTCATTACTCATTCTGTTTGATCAGTGAACTTTTAGTCTTTATAAGAGTTGCATTATTCTCTCTGAAAATTGCTGCTCTGAATTCTGTTGTTCCAAATATTATCTTATATATATATATATGGAAATAAACATAGTTTATTTATGGTCGTGCCTACATTAAAGAAATTTACATACTAGTGACTGAGATGTTTCTGTAAATTGAACTAAAAACATTCCTCAATATGCATAGGACTATTTACCTGAAGATTACTGCTCAACTGCAATATGTTGGGTCCAATTTTATCCATTTCTGTTTTGTGAAAACAGTTCTCCAATGCAGATATAGGCCCTTCCCTAAACATGAATATTCAATTCAATGTTTAACTAAGTTCTGTTACTGCTTGCAGTAGCCCACAGAACAAGTGCTAATAAAAGTATCCATAGTAAACACTATAAAAGTGCAGAAAAATGAATATTTTTACCAACTATTACATGGAAGACAGGTTCCTTCTTTACTGTGACTCTCCAAGGTACTGAAAACAATATAGCATATGTTAACAGCACTTATCATTCAAGTAAAATGAAGATAAAATACAGCAAAGGAAAACAATGCAGTGAATAGTATGTGGGAGAAATGTTAAAATGTGAAGGGCAGTGATTCATCATCACCTGTTATTCAAATCTGTTCTCTCTGCATGCACATCTGAGAATCCCTTTCTAAGGTGTGTCTGAAGTTAACCAGCCTTCTCAAATTCTTCTGTTGTGATAAGACAGACAGCAGCAGTTATATAGTTCACACTCTAGGACCATCCACTTTGACAATAGTGTGAAATGATAATACTTGGCATTTTTTGTCCAAAGTTCACATAAGGACAGAATACTGTTGTTCTCATTTGTTATATTTGATGTATGTAATATCAGTGTAAAGGTGTCTATTTAAGTTCATAAATATTGACAAATTCAAAAACTGTACATAATTTTCCTTAATGCACAATGTGAATAAAGCAGCTGTTCAGTCATGAGAAATGTCTGAAAGTCGTGTTCAGTCATGAATTTCAAGTCTTGCTTTTCGTCTTCAAGTAAATCAACTCAATAGTGTAAGTCAATGTTATTTATTTGCAAGTGATTTGTATACAGACTACTGACAGATGGATGATGGATATTCCTCAATGTGGAATTTCATTTTAGTGCACTGAACATTCACAAAATTTACATTAGCATTTAGCTTCTTTCTTGTTTTGCAAATTTTACTTAGCACTGAATATTTTGCATAAATTATTTTTAACCCAGTAATAATTAGAATCTCTGGAGATACATGTGTTACAAACCACACTATGTAACGTTTTTTAGTTCCTTGGTGGGGCCATCTGTCTGCATTTCAGAGTGTAGTTTTTATTGCCAACCAAATCCAGAGATTTAAATGGGATTTTAAAATAAACCCTGAGGATCAGTAATTTTGTAATTTCAGGCTAATTGTCTTGCATAGATCTTATTCACATACAAAATAAATAAATAAATAATCATGTTGACAACACGTTGAAGAAAATGCTTCTGGATGCATTACCTTCATTTTATTGATTTTAGGCTTGCCCTTATGAGTAATTCATGAGTTCTGATTTCACTTTATTTTTTTTGTATGAGTAATTCATGAAGCCAAATCTATTATTTCTTCTGACATAAGTTAAAGGCTGGATCCATTACAGTTAGTTTTAAAAATGGTTTTATTAAATAACATGTAAGAAAAGGTATTTGAGCTTTCATTTTCTTTTAGTTTTATCACCTGTAGGTGAATGGAAAAAGAAGCATTAGAAGAAAACAGTGTTAATCTAAGAAATTGTGCCAGATCTTTTAAGAGGTAGCTGATAATGAATCTCTCATACTATTTTAAAACACCGTGTTCATAATTATTAGATGATTTTGAGAAACTATTGACAATTAAAAATAAATACATAAAATAAACAGTTTTACTATGGCACAATAATGCAGTTTTAAACCACAGTGTATGAGGGATTTTATTATGATGCATGGCATAGGATGCTATCAGAAAACCATTTTTCAAAAAGACAGTAGTTTTAAAATGATATACTCCACAAAAAAAAAAAAAAAAAAAAAAAAAAAACAGGTCTTCAGAAATTAACAATAAATTAAATATTTTTTTCTACTTTGATTAAAGTTCAGAAATAATATTTTTTATACCATCTTCTCTTCTCAGCTTTCCAATTACAGATTTGCTTTTCTTTCCACAGTCTCAATGTGATTCAATTGGCTGACTGAGATGCCCCAAGCACTAGTTAAATTTAACTGCAGAAAAACTCTCAAACTGGAACTTAACACTAACTGAGTTTTTTGAGAACTCTAATAGTTAACAAATACCTATTGACAAAATTGTCCTTCTAGAACTGAGCCATTTAACCAGTCTATGTTTTAATCTTCTTACTGTCTTTTTATCTGAATGAGCAAGAGCAAAGAGCATTTTAAAAATCATCTATAACTTTTTAAAATTCACTTTTCAGTTTCATCCTGGTATATCTTGCTGAATCACTTTTCTGATGATAACTGAAAAAGATCACCCTTAAATCCAATCCTTAAATATGGTTAGACAGTTCTTGAAAGGGTGCAAGAATTTATTTCTTCACTATTCTTTTTCTGAATTTAGATAATGAAAGTTATCACATAGTTGACAGTCTCCAACCTCAACTTTATTGAAAGTTGGTTATCTTTTGTTTGTTTGTTTGTTTAGCTACTGAGAGACTTTCTTTCCAGCATTTTATCACCTGCTCATCCTGAACCAATTGTTGGCTACTAATTTGTAATTTTGGCTTCGCGTTTTTATGTAAAAACAAACAAGCAAATATTAAATATTAAAACAAAACAAAACCATATGGTTTTATATTATTATAGATTCTAACATGAAAATAACTTCTCTTTGTAGACTATACAATCATGTGAACTTCATGGAATCTTTTTACATTGAAACTATGGATAGTCATTTATTGGTTTCCAAATGGCTGGCTCACATACGTCTGAAATTTCAAGCTTGTGGAGGGTAAACTTATTTACTGATCTTGCTCTATGTTTTTTCTCAGTCCTCATTTGAGTTAGATACATTCACCATGACACCACAGTATGAGTGACAGCTGCAACATTACCATTTTTTACTACGTACTAGTTTCTGTAGAAATTTCCAATAATACATAGTAGGAGAGGAAACATTTAAAAACATAAAATGGAAAACCTCTAAAAAATATCAGTATCTCAGTTAATCCAGCCTAATAAAACATTGAAATATAATAAATTGAAGCAGGAGTAAATCAAAATTAAGCATTTGAGAAACACAAAGTTTGTGCTTTCACAGTGTCTTTCAATGTATACACAATATACTGAGATAGATGAAATTTATCTAATGTAAAAAAAAAACTTCTTGAAACCACAAAACAAAACAGGAGAATATCCAAAGCCTATCAACATCTCATCACCTTCAAAAGAACATGTACAAGTCTAATATAATTGACATCAAATGGGAAAAGGAACATAAAAACTAAAGTTTTCTGTTCCTGGAGGCTGAAAGAAAAAAATACAACTCTGAAGAATCCATAATGTTTTTAGTGTTTCATAAACACATGAAACCCATTCCTACACTCTAATATATATATATATATTTCCCATTGTATGAACATTAAGCTTTTTTGTTTGTTTGTTTTGTTTTGTTTTGTAATGTTCTGTGAAGATAGTTTGTCCTAACTGCATAAAACTTACAATACATTAATTTACACAGAAAGTTGTTCCACAAGATGGAAGGAGGACTATTAAATTAGATTTTAAAACCTCACTTATGTGAGTCATGAATTTAACTTCCTTACAGGCAGAGCTTTTCATCTGGTCATGCCTCTTTCATCCCTTTACATTCACTGTGGGGTGCTGAATCTCCTACATAACAGAAAGAAGATACTTGCTCACAAATTCTAAAATAACGCACTTGGCAAGTTCGTTCCTTGTGTGCTTTCACAAAAATATTTCCCCCTCTTATTAATACACTCTCCTTCATCAATATTAATAAAATGAATTATTTTTTTCATCATATCTCTATCAGTTAGGTATTAGTGTCATAACGGTACCAGGAAACTACATTGCATTCCACTGACTAGTAGTATAATCTTGTTAGATTAAAAAGACATAACAAAAAAACACCCAAGAAAATACATGTTTGTGGTGAAAATTTCCTCCATTTTTTCCCACACTGATGCAATGATGTAATTTCAAAAATTGCATCACTGCAATTTTCAAAAATTCAAAAAAATGATGATGCAATTTCAAATACGATTGTCTTGCTTTACATGGTTTGTTTGCTTGTTTGTGTGTTGGTTTTGTTTGTTCATTTGTTTAAGATGTATTTTGTGAATTCATAGTTCTGGGTATTAAATATATCTTCACTGTTTATAAAAAAGTGGTCATGAACTGAAGTCCATGGATGTCTGCAGAGTCTGAAATGACAGAATAGTTTGACATGATGACGTATCCATGATGTGTATAGCAAAAACAGAGGGAACATAAATTGTAATTGGATTATGCATATTGATATTAAATATTAGGACAAAATAGAATATTAATATCATATTGAATTCATTAAAATATCATATGTTAATTGAGATTATGTTAATTAAAAACAAACAAATAAAGATAAATTGGCTTCAATTTTCTTTTCTAAGCATGTAAATTATAGGTGATTTGTAAGTCCAGAGAGCCTAAAATGAACATATGAGAACTCAGCAGGATTGAAAATGAGCCCAAAATGATATTTAGAAGCTAATTTTGAGTACATGTGAAACCTTAACAAAGTATGAGGAAAAATTGGCTACATAATCCTTTCATTCGTGACTCATTCACTCAGTGTGTCTGGCCACCAGCACAGGTAAGCACTTGGAGCTTGAGTGACTGAAATGAAAATTTTGATTATCCACTACTTTAATGGTAAAGCAGACATAGCAACAATTCTCACTAGCAGGTACTCTCCCACACAGATGCAGTCTAACTAAAGTCTGTGGGTACTTCCATAATGTGCACTTTCATTTAATGTTCTATTTCCTGTACGTGTCATATAGACACCACTCTTTTTATCTTTAGCTGTTGCTGGGTTGCTCAGGATGAGAAAAAAAATAAATGTATTACATCAGTGTTATTAAGAGAATTCTCCTGAATCTGTAGAATCTGCACCACTACAGATTCCTTCTGTGGTGCAAGTGCTTTGCCCACGAAGTAAGCTTATGCAAAATGTTTTGCCTTGATAAGCTTCCTGCCCATCTACTCTGCTGTTGAATACTTCTCTTTCAATGGCATTTCTTATTTACAGCAAATCTTGATTTTGCTATATACTTGTCATTTAATTAATTCTCTTTTCCCTTTTCAGGCAAATTTATTGTCTCTTGGTATGCTATGATCTGATGTGATTTGAACTATGTATTATAACTAGGAGCAAAGAAGATTGAAAAGATTATTAAGCCCACCTAATGATTTTATTTTATTTTATTTTTTCAAATTTTGTGAATAAAAAGCAAATGAAAATAACCTATAATCTCGTGATGGAAAACTAACCATGCGGAAAAAGCACTATCTGCATTTCGTAACCCACTCAGATGTGGGCACACTTACAAACCGAAACAGAGGGAACAGCTGCTGCTGGTATCCACAGTACTCTTTTGTCATAATATTACCTCTACTCATTGGTTGTTGGTTTTTTTTTGTGTGTGGTTTTTTTGTTTTTTTTTTTAATTTTAAGGATATCCTACTTTCCTGTATATGCATGACTGAACATGTCTTTTTTTCTTGTTATGAAAAATACCGTGCTTAATTGGAGAGGTTTGCTTTGTTTTATTATTAATTATTTCATTGATATTTATTAAGAAATTTCTCTAACACTTACTTCATCTTTTGTGATTTTGTCTACATTTGTTAAACTATTCATTCTCTGCCTCAGAAAGCCTTCCACAGATATCCAACAGTCACAGTTGCAATGGAAGCTTTTGTGACGTGAAGAAATTTAATCATCTATCTTTTGACACTGTCAAAACAGTCACAGTCACTTACTATTAAATTATTAAAAAATATACTGTACTCATAAATATTCTAAGGGCTAAGCATATGCCATTCAACTCTTCTAATAATTTAAGTATCTGAAGGCTTTTATTTTGCAGTTTTTTCTTACATTTAACTTAGGATTCTACTCCTGCAGGTGTGAGGCAGGGTTATCAGATGTCCCTGTTTTTGAGAACTATTCCTTATTTCATTTTATGGCTGCATAACTAATAGAAAAGAAGAATCAATATTTATACAGTAACATTAAACGAAGTCAACTGAAAGTAAGTTCCAGTTATGAATTCAGTCTGCAGTAACCTTTTCTTTCTTCTAAGGAAAAAATAGTCAAAAGAAAAGGAAAATGTTTTCATATTCTTTTGCTACTGACCTCTTCACCTGAAATAAAAGTTTGAGTGTATATTCTTAAAATATTAATGCCCATTCATGAGCTTTATTCTACTGTGTTTAAAATGCCCAGAATAAATTGTATGCAGGAAGTGCTCAGAATATTATGACAAACTTTGAAGTCTGCAAATTTTCCTCATGAAGCTGAAGCTTAAGCAAAATTCACAAAACCACGAAGTGAGACAGGATCCAGCACCAGGAGAGCATCATTTCAGAGAGTTCCTGGTATGTTCGTTTGTGCTAGGGATATATGCTTACTTCACAAACCTGTGGTGAAACTAGAAATTTATGCAGAAACCCTTAAAGATGAAAATGAAGACTGAAAAAAAATAATGCAGTGAGAACAGAAGTAAAAAATATTCTTAGATCCTTCAATAAGGTCAATTTTGAGTGCTGGAGAACTTGTCAAGATTAGAAATGAACTGAAGAATTGCTCTTCGTGTTAATAAGGAAACTTCTGAGTGACAGAATACGAGTTACCTTGTCTGAGCTAGTTGTAAAAGAGAAATTACCTACCTTTAGCCCAAATAATTTCAATTTTCTTGTTGCTTTTGGCAGAAGATTACTTCAGCAACCTACAATATGCAGAAAGAACCTTGTAAGGTTAAGTATGTAACCCCATACGTATGGCTTTCAAGTAGCTAGTAGTAATCTTGAACTAAATGCATAAAGGGATCAAGACCTAAAACTGACTCTCAGCAATATTTATATACTTTTATTTGGGCAAGATTCATCTCCACATGGATTTCCAAGCATGACTTTAGGGACCATCCACAGTTTTTGCATTAAATTAAATGAAAAGAGAAGCATGGATGAAAACAGAAAATAATCCTTAAAATACAGTTTATTACAGCTAACAAATAAGGAATTTATTAACAGTTCAATCCACACCCCCAAATATAACAGCAAGATATGGGACTTAAGAAGATAATTCCAGTATGGCATATAAGAACAAAAAATACTGGCTGCCATAGAAGTTATAAAAGCATAAAGAATGGTAGGCATAGCAATGATAACAGGATTGCTATAATAAAATCATAATAATAAATGTAATATAACTATTATGGCAAGGAGTTGTTTTATTGGACTGTGCCAGCAAATTACCTAGCACTGTTTTCCAGGACTCCATATTTAAGATAAAAAAGCACATTGAAAGCAGGGTAACAGTCTCCATTTTGCTATTAATGTACCAGGGCCTATTGGAAAAACAGAGGGTTTTTTTATTTTTTTTTTTTTAAAGAACATCGCCCCGAGGCTTCAGAAACATGAAGACATTGAAGTAATTCCAATATTCCCCATTGGTCTGGGGCTGCAAGGAGAATTATCCACTCACTGGTTAATCATTTTCAAGGCAGTAATGAAATTGTATGCAGAAG
Source organism: Aythya marila (assembly GCF_965140915.1). NCBI lineage: Eukaryota > Metazoa > Chordata > Aves > Anseriformes > Anatidae > Aythya > Aythya marila. The sequence goes on along the minus strand of NC_139080.1, from coordinate 65,857,889 downwards.
TAAGGAAAAATGTAAAACATATGCATAACAAAACATTGTATGACTACCTAATGAAGCAAAATGTACTATAAGTAAGGAAACAAGTCATTACACAGTCCCCCAAATCAATATCTTAACAGCACATGCCAAAATTTTCATCATTACAGAGACACATTCTTCTTCATCTACTTCAAATACTCCATGTGGAGTTGTGATCTGAAACCATGACAACTGTTGAGAAAAAAAAAAAAAAAAAAAAAAGCAGAGTCTAAGAGTGTAAGTAGTAGCACTGTAAGTCACACAGGCCTATATAAGAGGAAGGAACAACAGGAACTTCTTAGCACTGAAACTAAACATAAAATAAATAGCTAGCTAATTACTAACTATACTAACTATATACTAACTAGCTCGATAGTTCGATAGCTCGATAGCTCGATGATAGATAGATAGATAGATAGACAGATAGATAGATAGATAATCACTAACAAAATCCATGTCTACAGATCTTCTCTAGACCTGCATAACTGCAGATGCACAGCAATATCTACCACTCTACCACTATCTGGTGTCACCTATAAGCTCTTGTCTGAGAGTCCACTCAGAGGGATCAGTCAATCTCAACAGATGCAACTGTACGAAGGATTTTTTACCTAAGCACTTTTAATATTGAACTATGCCTACTTCCAGACAAGTGTGCTAAATAAAAGAAAGGAGAAAACATTCAACATAGTGCTACTTTAGGGAACTTAACATCCATATACAACTGTGGCCAAAACTAACAGAAGCTACATGGGCAAAACAATAAGAAGAAATCAGAGGCAAAATTTTGCTCCTATATAGTCTCTCAATAGAGTTATTCTTTCCAAGTGACTTCCTGCTGCCTCATTGAGAAGCAGTTATGGAAGAGAATAACATCACATCCCAGATTTATTCAGGCTGGGCAGATTAATTTGTCGAAACAAAACAAATATGTCTAAATTTGCAGACAGAAATGATGAAAAACATCAAGATCAACTCTCAATTCCCATTCATACAGCTTCATTTTTCTTCTCATCATTGGAAGACACAAAAGTAAGCAGACTTGGTAATTTATAACCTTCTAGAAAGGTGTGATTTAAGATTTAAATTTTGCTAATTACTTTTCTGCAGAGTAGTAATCATTTTAAAACTACTAGGCTTTTCTTTTTAACAGATGATAAAAAAATGACATCTCTCGAGCATATCAAAATTCCACATAAAGCAACAGAATGTTTTAGGACATAATCACCTCAGGGAACTGTTGTCACCTTGCGATAATAATGCTTTATAGGACCTAATCAATAACTCTGTCAGTGAGTGATAGCTCAGAGAATCAGAAGGCACAGATTTTACCTTATGAAGAAAGAAAGCATACCAAAATATATACTTTTGAAAGCAGGAGTATCATGATGTTCAAATACGCCAAATATTGTACCTTGGATACTGCATACTGTCTTGGGCACCACAACCTGAGAAAGAGGTAAAACTATTAGAGAACGTTCAAAGAAGGGCAATGGAGGTGTTAAAAGGTCTGGAGGGCAAGATGTATGAGGGCTGAGGTCACCTGGTTCATTCAGCCTAGAGGAAAGAAGACTGAGGGGAGGCCTCATGGCAGCCTGCAGCTCCCTCACGAGGGGAGTGGAGGGCAGGTGTTGAGCTCTGCTCTCTGGTGACCACACCAAGACTGAAGGAGACAGCATGGAGCTGCAACAGACTGGCTGTTAGGAAAAGATTATTCACTGAAAAGATGGTTGGATACTTGAACAGGCTCCCTAGGGCAATAGTCACAGCACCAAGCATACCAGAGTTTCAGAAGCATTTGTCAATTCTCTCAGATGACTACTGTTGAAAAAACAGTTATGTAGAGAACATATATAGAGAGACTAATTACAAATTCTGGAAATATAGAGTAAGGTAACATAGAATCATACAATCACCTAGGTAGGAATATACCTTTAAGATCTTCAAGCTCAACCATCAATGTGACATACCAAGTCCCATCACTAAGGCATGTCCCTTTGTGCCATGGCCACATGTATCTTAAATACCTTCAGTGATAGAGACACCACCACTTCCCTGGGTGGCCAATTCCAATGGTTGGCCATCCTGTCCTTGGAGAAATTCTTCCTAATGTCCAGTCTAAATGTTCCCTCCTGCAATTTGAAACCATCTCCTTGAGTCCTATCAACTTGTCACCTGAGAAAAGATACCAACACTGTCCTTGTTAAAACCTCTTTTCGGGTAATTGCAGAGAAATGAGGTTTCCCCTGAGCCTCCTCTTCTCCAGACTAAACAACTTCAGTTTCCTCAGCCACTCCTCATAAATCTTGTTTTTTTGTTTTTGTTTTTTTTTTTTTGTTGTTTGTTTGTTTGTTTTTTCATTATTTCACTAGCTTTGTTGTTCTTTTCTGCACCCATTTGAACAATTCATTATCTTTCTCATAGAGAGACCCCCAAAACTGACAACAGTATTTGAGGTTCAGCCTCACCCCTGCATTAAGTGATTGCCCCTGCATACAAGGGGCAATCACTTCTGTAGTCCTGTTGGCCACAGTATTTCTGAGGCAGGCCAGGATATTATTGGCCTTCTTGGCCACATGGGCACACTGTTGGCTCATGTTTGGCTGGCTGTTGACCAGCAGTCCCAGGTCTGTTTTCTTCTGGGCAACTTTCCAGACACCCTTCCCCGAGCCTATACCACTGCATGGGATTGTTAAAATCAGGTGCAGCACCCAGCACTTAGGCTTGTTGAATGCCATAAAGTTGGTCTCAGCCCATCAATCTATCTAGCCTATCCAGATCCCTCTGCAAAACCTTCCAACACTCAATCAGATCAACGCTGTCCCACAAATTGGCATTGCCTGCTTACTTACTAACTTACTGAGGGGCCACTCAATCTCCTCATCCATATCACTGATGAAGATGTTAAACAAAACTGGTACCAGGACTGAGACCTGGGGAACAGCAATGGTGACCAGCCACCAACTGGATTTAATTCCATTTACTATGGCTTTTAAAGCTTGGCCATCCAGCAAGTTCTTCATGGCAGGATATGCAAGACAGTGATTCAAAAACAATTCCACTGATAGAAGAACAAAGTAAAAAACACTATAAATATCCTCCACATTTTAGTAGATCTTACATTTTCTATTTGAGCCTATCTTTCTAAAACAGAAACTATAATCTAAGGTCCTGTAAATCAACCTGAAGTTATTGAGGAAAAATCAGGCTACTCTTTATTCTATTAAATTAAGTTTTATACCAGCTCATTTAATTTGAATTAAATTCCCTGGGGAACAGGGAGAAAAACAACTTTCAATAGATGTTTTTGTGATCTTATTAGCAGTTTTACACACAGAATTAAGGAGAGATTCTCTGAAAAACTAGTGGCCATGATATAGATAAACGTTGTCCATACCACTCTGAAGGGTGCAAAAGTAAAAAAAAAAAAAAAAAAAAAAATTTTTCTGGTTCAAAGAACAGGAGGAAAAATAAATAAATAATAAAGAGAAAGCATAGTCTATTAGTTTTGGCTAGTAAGGTTTGAGTGCATATTTTCATAATGAACTACTTCAAACATACTTTTAACTTGGATCTTTGCAGAAAACAGGCTTATGCAATTGCAGTGTGTTTCCCTGTGGCTGTAGAGGTACATATCACTTTTGGGGCCTTTTTTTTATTTGGTGATCAACCAAATTTGACAGTGCAGGAAGTGTCGACATATAATTACATACTACAAAATTCCTGAAAAATGCATGGATACATGGACAGAAATCCAGTTAGTGCCCAGTTGAAATGGGACCCTATGTTCAATTCTTTCTAGATACTTACAAATCCATTTAAAAAATGGATTGTATAAATGCTTCAATTGAAACCTTCTGCTTCTTTGATTCAAACATCAATCATCCTTGAGACATAAATGTGGAAAACAAAGTTTCTCTAATTTTGTTACTCACTGAACTACTTTTTAAAATATGTAAAAGAAGATGCACATACTAAAATATGGAAAATACCAGTGGATTTATTATAATTGAGGTATTCAGAGAACACTGATGTGATATAAATTTAGGCTGACATGAATTTTCTTGCTAAAAGTGACAGTTCTCTGGGGAAAATAAATAAAATAAATTAAAAAGTGTATTTCCTTAAATGTGTAATACTGTAGCATAAGACTTGGTTTAAATAAATATATCCATAAACTTATTTGTAAAATTAAATCTTAAAGGGAAGTAATAGGACAGGTTTTATACTAAATTGAAATGACTGCTTTATATTATTTGTATTCCTTTACATATTGCTATGTATTGTTTTGGATTAAGCAACAGCATCCTGATTACTGAAGAAGTGATGTTTGCATCAGACTGCCCACTAGTTCTAATTGGAGGGGAAGTGCCCATAAAAGTATAATGTAAAGTATAATGTAAACTATAATGCAATTTACTCTGGATGAAGATTTAAATAATTCCAGAAGATTAAACTCTAGTTCAGGGCATCTGTATGTATGCAGTCAAAATGAACCAATGAACAGCCTCCTACCTAACAGTAATCCTTTGTACAAACAATTCCTTTACATCACGATACAGTAGCTGAAATTATAACAATTAAGATCATTTCATTATCTTGTAAGAGCATAAGCAGTCCTCATGTTGACCTTTAGAGGTCTGTTTAGATTAACACAGAAATGTGTCCTAAAAAAAATGAATTTAAAGACGTAATACTGAAAACCAAGTACAAGCAATACTGTTGGAAGCTGGAAATTTGTCAAGAAAGGATGTTTTGTCAACCAGCAGTTTCTTTTCAGACTTTTTCTTCTTTCTTATTGTTGTAGACTTTTACTCCCAATCTTGGATGCACTCTTTCTTTTTACAACACCTGTCAATACCAAAACACAGACTTCGACATCTTGTGAGAAAGAACAGGCCTTCATATCCATCTATTCACAGAATCACAGAATTTCTAGGTTGGAAGAGACCTCAAGATCATCGAGCCCAACCTCTGACCTAACACTAACAGTCCCCACTAAACCCTATCCCTAAGCTCTACATCTAAACGTCTTTTAAAGACTTCCAGGGATGGTGACTCCACCACTTCCCTGGGCAGCCTGTTCCAATGCCTCACAACCCTTTCAGTAAATAATTCTTCCTAAGATCCAACCTAAAACTCCCCTGGCGCAACTTAAGCCCATTCCCCCTTGTTCTGTCACCAGGCACGTGGGAGAACAGACCAACCCCCACCTCACTACAGCCTACTTTAAGGTATCTGTAGAGAACGATAAGGTCGCCCCTGAGCCTCCTTTTCTCCAGGCTGAACAAGCCCAGCTCCCTCAGCCACTCCTCGTAGGACTTGTTCTCCAGGCCCCTCACCAGCTTCATCGCCCTTCTCTGGACCCGCTCAAGCACCTCAATGTCCTTCTTGTAGTGAGGGGTCCAAAACTGAACACAGTACTCGAGGTGTGGCCTCACCAGAGCTGAGTACAGGGGGACGATCACCTCCCTAGCCCTGCTGGTCACACTGTTTCTTATGCAAGCCAGGATGCTGTTGGCCTTCTTGGCCACCTGAGCACACTGCTGGCTCATATTCAGCCGACTATCAACCATCACTCCCAGGTCCTTCTCTGCCTGGCAACTCTCCAACCACTCATCTCCCACCCTGTAGCTCTGCTTGGGGTTATTGCGGCCCAGGTACAGGACCCGGCACTTGGCCTTGTTGAACTTCATGCAGTTGACCTCAGCCCATCGGAGCAGCCTATCCAGATCTTCCTGCAGAGCCTTCCTACCCTCAAGCAGATCGACACACACACCTAACTTGGTGTCATCTGCAAACTTACTGAGGGTGCACTCAATGCCCTCGTCCAGATCATCAATGAAGATATTAAAGAGGACCGGCCCCAGCACCGAGCCCTGGGGAACGCCACTAGTGACTGGCCTCCAACTGGACTTGACTCCATTTACCACGACTGTTTGGGCCCGGCTATCCAGCCAGTTTCTAACCCAACGAAGTGTGCGCCAGTCCAAGTCAAGAGCAGACAGTTTCTTGAGGAGAATGCTGTGGGAGACGGTGTCAAAAGCCTTGCTGAAGTCAAGGTAGACCACATCCACAGCCTTTCCCTCATCCACCCAGTGCGTCACTTTGTCATAGAAGGAGATCAGGTTCATCAAGCAGGATCTGCCTTTCATAAACCCATGCTGCCTGGGCCCAATCGCCTGCTTGCCCTGCAAGTGCTGCGTGATGACTCTCAAGAGGATCTGCTCCATGAGCTTCCCTGGCACTGAGGTCAAACTGACAGGTCTGTAGTTTCCCGGGTCTGCCCTCCGGCCCTTTTTGTAGATGGGCGTCACGTTTGCTAGCTGCCAGTCAACTGGGACCTCCCCCGATAACCAGGACTGCTGATAAATGATGGACAGTGGCTTGGCCAGCTCCTCTGCCAGTTCTCTCAGTACCCTTGGGTGGATCCCATCCAGCCCCATCGACTTGTGTATATCTAAGTGCCGTACCAGGTCACCAACCATTTCTTCATGGATAGTGAGGGCCACATCCTGCTCCCTATCCCCTTCCACCGGCTCAGGGTACTGGGTATACAGAGAACAACCAGTATTGCCGCTGAAGACTGAGGCGAAGAAGGCAAATTCAACAAATTCAACAAATTCATTTTGCTTCTGTTACATTGCCTTATTTCTCACATTTCAAGTTTCATCTTTAAAGGAGTGGTGTGGTTTTCCATAAAGACATTTTGTCACCCAGCCAGATAACACTCAAATGAAAATTTTCAAAAAATTGAAAGGGATTGTCAACATCTTCTTAAACTCATAATTCCATTGTGATGCACAGAAATTGGTTGGTTAAAATATTTATATGAATATAATAACTCTAAATGCAGTGCAGAGTAATTCAAAAGTAAATGCTGAGAAATTCTACATTTCAGAAGCATGTGTTACAATTAGTACGGGTCCTAATTTAAAATTGCTGTTATATTTACATATTATATTTATTGTCTTTGGGGTTCTGTTGTCTCATTTCATCTTTACATTACCCATCATATATTTTCTGTTTTGCTGTTGTTGTTGCTGTTGTTGTTTGTTTGTGTGTTTGTTTGTTTTTGTTTCCATTTGTTTGGTCTGGGGGGTTGTTGTTGATGTTTTGTTTTATTTTGTTTTGGAAACTCTGGCTAAAATAGCTGAACAATAAACTACTGTTTAGGTATAAGGTTTTACTTTCTACTTCCATCTCCCATTTCATTTCTGTTTGTTTTGAGAAATGTTGCCCATATCCATGAAACTGAGAACATTGAACACAGAGATTAAATATTGATTTTAAGTTCTTTGGAGGAAAACAGAAGGGAAAATGTGATGGAAGATAATTTATCTACAGGCATTATAAAAACCTGAATTCAGCTAGTATGTATAATGTAATCTGTGTGTGCATTTAAATACATATTTCAGCTTCAGTACTTATAATTTTATAAAAGGAAGCAGTCTCTTGAATCAGAGATAACTAGTGGTATTCAAATATATAGGTCTAATTGATATCAATAGCAAGTAAACTCCTAAATATATTTGGAAATCTATTCTTTGAGTCAGTGACAGAGACACTGTTGCAATGGTTGGAAATACTCAACCTAAATTAAAAGCTGTTTGCCAAGTGAGTAAAGTCACCAGGTCTTCTATAACCTCTGCTTAAAAGTCATTCAGAAGGGTAAGTGGTAATTAGACATCTACTTTTTTGTGCTTTTGAAAGTAGCTTATGTTCACAAAATTATTTCCGTTATTTCAGTACAGAACCTTCTAAGAATTAAGAATAAGGAGAAAATAAGTGGCAGAATTTCTTCTTTGTGCATTATTGCACAGTTCAAACACAGTAGAATTGTGGTAGTAATGTTTTACAGTAGTGTTTCTTAAATTATGCTGGGCAGAAGACCTAACTGGAGATTGATCCAACCATGCATCAATCAAACTATGTAGTCTTCCAATTTTTAATGCATAGAGATATATTTCAGTAGAATTTCGCCACTTAAATTTCATTCAAGCTTACTTTATGTTGTTCCCATTTTTGTGTCTAGACTTGGTTGTTTGCTTTCCTTCCTCCCTCCCTCTTCCCCTCCATCTCTCCCTCCATCCTTGAGATAATAAAATTTTAAGTGAACTTAAAATCACTTGTCTCATAAGTGATTTGCATATTTATTCATGTTATTAAAGAATTGGGAGAAGCTAATATTGTCAAAACAAATGGTAGCATAAGCTTTGATTAATGCAACCTAAAACATGCTGGGTGCCATCCTCAAAAGCCACCTGTTCAGTGCTCCTGTGGTACATAAAGTGGTATTGTTCTGACACTAGGGCATTGGAATCTATTGTATACTGGAACAAAGACACCAAAAGATTATACAAATCCACATCAAATTTCTGTGCATGCTATCAATAAGAAGAAACTGATGGTGGTATTCAAGAAGGTGGCTAATGTTTATGTGTCTCTAAATGAAGTGAGTTCCAAATTTTCAAAAACCTATTGTTAATAAGTGGAATTTTACGTTTTATATTCTTGAGGTCATCTATATCTGTGTCACAGTAATAATAGTAATAATAACTATTATGATGATGATGTTATTAATAATTTAAATTGTGTCACTATTATCTTTACACACATCTATTCATGTGTTTTCCTGTTTTCTGTATCTGTTTATCCAAAACTGTCATGGAATTAAAGAAATTGATTTAAAAAAAAAAAAAGAAGTGTTCATAGATGAAGAAATTAATTAGAATGATAAGAATGGCAAATACTGGCCTGTTGAGAGGAACAAAAATAGAAGAAAGATAGGGAGACAGCAGTAGTTTGGTGTCATGTAACCATGATACACAAAAAATAATATTGCATGTTCAAATATTGTAATTATTAAATACCCTTGTTTAATCACATACAAAAAACAGCACAAAGCAAGTTGCTCTGCATGTTTCCTCTGCTCAATTCACTCATTATTACAGTACCAAAACACAAGAGATTTTGAATTCATTCTAAAAAATGATCTCTCCAAACTCTTTGTATCTGATCTCTGAAGAGTTACCATCTTCAGCTATTGCTACAAAGAATTTTAGAATGGAAAGACCATTTATTACTCAAAGCTGACCAGTAAAGCACGGTGTCATGTCACTTCATCAGTACAATCAGCAGTGACTTGAAATTATTTAGATGTATCAGAACATGTAAAATCTGACTGTTTTCACAAAAAAAAAAAAAAATTATTTAAAGAAAAGAAGCATTCCTCTCCTCTGAGCACATTGAAATAGTTCCAGTTCACAGAATCATAAAATGTTTTGGGTTGGAAGGGACCTTAAAAATCATCTAGTTCCAACCCACCCTGCAATGATCAAGAACACCTCCCACTAGACCACATTGCTCAAAGGCCATCCAACCTGGCCTTGAACACTTCCAGGGATGGGGCATCCACAACATCACTGGGCAACCTGGTCCAGTGTCTCACCACTCTCACAGGAAATAATTTCCTCCTAATGTATAATTTAAATCTACCCTTTTTTAGTTTAAAGCCATTTCTCCTTGCTCTAAAAACCACACTCCCTGACAAAGGTTCATTTGAATTTGCTTTTGACTAAGGAATATTTTTAATTGAATTTTTGAAAAACTAACCTATATGTGTAATTAATTTGTAGCAGAAACATTTTAGTAAATAGAGTGTTAAGAGCTGATATATTAGGCACAGTGATGAGTTCAGCTATATCCTTTTTTAAAATATTAGATTACAGATATTAAATGGCACGAGGCACTCTTTATACATTAATCAGTGAATAATGGTATTGTTAAATGAGTATCCCTCTTTTTATGATTTTGGCCTTTACAAAATTGTTCCACAGGAATAATTTATTCTTAAAGTAAAGGCAATTAATCATTTCCTATGTAAGGAAGATAATGGTGTTCCTTGGGCAGTGGGAGTATGCTGTCATGTATATCTAGTGGATTGCTTGTCTGTGATTTTATTTCCGTAAGACTGCATATATTTATTTAGAAATAATTTTCAGTGTTATAGATGTTACTAAAACTCTTTTTTTTTTTTTTTTTCACAAATGAAATCAATCTTCCTTATTTAGTCTGACAACGGTGATTTGATGGCTTTTTATGATTAAATGACTAGCTGAATAGATGAGGGGAGGGCACTGGATGTGGTCTACCTTGACTTCAGCAAGGCTTTTGACACTGTCTCCCATAACATCCTCATAGACAAGCTCAGAAAGTGTGTCCTAGGTGAGTGGACAGTGAGACAGATTGACATTTGGCCAGGTGGCAGAGCTTTGTGGTGCAGAGTTGGAGGCCTGTAGCTAGTGGTGTCCCCTAGGGGTCAGTACTGGGTCCAGTGTTGTTCAATATATTCATCAACAACCCGGACAATGGAATGGAGCGCACCCTCAGCAAATTTGCTAATGACCCAAAGCTGGGAGAAGTGGCTGATACCCCAAAGGGCTGTGCTGCCATTCAGAGAGACATTGACAGGGTGGAGTGTTGGGCCAGGAGGAACTTCATGAAGTTCAACAAGGGCAAGAGAAGGATACTTCACAACCTCCTGGGCAACCTGTTCCAGTGCTCTGTCATGCTCACAGTAAAGAAATGCCCCTTCATATTCAGCTGGAACTTCCTGTGATTCAGTTTATGCCCATTGCCTCTTGTCCTGTCTCTGGGAACAACTGAAAAGAGACTGGCTCCATCCTCTTGACACCCTCCCCTCAGATATTTATACATATTGATGAGGTCTCCTCTCAGTCATCTCTTTTCCAGGCTAAATAGACACAGTTCTCTCAGCCTGTCTGCATACAACAGGTGCTGCAGTCCTCTGATCAACTCAGTCCCTCTTGTACTGGGGAGCCCAGAACTGGACACAATACTCCAGATTCGACATCACCAGAGCTGACTAGAGGAGGAGGATTACCTCCCTTGTCCTGCTGGAAACACTCTTCCAAATGCATCCCAGGATACTGTTGGCCTTCTTGGCCACAAGGGCACATTTTTTACTCATGGTTAACCTTCTGTCCAGCAGGACTCCCAAGTCCTTCTCTGCAGAGGTTAGCCTCTGTACTGGTGCTTGGAGTTATTCCTCCCTGGGTGCACTTGCCCTTGTTGAACTTCATGATGTTCCTCTTGGCCCAACCCTCCAGCCTGTCAAGATCCCACTGAATAGCAGCACAGCCCTCTGGGATATCAGCCACTCCTCCCAGCTTTGTGTCTTCATCAAATTTCCTGAGGGTGTACTCCATTCCATTGTCCAGGTCACTGATGACTAAGTTGAACACTGGACCTAGTACTGACCCTTGGAGGACACTGCTAGCTACAGGCCTCCAACTAGACTCCACACCACTAAGCACAATCCTCTGAGCTCTATGTCACATATACATCGATAAAGAGTTTAAATCTTCTCATTTTAGACTCCATATGTCCAGAAAGCTTGAATCACCCTGCTACCTTTAACTGTTTTCCTATTTAGGATATTTTCATACTTCATTGAATTCCTGATATTATGCATTTCATATAAAAATAAGAGAATAGACATTTTGATAGATAACAGACTTACCATTTGCCTTCAGAGACTCCTATCATAGATTTACCAGTGGAAGGGGATATACCTATAAGTGACATAAAAGAATCGCTGAATACCAGTGCTTTCAAAAACAACAAGGAAACACCTGTGAATTATCCCATAGGAATCAGGGAAGACACCTCTAAAAATGTAATGTGGCCTTTAGCCTAGCTGAAATGCCTCTATGCTAATACACACAACATGGAAAACAAACAGGAGGAGTTGGAAGCCACGGTGCAATTAGAAAACTATGATCTAATTGCTATAACAGAAATACGGTGGGAAGAATCTCATAGCTGGAACATTGGAATAGAGGGCTACAAGCTTTACAGGAGAGATAGGCAGAGAAAGAAAGGTGGAGTAATTGCCGTCTATGTTAAGAAATGGATATATTGTAAAGAGATGCCTCTAAGAAATAGCCAAGAGCATGTTGAGAATTTATGGGTAAAAATTAAGGACTCAACAAACAAAGAGCACTTTGTGGTTGGGTTCTACTGCAGATCGCCCAATTAAGGGGAGCCTGTGGATGAGGCCTTCTTGCTCCAACTACACAAAACACCACACTCAATGTCTCTCATCCTCCTGAGGGACTTCAACCACTTGGATATCTGCTGTGAAAGCCACGTGGCAGGCAGTATTTGGGAAAATTTTCCCCGTCCAGATATTAGACAAACCAAACAGAAGAGAAGCATTACTAGACCTGTTGTTCTCCAATGCAGAAGAGCTCATTAATGAGGTTAAGATTGGAGGAAGCCTGGGTTACAGTGACCACACCCTGGATGAGTTTGTGATCTTGAAGGATTTGGGCTTGGCTAAGAGTAAAGTCAGAATGCTGAACTTTAGAAGAGTGAACTTCCAGCTGTTCAAAGCATTAGTGAACGAGATCCCATGGGACACAGCCATTAGGAACAGAGAATCTGATCAGAGCTGCCAACCCTTTAGGGATATTTTTCTTAGAGTGCAAGAGTTCTCTATTCCCATATGTAATCAATCAAGCAGGAAAAGTAGGAAACCAGCATAGCTGAACAAGGACCTGCTGGTCAAACTTAGGCAAAAAAAGAAAATGCACCAGGGAAACAGGGCTATGTGCCCTGGGAAGAGTACAGAAATGCTATCCAAATGTGCAGGGATAGGATCAGGAAAGCAAAGGCAATGACAGAACTAAACTTGGTGAGGGATGCAAATAACAACAAGAAGTGATTCTACAGGTACATTAGCAACAAAAGAAAGACTAAGGAGATTGTAGGGCCTCTGACAGAGAAGAAAGGAAGATGGGGAACTGGTAACAATGATCATGGAGAAGACTGAGGTATTTAATAACTTCTTTGCCTCAGTCTTCATTGGTGGTCATGTTTCCCATGTCTCTTTGAGTTACCATACTTCTAGGAGAGGGCTAGGGGGGCAGAGTCCCTCCCACAGTAGGCTAAGAGTATGTTCAGGACCTTCTGAAACAACTTAACTGTGAGTCTATGGGCCCTGATGACATGCATCCCGGGGTCCTGAGGGGATTTGCTGATGTAGTTGCCAACCCTCTCTCCATTAGATTTAAAAAGTCCTGGCAGTCATGCGAAGTCCCTGGTGACTGGAGAAAGGGAAATATCACTCCCATTTTTAAAAGGGATAAAGGAGGACCTGGAGAACTACAGACCAGTGAACCTGACAATATCATGGACTGAATCTTCCTGTAGGCAATGTTAAGGCACATGCAAGACGAGATGATCCGTGGCAGCCAGCACAGCTTCACTAAGGCCAAGTCATGCCTGACCAATCTGGTGGCCTTCTATGATGGAGTGACTGCATCAGGTGACCAGGGAAGACCAACTGATGTCATCTGCTTGGACTTCTGTAAAGCTTTTGACACAGTTCAACATGACATCCTAATCTCCAAATTGGAGAGAGGTGGATTTGAAGGGTGAACCATTCAGGGGATAAGAAAACCCCTTGAAGGCAGAAGGCCGCATCCAGAGGGTTTCAGTCACTGACTCTGTCTAGCGTGAGGCTGGTGACAAGTGGTGTCCCTCAGGAGCCTGTCTTGGGACTGGTGCTGTTTAATATCTTTATCAGTGACATAGACAGTAGGATCAAGTGCACCCTCAGCAAGCCTGCAGATGACACCAAGAAGAGTGTTGTAGTTGATACCAAAGAAAGAAAAGATGCTATTCAAAGGGACCTGGACAGGCTGGAGAAGTGGACCAATGCAAACCACATGAGGTTCAACAAGTCCAAGTACAAAGTACTGCAGCTGGGTCAGGGCAATCCCAGACATGAATATAGACTCAAAGGCTGTGAGATCTGGCTATGTTAGGCCTTGAAAAGAGAAGACTCCAGGAAGACCTGGTTGTGTCCTTTCAATACTTAAAGAAGTCATAAAGAGAATGGAGAGGGACTCTTTACTTTGGTAGATAATGTTAGGACAAGGGAAAAGGATCTTAAACTAAAAGAGGATAGATTTAGAGTACATATTAGGAAGAAACTCTTTTCCTATGAGGGTGGTGAGTCTAGTGACTCAGACTAGACTAGACTAGTTGCCCAGTGACTTTGTGGATGCCCCATCCCTGGAAGCATTCAAGGCCAGATTGGATGGGGCTTTGAGCAGCATGGTCTAGTGGGAAGTGTACCTGCAGTTTGGAATTAGGTGATCTTTAAGATCCCTTCCAACCCAAACCATTCTATGATTCTATGATATGATGAATCTGTGATTGAACTATTCTTAAATGAGTTAAGTTCATCCATCTTCACCATCTTCTGAATTATCTATTTATTTTTACAGGCTTGAAAATTCAAAGTATTTGTCAAGTTAACAGTACCTTTTCATTTGACCAAGTAGCTTTGTTTTCATGTAAGCAATGGTACTGAGAATGTTTGCAATTCAGTTCTAACAGCAATTTATCAGTAAGTCTGGCAGATATTCAACCCATCTCATACCTCACTTCCTTCTTTCATTTACAGAGTGACATCTATTTTATTTATCTGTGAAAAAAAAAATAATCCAGCAACAAGAAAGATTTTTCTGTCACTGTTGATGAATATTACAGACTTACAACCACAGGTGTTACTTATGAAACAAGAAAAGAATCGGAACATCTGAACAATTACTTACAAATACAGCAATTAGTAAAGTAACTATTCTTTGTGTTGTAAAATCATCTGTTAAAAACTTTCATTACATCTGTGGATCTTCATTACTGCACTAACTTGTCATCAGAGCACCTCATGAGTCTTGAAGCAAGAAAATGTCGACATTTTCTTTTTCTGAATACACCATCAAAACAAGAACATAGTCCACACTATAAGTATTTTTGTTACTGTTTTAAGTTATTTCTGACTAAGTTATACTGTCTACATTTTTTTTATATACATAGATAATGAACAAAATAATCTATTTTGTCCTTTGTGGTTACTGCAAATACAGATGATTCTTCAGGTAAAAAACTGTCTTTCTTTATTTGTTGAATTGAGAACAATAATGCAGACTTTATTTATAACCATAATTAACAAAATTTATCTACAACTCAGAAATAGATCTGAGTCTTCAGATAGATGGCTCAAGCCCATTCCAGGGGTTTAGATCTGGGGAAGTTTATGTCTGTATAGAACAGATTAAGTTTATCTTTTTCTGTGGCACTCTGGGACATTTCACATTGTTTCTTGCCTACAGAACACCTATTAGATGAAGCTCTGGGAAACAAACAAACAAACAAAAATGGTATCACCTTTCTGCCAGTATTTTCTTAACATTTTCAGCACCACCAGGTCGTATGTTGATATGAAGCAGCCACAGAGTGGCAACAACTAGAAAGTTAATGTAAAGATTAAAAAAAAAAAAAAAAAAAATGTTCTCTTTTGAATTCCATGTCAATATCACATTACTATTTAGATATAATCTATTTATTCAACTTTGTCACTCATACATAATGCATATAAATGCTAAAAGCTATCATTAACTCCCAGCCCAAAAAAATCTGGACCAAAACAAAAGCAAGTTAACTTGTTTGTAGAACACAGAAGTAAAACAGTAAAATCATTATTATAATTGCAGTAAAGTGTAAATAATACTAGTGAACACAACTCACTGCAAGAAAGAATGGAAATTAGTTTCTTTTTCATATGCTGGGAGGTAAGTATTCATTGCATCTTACAAGGTGAAAAATAAACTAAATATTGCAGCTTAGTAGATAGGTGAATATAGATACAGAATGATAGAACTGGAGGAAGTCCCATCTATAATCCACTGAACAAAGTATTTGGAGCATGATAGACTAAGCACAGAGATATTCCCCTACTTCTTCTTATAGAATCATAGAATGGTTTGGATTGGAAGGGACCTTAAAAATCATCTAGTTCCAACCCACCCTGCAATGATCAAGAACACCTCCCACTAGACCACATTGCTCAAAGGCCATCCAACCTGGCCTTGAACACTTCCAGGGATGGGGCATCCACAGCATCACTGGGCAACCTGGTCCAGTGTCTCACCACTCTCACAGGAAATAATTTCCTCCTAATGTATAATTTAAATCTACCCTTTTTTAGTTTAAAGCCATTTCTCCTTGCTCTAAAAACCATACTCCCTGACAAAGAGTTTCTCCCCAGCTTTCCTGGAGGCTCCCTTTAGATACTGGAAGGCTGCAATGAGGTCTCCCTGGAGCTTTCTCTTCCCCAGGCTGAACAACTCCAAATCCCTCAGTCTAGGAGAGGTGCTCCAGCCCTCTGATCATCTTTCTGGATTTCCTCTGGACTCAGTCTACTCGGTCCATGTCTTCCTTGTGTTAGGGGCTCCAGAGCTGAATGCAGTACTCCAAGTGGGATCTCACAAGAGCAGAGGGGGAGAATCGCCTCCCTTGACCTGCTGGCCACACTACGTTTCATACAGCCCAGGATACATGTAGCTTCCTGAGCTGAAAATGCACATTGCTAGCTTGTGTTTATCTTCTCAATGCCCTCAGGTCCTTCTCCTCAAAGCTGCTCTCAATCCATTCTCTGCCCAGCCTGTATTTGTTCTTGGGATTACCCTGGCTCAGGTGCAGGATCTTGCACTTTGCCTTGTTGAACCTCATGAGGTTTGCAGAGACTCACCTCTCAAGCTGGTCTCAGTCCCTTTGGATGACATCCCTTCCCTCTAGTGTGTCGACCATAACACACAGCTTGGTGTTAACTGGAAAACTTGCTTAAGGTGAACTCAATCCTACTAACTGTGTCAGCAATAAAGATGTAAAACTGTGCTGGTTCCAATACTGACCCCTGAGGACCAACACTTAATACTGATCTCCACTTGGACATTTAACCCTTTGACTGCAACTCTTTGAGTGTGACCACCCAGACAATTGCTTACCCATCAAGCTGTCCATCTGCCAAATCCATGCCTCTCCAATTTAGAGAGAAAAGGATATAATATAGGACAGTGTCAAATGTTTTGCACAAGTCCATGTAGATGATGATGGTTGTTCTTTCCTTATCCAGTAATGCTGTAACCCCATCACAGAAGGCCACCAGTTTTGCCATACACAATCTCCCCTTAGTGAAGCTATGTTGACTGTCACCAATCACCTGCTTTTTTTTTTCCATATGCTTTGTGTAGTTTCCAGAAGGTTCTGGTCCATGATCTTGCCAGACACAGTGGTGTGACTGACAGCCAGGACATCCTTTCTCCCTTCTTAAAAATGGGGGTTATGTTTCCCCTTGATTAGTCTGCCCCTTGACTTCCCCTTGACTAGTCAGTCCCCTTAACTTCACCAGACTGCCACAACTTCTCAAATATGATGAATAGTGGCTTAGCAACTCCATCTACCGTTTCCCTCAGGACCTGTGAATGTATCTCCTCAAGGCCCATGGTCTTGTGTTCCTTTAGTTTCCTTAGCTAGTCTCAAACCTGATCTCCTCCTACAGTGGATGCTTCATCATTCTTCCAGTCCCTGCCTTTGCCTTCTGGGGCTTGGACCATTTGATTAGAACTCTTGCCAGTGAAGATTGAGGCAAAATGTCATTGAGTACCTTAGTCTTCTCCATATCGCAGGTAACAGACTTTCCTGTTTCCTTCTGGAAAGGGCACACAATTTCACTAGTCTGCCTTTTATCACTGATGTACCTATAGAGGCCTTTCGTGTTGCTCTTGGTGTTTCTGGCCAAATTTCATTCAATCAGGGCTTTAGCTTTCCTGACCTCTTCCCCAGCTGCTTGGACAATTTTTTTTGTATTCCTTCTAGGCTATCTGTCCTTGTTTTCACCTTCTGTAGGCTCTGTTTTTGTGTTCTTTGTGTTCTCTGTTTTTGTGTTCTTTAATCATCCATGCAGGCCTCCTAGCCTGAATTCCTCTTTGTTGGGATGCATCTTTCCTGAGTTCAGAGTAGGTGATCCTTGAATAGCAACCATCTTTCTTGAGCCCGTCATACTCTACCAAGCAGATCCCTGAAGAGGGCAAAATCTGCTTTCCCAAAGTTCAGGGTAGTGAAGTTGCTGTGCACCCCCTCACTGCCTTCAGGATCCTAAACTGTACTATTTCATGGTCACTGCAGCCAAGGCTGTCCTTGGGCTTCACATTCTCTACCAGTCCCTCCTTGTTGGTGAGAATGAGGTCCAGCATAGCACCTCTCCTCATTGGCTCCTCTATCACTTGGAGAAGGAAGTTATCATCAGCGCATTCCAGGATCTTTCTGGACTGCCTATGTCCTGCTATGCTGTCCCTCCAGCAGATAATCAGAGTGGCTGAAATCCTCTATCAGGACCAGGCCTTGTGAATATGAGGCTGTTTCTATTTGTCTCTAGAGGACCTCAACTGCTTGATCCACCTCTATCTACTTTGGAATAGAATGTGACTCCAATATAGTAGGTACACAAATAATAGTAAGTTTATAATTTTGTAAATTTTGTATATTAACCCACAGATAAATGTAGAATAGAAGTATGGTGATTTTTTTTTCCTTTTTTTTTTTTTTTTTTTCTTTATTTGAGTTGTTAAATAAGTAACTAAAAAGGAGGAGGATATGGAAGATTTTATACTTGTTAGGGTAAGAAGATGCCAATTACCAACTCAAATATATAAAATTATACGTGGATGTTAAAAAAGGGGCCATGGGCCCATAAGTAGTGATAAATAAGTTGTCTCTTTTGGATAGTGTCAATAACTTCTTTTAATTTGCATTTTCTTTTGGTCTTATCAGACTTAAATGCAGTTTTAGTATAGATAAAAAGCTTTCCTCACCAGATGACTTAGTAAATTTTTCAGTAGAGAACCCTGGCTATCTTAATTACTCTAGCTCCTTAGGGTATTTCGTAGAGTGTCCAAAGGGCAAGATCATAGATCTCCTTTTTTTTAGAGTATGTCAAGTGCTATGTGGGTCAGAACTGCTTTCCAATGAACATAAATGTACAAACACAATGGAGAACATGTTTGCCTGACCAAAGTTCTTCAGAGAAACTTTCACTTCTTTGGGATCACTTTGAGATCAAAGGCAACAGCCCCTGTCCTAGAGCACGTTCATTTTCTATCAGGAAAGATTAAGTTTGGCCTTACAGCTAGCTCATCATCTACTCTTCAGCATTACAGAGATGCTGGCTGCTGTGTAGAGAGGTTATATGAGCTTCTTTTCATTATTACTTCATTTTTCAGAATTATTTCATTTATGCAGTGCATCTCACCAGTAATTTCTAAAAGACTTAATTTAAATAAGGTAATATCACCTTTTCCCTATGTTCCAGGAAAAAGAAATGCCCAGAAAGACTATTAGTCAAGACAAAGCACAACATATTGAATCCCCGTCAAGAAATAATCCATGTTTCCACATCCTCCCTCCACCCATTAGATATTTCAGTACTGTCCTACACAACTGGATTCTAATGTGTTATTAAGTGCCTCTTTTGCTACCAAACTGATTCCTATAATTCCCAGATTTTGTTATTTTTTGTTTCTTTGTTTCTTTGTTTTGTTTTCTGTTTTTGTTTGTTTGTTTGTTTGTTTGTTTTTAAGGAAAGTTTTAAAGAAGAAGTTAATATCTTCTTTGCAGCTGCAAGGACTGTATATGTTCCTCAGCTCAGAACTCTCACATTACATCCTCTCGGAGAGTGTTCCAGTTGGGGTAGGTCTTGTTCCTTTTCAAAAGCAGACTACATTGAAATTTATGATTAAGGACCTAATACGTGATTTATTTATTTATTTTTATGGCTCAAGGCTATTTCTGGTAGTGGAAGAAATCAGGTAGAAAGAAATAGGTAATTAAAAATAATAATAAAAAAAAGCCTTATACTGCCTATTAGTGACTCCCAACATAGTCTATGTTTTTCTTCCAAAAACAAACAAAAAAAACCACATTTTTTACACTCGTGATATATACGTACAAATTCTTGTGCTGTTTTTCTTTTCTTATTTATTTTTTTTCGTATATATCCACATGAAAAGCCTTACATTTTACTTTTGCATGTGATTTGTTTTCTGACAATGTTTTCCAGTTTTAATTCCAGGGGTACATGTATGTATTTTTTTTTTCCAATTCACAGCTTTGTCATTTTCCTTTTTAAATGCAGAGGCAAATTATTTTCAGTATATCAAATAATTGCCTACTCACAATGAGATTTTTTTTTCAAGTGACAAATGTGCATGTTAAATGCAACTATAGTTTTACTTAGCACTGTGGTAGCTTTGTGATTTAACCTCTAGGCAGATAAGCACCACACAGCTGTCCACTCATTCCTCCTACACTGGGATGGTGGAGAGAGTTGAAATAGAAGTAAAACTTTTGGGTTGAGATAAAGACAGTTTAATAGGGCAGAAAAGAAAAGGAAAACTATAATCATACAACACATCATACAACAAATACAAACTAACTTGGGTGTCTTCAGCACTACAGATGTATTACTGATCTAGGAACAATTTACCTCCTTTCTTAAATATTTTTGCTGAAGGTTCCCATACCTCCCTAGCAATTTTGTTATTTATGAGTAACTGTGGGCTGTTGTACTTACACTGCAAACAATAGGTAGGTATATACAATATATACAGTATATTATAATATATATATATACAGTATATATATATACAGTATAATATGTATTATATGTATTATAATATATATATATATATACAGCTTATTAAGTAATACAAAAGGTATTCTATCATCTTTGAAATGTCCTGGAGAACAGGAGACGTGCCTGAAGACTGGAGAATAGCCAGTGTCACTCTGGTTTTCAAGAAGGGCGAGAAAGAGGATCTGGGAAACTACAGGCCAGTCAGTCTCAACTCTGTCCCTGCAAAGGTGTTGGAACAGTTTGTTCTGGATGCCATCTCCAAGCCACTGGAAGAGAAGAAGGTTAGGAGGAGTAGTCAGCATGGATTCACCAAGGAGAAGTCATGCTCGACCAACCTCATTCACTTCTATGACGACATCACCAGCTGGGTAGATGGGGGGAGAGCAGTGGATGTCATCTACCTTAATTTTAGCAAGGTTTTTGATACTGTCTCCCACAACATCCTGCTAGCAAAGCTGAGAAAGTGTGGGATAGAGGAGTGGACACTAAGGTGAGTTGAGAACTGGCTGACTGGACGAGCTCAGAGGGTGGTAGTCGGCAGCGCAGAGTCTGGCTGGAGACCTGTGACTACTGGTGTTCCCCAGGGGTCAGTGCTGAGTCCGGTCCTGTTCAACATCTTAATCAATGACCTTGATGAGGGAATAGTGTCTGCCCTCAGCAAGTACGCCGGTGACAACACAAAGCTGGGAGGAGTGGCTGACATGCCAGAAGGCTGTGCTGCCATTCAGTGAGACCTGGACCGGCTGGAAAGATGGGCAGCAAGAAAACAAATGAGGTTTAATAAGAGCAAGTGTAGAGTTCTGCACCTGAAAAGAACAACCAAATGTATCAGTACAGGCTGGGGGACAACCTGCTGGATAGGAGATCTGAGGAAAAGGACCTGGGGTTCCTGGTGGACAACAGGTTGACTGTGAGCCACCAATGTGCCCTCATGGCCAAGAAGGCCAATGGGATCCTGGCATGCATTAAAAGGAGCGTGGCCAGCAGGTCAATAGAGGTGATCTTTCCCCTCTACTCTGCCCTGGTCAGGCCTCACCTGTAGTACTGTGTCCAGTTCTTGGCTCCCCAGTACAAAAAAGACAGAGATCTCCTGGAAAGAGTCCAGTGGAGGACCACAAAGGGGCCTGGAGCATCTTCCAGTGAGGAAAGGCTGAGAGTCTGTTCAGCATGGAGAAAAGAAGAGTGAGAGAGGATCTTATCAATGTTTATAAATACTTTTTTTTTTTTTGAACTTTTTCACAGCGAGTGTGACAGAGAGCTGGAACAGGCTGCCCAGGGAGATTGTGGAGTCTCCCTCTCTGGAGATATTCAAGGCCCGTCTGGACACCTACCTGGGCAGCCTGCTCTAAGGAACCTACTTTGGCAGGGAAGTTGGACTCAATGTTTTCTCGAGGTCTCTTCCAACTCCTACAATTCTGTGATTCTGTGATTTAAAGGTAGTTTAGATAAGTCAAGTTAATGTAATGAAGGCATTGACATGATGTTCACCTACCAGACAAATTTTATGAGATTGAAATCTTAATGTAACATTCTCTTGGAAAGAAATATTAAAAATAATAAATAAATAATTAATAGTAATAATGCAAATAATAAAGAACATACTTCAGAATTTCTAGGTTCTCTTGATTGTTCATTTTCATTGTTTAGGCCTACCTCATGACCTCATTAGGCCTACCAAGTCATGTATGGGGTATTATTCAGCAAATTGTGTGAATTTTCACTTTTCCCAATTCCTCTGACAGCTTTTCGTCCTATGATTCTGAGGAATTATGACTCTGTCTTTCCAGATCAGTTCTGAGCTCTGCCACAGTCATGGTTTGGCCTGAGATAAAGTCAATTTTCTTTGCAGAGGCTTGTATGGTGTTGTGTTTTGGACTTTTCATGAAAATAGTTTTGATAGCACACTGATGTTTTTGTCGTGTCAGAGCTGTGCTTACACAGAACCAAGGATGTTTCAGGTTTTCATGCTGCCCCACCAGCAAGGAGGCTGGAGTGCACCAAAAGCTGCGAGGAGACACACCCAAGACAACTGGCCCAAACTGACCAAGGTTATATTTCATAACAGATGATGTCATGCTCTGGGATAAAAGCTGGGAGGAAAAAAGGAAGAGGGGAAGATGTTTGAAGTGATAACATTTGTCTTCGCAAGAAACCATTACTCATGATGAGCCCTGGTTTTCTGGAAGTGGCTGAACATCTGGCTGCCAATGGGAGTAGTGAATTTGCTTTACCCAGTAATCTGTTTACCCCTGAGTTCGCACTTTTACCCTTCTGATTCTCTCCCCAGTCTGGCTGTGTGGGGTGTGAGTGACCAGCTGGGCGCTGCTCAGCTGCTTGGTGGGGTACGAACAAACCAGACCCATAATTTTTGCAGCTGCCCAGGGGTGCTCTAAAATAATTTTCCAAGACAGCTTGGTGATTGTTATGGTTTAACCTAGCCGGCAGCTAAACACCACACAGCCGTTGCCTCACCCTGCCTCCTCCGTTTCTGGGATGGGGGAGAGAAATGGGAAAATGAAGCCTGTGAGTTGAGATAAAGACAGTTTATTAAGACAGGAAAATAATAATAACAATAATAATAACAATAACAATAATGATAATTCTAATAGTACTACTAATAATAATGTGTACGAAACAATTGATGCACAATGCAGTTACTCACCACCCACTGACCATTGCCCAGCCTATCCCCTAGCAGCCCGCCCCCCCCATCCTGGCTAGCCACCTCAATATATTGTTCGGCATGATGTCAGATTGTATGGAATACACCTTTGGCCAGTTTGGGTCAGCTGTCCTGTGTCTGTCCCCTCCCAGCTCCTGCTGCACCCCTAGCCTGCTGGCAGGACAGAGCAAGAAGCTGAAAAGTCCTTGGTTTGGTGTAAGCACTTGTCTGCAACAATTAAAACATCAGCATGTAATCAGCACTCTTCTCATGCTAATCCAAAACATAGCTACCAGCTACTAGGAGGAAAATTAATTCTGTCCTAACTGAAACCAGGACAGTGATGCACAGTTTATATATACATTATTATCACACGACTACAATGTTGACAGCACCAGGACAACATAGCCGGCTTAGACACACAAGTTTACTCACACAGAGACAAGGAAGAATAAAAGATAATAACTATCTTCAGTGAAAAGCAGAACAGATTTTCACTTCCATATCTGAGTTTCCAGCCACACTCAACAACATTGAGCAACTACAGATTTTGACTTAATTTTTTTCAATTAATAGCTTTTCCTTTTTGGCGGTTCAGCTGATTTTCACAAAATTATACCTTAAACTGTTTTATATTCCACACTTTACAAGCAGGTAATGAACTGTGAATATAGAAATTATCCCTTTGTGTCAACAGTTACTGATGGGAATATAATCTCCAAAATAATCACAAACAAAAATGGCGGCTACATTCTGGCAAGGGGAAGTCATTAAAGCTATGTCTGAAAAACAGAGTCAGTATTATGTTAGTCAGTATTATTATACTATTTTCTCTCTCATAAATTGAAATGACGTGAGAG
The DNA here is from genome assembly GCF_965140915.1 of Aythya marila. Taxonomy (NCBI): domain Eukaryota; kingdom Metazoa; phylum Chordata; class Aves; order Anseriformes; family Anatidae; genus Aythya; species Aythya marila. The sequence goes on along the minus strand of NC_139080.1, from coordinate 65,833,780 downwards.
AAAGAATACAGAAATTGGAAAATAAACAGTTTTTCATAGTGCTTAGGATACTGTCAAAATGATAAAGACTTTAGCCTGGAGATGAATGCTTCTATTTTATTAGCAGTCAGGTGTTGTATCTATTCATTCAGGTCACTTGTTTTCAACACAGTGAGTACATCCTAGAAAACATTACAAGGCTTAGACATGGCAGTCACATTTAAGTTTTACACTGTTTATTTATAAATATTCATGTGCATCTATAATCACTTAGAGATATGTAAACATGTAAAACCTAAGGTAGTAATCATTGTGGCACTTTACTGGCATTTTAATTATATAGCATTTAGTCAGAAAACACTTCAGGATAAAGAACCCAAGCCAGATGCACTCTAACATCACAAAGATAACACTGCAAGCCAGTCTTTGCTATATCTGTAGTGTTGTTACCTGAGGAACCTTTGTTTTGTGCCAAAATTCATTAACACTGTGACTGTAAATATTTCCTGCATAACAATGTTTAGCAGATTTAATTCCTTTGTTTTCATCTTCTGTTCTGATTATTTACTTATTTATTTGCCATTACCCACAGACAACTACTGTCATAGTCAACTCAAGCAACCAGAGTCAAATACTTCCTTTAGCAATTTCAAAAGTATAAAAATAGTTTGACACAGATCACAGCCATACAAAACTACACACTGATCATTGGTGCAAGAAGAGTCAGTAAATATCAGTAAATATTTTTAATGTAAATTTACAGCTCTTTGCCCATTTTAAACTCTTCAAAAGGCTGGGGAATCAAAATTGAAATGCTTTTGCATTGATTCCAGTACTATTGATTCCAGGCAATGATTCCAGTACCGTTTATGTTTTATTTATTTATTTTTAAAATCCCTTGAGCAGAAAGTGTTATCTTAATAAAATTATGGAATTCAAGGCAACAATTTCAAAATTTTGAAGTGTTGGTATCTGGGTAGAGACATTTTTTCCCCTTCCTTCCTTCAGACAAGTCAGTCTGATGGAACTAGCTAAAAATCTTTCATTGAATAGTTTCCTGGTATTTCCAGAAAAAGAACTATTCTTATCTTAAATTACAGTAAAACATTACTGATAAATGAATCGCATGAAACTATATCTAGTGTAAAGAAGCAATTCTTTAGAGTTGATTAAAACGTCTATGTATAGTATTTTAAAATTCCCCCAAATTTTGGAAAAATCTACAGTATGTAAAATATTTTCTTCACATTAAAAATCTGCCCTTAAACAAAATCATGACAAACCTTAAATGTTAGACCTAATGCAGTCTAGAATTTAAAAAAAAAAAAAAAAAAAAAGAGAGAGAGAGAGAGAGAGAAAGAAAGAGAGAAAGAGAGAAAGAGAGAAAGAGAGAAAGAGAGAAAGAGAGAAAGAAAGAAAGAGAGACAGAAAGAGAGACAGAAAGAAAGAAAGAAAGAAAGAAAGAAAGAAAGAAAGAAAGAAAGAAAGAAAGAAAGAAAGAAAGAAAGAAAGAGAGAAAGAAAGAGAGAAAGAGAGAAAGAAAGAGAGAAAGAAAGAGAGAAAGAAAGAAAGGAAGAAAGAAAGAGAGAAAGAGAGAAAGGAAGAAAGGAAGGAAGAAAGAAAGGAAGAAAGGAAGAAAGGAAGGAAGGAAGGAAGGAAGGAAGGAAGGAAGGAAGGAAGGAAGGAAGGAAGGAAGGAAGGAAGGAAGAAAGAAAGAAAGAAAGAAAGAAAGAAAGAAAGAAAGAAAGAAAGAAAGAAAGAAAGAAAGAAAGAAAGAAAGAAAGAAAGAAAGAGAGAGAGAGAAAGAACTTTAATCTCCTCATTCTCTTTATTTAGTAACATGGTTTACAAATAGTTTATTATTAAAACTAGAACAGACTGTTTCTTAAATATATTCTGACAAAAAATCCAGTGAATTGTGAGAAAGAATAAACAGTGGCATGGAGTTTTCCTTCCCAGTCATGATAGAAGTATAAAATTGCATAAAGGATTTCCTGCATTATTATACTTTTTGCATCTTGTGTTATTTCTGTACCCATCTAATAATCATATGTGTTTCAGAAGTCTAGCAACAATTTCTGATGACCTTTGTCTGCACACTCAGGATAATTATATGCCAATGCAAAGCTATGACATGCAAAGGTAAGTAAGGGAATGTTAGAATTGTATTGAAGCAGATTTGTGAATAGTCCTAATGCATCTATGGATAAATAGATTGATCATATCTACCTTTACGTTTGTTTCTAATGTATATTCAATAAGAATAACGTCAAGATGCTTGGACTTCAATGTTTTACTGTTAAACAGAAGAATTATTTACAAAATAAATAGCACACGGTAAGAAGAGTACCTGAATTGGAACAGGCTGCCCAGGGAAGTGGTGGAGTCACCATCCCTGGAAGTCTTCAAAAAACGTTTAGATGTAGAGCTTAGGGAAATGGTTTAGTGGGGACTGTTAGCGTTAGGTCAGAGGTTGGACTCGATGATCTTGAGGTCTCTTCCAACCTAGAAATTCTGTGATTCTGTGAATTTATCCTTTAATTGGAGACAATTCATATTATTCCCATAAACCCTGCATGCAGTTAAAGAGGAAAGCAAGTGTATTCATTTTAAGAAGACAGATATTTATACCACAGCATCTTCCTTCTTGCACATTTTGATAAGCTTGTTTATAACATCTGAAACATAACCTACTGGCATCAGTATCCACTGAGATGAAAAGGAAATTTAACACCTCACAATACAATTCCTTCAAACATATTTTGTTCAAAATATGAAAAATATGAACTGATTTTAAATGAATACTTTCCTAAACGTTTCACTTCTTGATGTGAAATATTCCATCAGCAGAAAGCATTCTGTTTTGAGATAGTCAGTAAGAACATGCTGGTGTATCACCCTATATGAGTTGTAGCCTGGGTGATTCATGCAACAGTGTTAAACTTGGTTTTCCCGTGTGAAAATATTCACTAAGATGCTCTCATAATATAATTTTTTTTCAAAATACAGAATGCTTTTAGAAGCTTATTTAAATAATATTCACTGAAAAAAAAATTCACAAGAAAAAATGACCTGATTTTCACACTAGACTATTCTGAACCTTTATCCAAGTTCTCCATATAAGTTATTTAAAAAAAAAAAAATAAAAACTCTTGACAACTCCACTTTGGAGCAAGTTTTCAACTTCAATAAAAATTCAAATGGACAGTAATTATATAATTCCACCTCCTCTCCAGGCTTTCTTCATAGGCTTAACAGCTAAAGACATTAAAAATAAAACAGAATAGACTCTGGAGAACAACTGAGAGCTTTGTTCTTCTGTTTTAACTGACACTTTTGGTGAGCTTCATGTTCTTTATGACCCAATGTCATACTCCATACTTTGGATAATATTACCCAGAGATCTTTTTTCAAGAAGTTTTACCTTTTAATTTCTATGATGGAATGCTAAAGTAGGTTTCTTAAGTAGATTTCATTAGGCAAAGTGTATTGCAAAGAAAGCTGAGAACAATCAGTAACAATTCATTAATGGTGTTGCAACTAACAAATACACCGGTAATATTGTTGGTGTATTGAACAGTTTGAATATTAGTGCTTTTCATTACAGAGTAATAGTTGAAAAAAGAAATTATTTCAGGACCCTTGTATAAAAAGTACAAGAAAAAGTACACTCATTAAAGTGGAAAAAATAATAATAATAATAATATATATATATATATATATATATAAAATAATCATATATCACTTCTGAATATATACAGGTCACAGCACAGCGTACTGGTGAAAAAAGAAACTTTACATCCCATTTTATTAAAATAAAACAAAGTAGGGCTTCGAGATCGGGTTACAGAACATAAGAACATGGAGATTAAAGCAAGGGGAAATATGAAGTGCCTTAACATACTTGGTGACAAACCATTATCAAGATTTCAACAAAAGGTTAATGAGTGCAATAATAATAATTCTTGTGGGATAGAGATGACTTTGAAGAGAGATACAAAGTTTATCTTCATATAAAATTCTGTTACATACTATGAAGAAGTTGTCACTGCATTGGAAATTGTCTGAATTCATAGATGTTGAGTACTAAGTAATTTTACAGTAAACAACAGACTACATTTCCAATTTTTTGCTGTTCATAACAATTGGAGTTTGTATCTATGTTTGTATCTATGTTTGTCTCTTGCATCTATGTATCAACAGTAAACAGCACAAGCATTTTGAATGAAGTATTACTCTTAGAGAACGCTTCCAAAACACAGGCCTTAATGATGATTATGTATATGTTGCTAAGCAACAATTATAAATATTAAGTAGGCATCTATCTACAATCTTCAGTTCATATTAATTTAGCTTTTGTGTACTACCATCTTGAAGTCAACAAAGGCTTCTCCACGGGCTGCATCATGGAGATCACAGAATCACACAGAATTTCTACGTTGGAAGAGACCTCAAGATCATCGAGTCCAACCTCTGACCTAACACTAACAGTCCCCACTAAACCATATCCCTAAGCTCTACATCTAAACATCTTTTGAAGACTTCCAGGGATGGTGACTCCACCACTTCCCTGGGCAGCCTGTTCCAATGCCTCACAACCCTTTCAGTGAAGAAGTTCTTCCTAACATCTAACCTAAAACTCCCCTGGCTCAACTTAAGCCCATTCCCCCTCATCCTGTCACCAGGCACGTGGGAGAACAGACCAACCCCCACCTCGCTACAGCCTCCCTTGAGGTACCTATAGATCAGCTCCATGGGCTGTAGGGGGACAGCCTGCTCCACCAGGGGCCTCTCCACAGGTCACAGAGGAACTTGTGCTGCATGCCTAGAGCACCTCCTGCCCTCCTGCTGCACTGACCTTGCGGACTGTGGGACTGGTTCTCACTCCTTGCTCTCCGAGCTGCTGTTGCCCAGCAGTTCTTTCCCTTCCGTAACTCTGCTCTCCCAGAGGCCCAACCAGCATCAATGACTGACTCAGCAGCAGGTCCTTTTGGAGCAAAGCTGCTGGTCTCTACTCACAGAGGCCACCTCTTTAGGCCCCTTTCCACCAAACCCTTGTCATGTAAATGCAATACAACAGGCAATTTTATACTGGAGCTTTTTCTTGATGTCTTAATGGGGGACTACATCAACATAGATGTGTTTGTGTAGTTAGAACCATTATAATTTTATTGACCTATTTCTTTCTCAAATTCTGGCCCATGGCAAAAGTCAGAAATATGGAATAGGGGATGTGGCAAGGTAGCTATTACTGAGTTGTCTAATTCACAATATCTTTTGTTTTCTTTTGTTTTTGTTTTTTCTTTCTTTAGGATTTTTTTTTTTTAATAGCTAAGACGGCTTTTGAAGTACTGCAGTGCCTGCATTTCTGAAATAGTCTTGATGAAGCATGGATTTGACAGTAATCAGAGTGCATCATGGGAAGAGTACAGAAGAGAACTATATATTAATCTTTGTATTAATCTAGAGTAGCATCTTTATCTGAGCTCTCCCGTGAGTATACAGGAAGAGAGATTACTGTTCAGATTGAAGAAATGGACACTGGAAACATCTTTGTATTCTTTTACAGGCAGAAAAAAGCCCACTCATTTGACTTCTGAGCAGAATGGAATCCACATGAAATCAAGCACTTTAGAATAAAACCAGAGTTTACAGCAACTCAGAGATTTGTACTTACATGTCTAAATAGGGCTTATTACCATGTAAAAAATGAACATGGCATCAGATGTATAGGAATATTACCCACCTCAAATGAAACAGCAAGTTATGTCTGCTGGAAAAGTATATTAAGAGATCTACATTCCTAAAAGAGAAAGATTTGATGAAGAAGTGCTGGTTGTTTCTCAGCCCACGTAAATGTGACTTTTTGGAGGATGAATCAGAGCAAAGAAATTGGCTCTACAAAGGATTATTATACCATATAATAATTTGGGGACACATATTTGCAACTTGTTTTGCGAATTCACTGTGAGTGACATTCCTTGAATCTCATTCTACAGCACTATTAATTAAAGCTTACGCTGGGTCAAAGATTTTTCTTATTTGACCCTTTATGTCACTCCAGCAGTAAACTGCTCCTTCCCTTCACCATGTCCGCTGTCTGAAGACCCACTTCACATTAGAAAGCCAACAACAATGCAGAAGTCTTTTCCAGCAGCTTAGTCACAGACAAAGCCCATTATTTATCAGCTTTCTGCAGTCTGCACTGGCACAAATTTGTTTTATGGATGTTAGTTCCAACCTGTAAAGTCCTAAACAGCTTTGATTTTCACTGTTGTTAAAATTGGACTGTCTCTCTAAAGACTTTGTAGAGCTTGTCAATTAATCTTCTTATTAAAATCATAGAATGGCTTTTATTACAAATCATAAAATGTGAGGAGGATTCTCAAAAAGATCCTTAAAAATATGTATAAATAATGAAATCTCCCACTTAGCAAATTAATTTCACTTGCTCCGTCAGTGATCATATTTAATGGTCTTCAAAGCATATTAAAATATATATAAACTTAGAAAGATTTTCACAGTCAGACCATGCATTGTTGAGTGTTTCTTTAACTAAGGTATACTTACCTTTCTAAAGATGGAACATACATGTATTTCAAATACACAGAAAAATAAAAAGGGGAAAAAAAATAAAAAAATAAAAAAAAAAGAAGGAAAGGAGAGAAGTGGTATCACCACCACACAGAGGAATCTGTCATAACTTCATATTGTTTGGTATTCAATATATCATGATGTCCTGTTAACTGTTCCAAGCTCATCATTAAAGTGGAATGAATTTCCTGAGAGAAAAAATAAGCAAAAATTTTTAGATAAACTTCTGATTATGCACAGTTATTATAAATATAAGCAAACAATATCCTTTACAGAAGCTTACTCTAAAATCCTAATACTTATTCCAGTTATGTTGACATGTAACATACATAAGATTTACTTCAGAAATCACAGAACATGTATTAGCACTAGAAAACTTACTGAATAGAAACAGGTTGTAACATAGTAATATTTCTCAGGAGAAAACGTCTTCTTTCCACCACGTATTTCATTTTTGGCTCAGCTCTCCTCAATTAAAATTGCCCATGGAAAAAATATGTATTATTGCATTTTTTAAAACTTTAACAGATTTAATCTGCATGCCATAAGGAGAGCAGTCTGTGTTATTTTCCTTCCACAATCACAACTCTGCTATGGGTTGTGTCTTTTCTTAAACTCACTAAAGTTTGTCAATACATTCCATAATACAAGTGTGCCAGCTAGCTAATGAAATATGAGTACCACTTAATTTTAATATGCCTATGAGCTTTTCTAAGTGTTAAACAAGTTACACATATGACGTCTTATAAGGTTTTGCATTTGTAATTTAATTTTATAGAATCATAGTATGGTTTGAGTTGGAAGGGACCTTAAAGACCATCCACTTCTAATCCCCCTGATATGGACTGTGCAACTTCTCACTAGACCAGGTTGATCAAAACCCCATCCAACCTGGCCTTGAACACTTCGAGGAATGGGGCATCCCCTGGTTCTCTGGGCAACTTGTTCCAGTGCCTCACCACCCTCATAGGAAAGAATTTCCTCCTACTTTGAAAGGGAAGTATTTGTCCATTATTCCACAGGCTAATACATGTATTTCATTTTAACACTTCATGTTGATTATAACATGATTTTAACACTACATGTGATTAATAAGAGTATAAGTTAATTTAAAAAATATAATAACTCTCATATACACAAATAATTAAAATTTGCATCATAAACTCAAATTTATTGATATTAATTTTCAAGTTTTTTTGAAAAAAAAAAAAGTGATATTACATTGCCAACTACTACTACTAATATTTTTTAAAAAAATGTATATCTTTTTTATTTTAAACAGAGTAACATTTCATTATCCTGACTGGTAGCTGTTGCTTTAATTATCTCTCATTCTGTAACTGTACAATACAGGCTTCATCACAGTGACCTGAGTACCCACAATGGAAAGAAGTCACCTGCCCCCAGTATTTAACTGTAAATTGCTTTTGGTATGGATAGGACTGTGATAATTCCCCATTGTCTTTTCTCTGAGAAGCATATTAATCAGCTAGCCTGAGATCAGCATAGCCTGCTATGTTAACAGAGAGGATTTGGAATAGCACTTGGAAAGATTTCCAGTTAATTTCACAGGGTTTTAAGTGAAGGTGTCTGCTTGAGAATTATATTTGCTCCAAAGATTCAACATTGCTCATGAATACACTCTCTAGCACACACAGGCATGCTTCACAAATTGCAATCTATACCTCACTCTAAATTAAATCAATACAAAACATCTGTGAATGAGGGGAATGGAAAAGAAACTGAGAACCTGCATATTTCTTAATGTTTAACATACCCTCTTTCTGCAGGTATATTCAAGGTTTTCAAAGATGTAGTCATATTTATGCCATGGAATAGATATCACTATACTTTTAGCTGTGTTCACAGGTATAACATATTACAGACATAAGGACAAAGATTAAAAAGGAGCCAAAGATGCTGTGTCCTACCTCATTTTTTATGCTTGCTAGAGACTTGAACCAAATTGCAAAAAGTTTAGGAGAACACAGAAACACGGGTCTTCCTTACACAAGAACAATCACTCCTTGAACAAGAAATTTAGTTATAAATCAAGATTAGTTATTTCTGTAGACCTTAAAATGTATATTACATATCTTGCGTTTTAAAAAGTAATCTCTTCTTCTAACAAACTTACTTTATAATATGGTTATTGATTGGGGAAAAACAAACAAACAAACAAACAAAAAACTTTTCCAGAGAAATAAAATATTTTGAAATAGATTTTGCCCTATTCAGTAAAACTACAATACTACTAAATAGTTAAATTTATCAAGTCCAATTTCTTCAAAAGAAAGAAGAATCTTATGATGACGGATAAATGACTATTTGTCAAAAGTAGACAATAAAAACAGACAGAAGTAATAAAATCACAGGAGCTTTGAATAATCAGTAATCCGTTAATATAAGTTTACCTATGTACATATGTGAAGACTTAGATATTAATATTAGACAGTTATTCTTAGACAATAAAGTAGGCTTCTGACTCATCCAAATGAATATATTAACTGTTTGTTTTCAGTTAAAAAGAATTGCTTCTTCTCTCCATTTTAGTTTATTAAATGTTTTAGAAAAAAAAGTGTAATAGGATTGAAAATCCTCAGAACTTTAATATTATGAGATTGTATTCAAATCAGTGCTAAATACAACACTTATTGACTGCAAATGACACATCTCTTGCTGGGTAGCTCACAGCTTCCTAGTGAAAAAAAAAAAAAAAAAAAGTCAATGTATGCTTTCTCTCTGTGTGTAAACCTAATAAACTGTGTAGCAAAACTACTGCAGCCAATCAGTATCTGTTACAGAGTATCACTCTGCGATTGATGCTATAATGGTGAAGTCAAATTTTTGTGTTAAAGCTTAAGTTTCTTTCCTAATTGGGTTAGTAACAACCTTTCCTCAGCTGTGTAAGGTCTCTAAAATGTATTTCATATTATTAGATATGGAAAGATTTTGCCACATTAACTATTTGTCCACTAAGAATGAAATTTTATATCTGTTTATCAGCTTCACTACTTAACAACACAAAGTAATCATCTATTTCTTCTAACATCTCCTCCTCTATTTCATTATATATATTTACAAAGAAAATTAATATTTTCCATGTGTGTATGGTATCTTTTAATGAATAAGTGATTGTTACAATAGACTTTAGTACTGCATCATGTTTGACAGGCATTTGATTGACTTAGAAATGAGCAAGGGAAAGCAGAGGAAAACAATCAACAAAATCTGTAGAGCAAAAAATAAGTGTCAAACCTTAAAATTTACCATTTAACTTTGATTTTAACATCTCTATTTTCATTCAGGCTTTGTTACAAAACTCTTAACTACTTTTCTGTTAAACCTGTGTGAATGTATCTGTATAAATAACATAGTATAAACTGAAGGTTTACTGATTCTGTTGATGAAAATTTCAGGTACTTACACTAGGTATTTACTATCTAGTGTAGATATTACACTATTATTACACTAGATATTACACTATTATAGACTAGATATTTACTATCTAGTACTATCACAGAATGTACTGCAAAGATACAGTGCTGCTCACAAATAGAAGAAAACACTATTAAAACTAACTAACTAAATAAACAAACAAACAAATAAATAAAGGAGTGGATGGAGGGGAATGAAATAGAATCCACTAAGAGCCAATTGCATTTGACAAAAAGAAAATGACACCTATGGAAAACACTTTCCCTGAAACTACAGTTTCTTGTAATATTTCATTTCTTCACCACCACAAGTAATGAAAGCTTACTAAACATGTTTTAAATTCAAGCTCTTGACTTAATAATTACTGTTCATTACTAAAACCTTTCCAAAAACATTGGTGTGTGGTATATATTAGTAGTGTTCTTCCATATTTGGTGCAAATTCTGCAACCAGTTTGATGTTAATCAGAACACTCAATACTTTCTGTTTTTTCTTTTAATATTTTTGTTTCCAAGAATTAAATACATGTTGCTGAATTTACCCAATTTCTAAGGTCAGTCTGGTTTAAAACTGAGCATACTTTTGCTGTTCCAAACAATAATAATAATATAAAAAAGAGTAACATAGAGTGGTCATATGTCTGCTGTCAAAAGATTGAAGAAATTTCCAGGTCAATTGGGTCCCCAGCAGTACACACTTTCTCAAGAGACCTTACAAAAGAAAGCACAAACAAACTCTATGGTTTTCAATCAAAATGGTTTAAAGAGTAGGCAGGCAGGGTAGGACAAACTGAGCAATCATGATCTTTATTCTTAAAAGTTAACATTTTTAGAGAGCTATCATTTTAGTGCAGTATTTAATATTGCATATCTTGTTTAAAATTTGGTTGAATTGTGGGTGAACAGTATGCTGTCCAAAAAAGTTCTAAAAATGTTTAACAATTAAGCAGGGAAACAATTTGCTTAATTTAATAATTAAGCAAATGAGAAGACCTATGAAAATCCTGCACACAAGTTTACAGTCTTGTACCTGTATATTTCATATAACATTCACCCTTGCTCCCACAGTTTTCGTATTATATTTGTGTCTCACTATCCTTCCCCTACAAGCCAATGGAATCATGTGCAAGATACACTTTGTCTGCTGTCTGCAGGCAAAGCATTGTCTATACAAATTTTGGGAAGGGATGGTGAAAGGATAAAGAAAATAAAAAAACATCTCCAGTTTCATATGGAGTGGCTGCCAGAAAAGCAAACAAATGTTTGAAAATGTGCCTGTAAGCTGTAGGACAAAAACAGAAGTCTCACTTTGCTGTCATTTCTTGCACAGATGTCCAAAGACTAATTTCAAAGGATTTTTCAAAGTCACATTGAAAATAAATCACAGCATTATATAACCCCACTCAGGAACACTAGTACTAAGGATGTCTACATATAGGCAGACAGGTTTTCAGGAAATTAGGTCCACAAACAGAGAACAAAGAGGAATCTGTCTTCCTCAAAAGAGTACGCTTTATTCTTGGAATCTAGACACTATGGGATTCTCCAGAAGTAATTTAGCCCTTTAAGAAATGTTTTTTCCCCAGAACACATGCTGAAATGGTTGTGCTCGCTATTGAACGTTGTGCTAGCAGGTCTAGAACCATTTTACATGCAGTCTGTTATTTTCTTTATTTATTGCTCTAATCTGTGAATCCTTGTTTCTCAAACATTAGGATGTAGCACAGAGTAAGCTATCATTTCATTTGTCTCTGTGGGGGAAAGTTTGAGGCAGAAATGTTCATTTGTGCATGTACTTATGCAAATACAGTTGAATCTTGCATTTTCACCATTTCAGGAACTCTGAAAAATAAATAAATTAAATACATAAATAAATTAATAAATAAATAATATATCAACTGTTCTTACTGATACCACAGTAAATTCACTGAAAAATAAAATTAAGTGACAGCTGACTCTACATAAGGCACACAGCATGTTCTTCTACTTATTTCTCTATGGCTAAATATAGTTAATTTTAGTCAGATGAAAATGTTCTTCTGTTTATGGTTGATTTTTTTGTACCAACAGGGTGTCTGTTTACACAGAGATGAATGGCATACACTAAGAATAATAAGAAATTGAATTGTATGTGTTTGTTTATTATTTATTTATTTATTGGGGGGAACAGTAGTATTATGAGTGAATTAAGAGGCAGAGAGAGCAAATCTTTTTCTTTAAATTCTAAAGACAGTTGCAAATAGGGCCAGAAGCATAAAGTATAGGTAAATACATACTCATCCTTTTCATATGTCATGAACTACTGAGGTAAGTAATTTCCCTTCACCAACACACTACTCTTAGCTACTGAATTCAGTAGCTTAGCTACTGAATGCATTCCAGTACCAATAGTGCCAGTGTTCTCTAGGATCCTATATAGACTCCTACTGCCAGGCTCTGACTGGCAGTACATATTACAAAACTGCAGAAAGAGCACAGAAAAGCTGTACTATTTTAAAAGTGGTCTTCTCTTCAAGTGGGGTAAAGACAAGGTAGCAAAGAAAACACATGGAAATAACCATGAAACTTCAGCATATCCTTTCTGGCTCATTTATTTGATATGGTGAGACTGACAGTAAGTTCAAGAAAAGATCTGAAAAACAGATGTAAATGACTTTTTGAGGTACTTCTCCTTTCTATACTCACTTCAATAAGACAGCCTCTTCTCCATCCCTCCCCCCCCCCCACCAAGAAGAAAAAAAAAAAAAAAAAAAAGAAAAAAAAAAAAGTATAGCAATTATTTGGAGCCAAAGCCAAATAGCAACCTCTCTGACCTCAGGCTCACCCATTCAGAGCTAACACCAAGCAGCTAGGGCAACCAGTACCTGTACTGGCTCCTACAGGAAAAGGGGAAGGATGACTTTGACCTTGTTTGGACACAGAAAATTATTTCTACAAGATTCTCTGCATTTTATAGTAGTGAGGACTATAAGCTTCTGTTTGAAGGTAAGAAACAGCAGAGTCTTCTCTGCCTTTGTGCATCTCCAAGCCACAGCAGGTATAGTAGGCTTGCAAAGTTTACGAAGACAACATATTTCCAAGAGAAGAGTATATTGCTACCAGAATCTTTACATTATCTCCCTCATGCAGCCTTAATTCAGACTTGGAAAACAATCATGCTTTCAGAAGAAATATGCAGTATTGGTGTTAAAATTGGCTATTCCACCTGCCTTCCTGCTCAAACGTACCAATGACTTACAAAAAACAAATTACAAAAAGCAGTTATAGTAAGGCCACACGTGTGGATGTGGCAGATTAGAGGAAAGTGCTCAAACCAGCAACATCAATTTAGACTATTACACATGAAATCTGATTGCCATTTGTCCTGGCTGGAAGGAGCAGAAAGCCACAGCCATTCTGTAAATAGTTCCTATTTATGTTACACCTGCAGACAAAAGCATTATTTGAGTGACATCACCAGTAGCTTGTACCTAAAGAAGTACAGCATTCTAATAAAAAATTAAGATTGCACACAACAGTTACACCCAGACAATTAAAGATTTTGAGCACTACTGTGGGTAGTTAGGGTCTGGTGGCCGGAAGATGTCGCGCTGTACGGAAAGGTGGAGCCCGTCCCTTGATGGACAGTAGTGTGTGGTCTGTGATGTAAGCAAGCGGAAGTGACGCTATGGGCCTCGGGTATATAATGCCATGTGACTCGACAATAAACGCCATTTGCCATCCACCACATTGGTGTCTGTGAGCCGATGGACCGAGCGGCCTGGGGTTGGTCGCCATGCCATTCCTGAACCAGGTCGCCACTGCCCCCTGAAGGCAACAAGTGGTGCCGAAACCCGGGAAAACTCCTGGATTCAGGTGAACGGTGGCCGGAGTGGCGGGACCAGCCCGGTGGGGAGGACGCTCCCGGACCAACAAGGAAGATGGAAACCCTTGTGAAGGTCGTATCAAAGTTGTGGAAGCTATGGGGTGGCTCAGCTGAGGAAGCCAGGGGTGCCGGTGGGGAACCAGAGTCTGAGGAAATCTGGGAGAGACCACCGCCATGTGCGCCCCAGTACGGCATCGAACTAGAAGACGAAGAGTCGGGTGAAGAAACCTCCGGCGGGAACGGGGATGAAGTGCTGGGTTTTACTAACACGTGGAAATGGGAGAAAGAGAACGGCTGTGGGGACGACCGGGGAGGAGGTAGAAGCGCGAGAGAGGGGCAGAGAGCCGATTGGAACGGCCATCCGAAAAACCGCTCTGGTGGGGCAAACACCTCGCAGAGAAGGCGGCGGGGTGAGCCACGAGGGAGAGAGTGGCCCGCCCAAAGGGGTGGGGGGCGGGGCCGGAGCGGGGAGCGGCCCCCCCGCAAGGCTAGTGGGCGGGGCCCGAACTCGACGGGAGGGTACCGGGACTCGGAGGTGAGCAGTCAGTCGAGCTCCGACTCCGGATCAGGTACCGATTCAAATTCGGAGGAGGAAATGGGGACAGATAGCAAAAATATCCCCATCCGAAATAAAGCAGCACCGCGAGGGGGAGAAATTCCTCTCATGGATTGGAGGAAAATAAAGATTGCGTGCGCCGACTGGGCTCTTCCGGCCATGCTAGCATTCCCAGTCTGGGTGACAGATGGGGGGCAGAGGGTTCACTCACCAATAAACCCTAAGGATGTACAAGCAATTGTTAAAGCCATTGCAGATAAAGGGCTTCATTCTGCAATGGTCTCCACCCTCATAGATGGTGTTTTCAGGGGAGACAATGTGCTCCCGTTTGATATAAAACAAACTTGTAGACTGATCTTTGGCGGGGGGGGGATGATCACTTTTAAACAAGAACGGGAGGACAACTGTATGAGACAACTGGCCCAAGTTACTGGGGCAGATCACCCACTATATGGCTCTAGCGTGCAGCGGCTAATGGGTGTGGACCCAACAGTGATCACCCCCCAGGCGCAAGCCCAGGGCCTGTGGGCCCATGAAGTTATGGCAACTCGTGCAGCCAGAGAAGCTCCAAACAGCCAACGCCCCAACTTCCAGTGGAAAATGCTGCCTCAAGGAATGATCAACTCGCCTACTATCTGCCAGATCACAGTGGATCGGGCGCTGGCGCCAGTTTGGTGCAGTGACCCAACCGTGACTCAGAATAAAACTAATGAAAACTGAGTTTCTGTTCACAGGAATGGATCATCGGACATCCCCGTAATCTGTATACCCCGGTGACAAGAGAAGACAATAAGTCAGCAAGCGTCCTGTCTAAGCCTGAGAGTTCCACACTGGCAGAACCCAGACGACAGCGAAGCGGCCTCCGTGGGTGGGGGGTTGTGATGCCTTTGTATGATCTTATCTTTGGACCTTGTATACTAAATAAGCTTGTGTTTGTTAAAAGCTGGTTAGAGAAAGTTAAAATTATGTTGGTAGAACACCAACAACTACTTTAAGAGTGTATTTACTCAGGGTTACCAGTTACTTCCTAGTTTTCTCCTGGTTATTGTGCCTTATGTTTTTTATTTAAGTTATGATGTCTACGTCTTAAGATTGTTATATTTTAGCTAATTTGGTTGTGCATAGGGAGGGGGGAAATGTGGGTAGTTAGGGTCTGGTGGCCGGAAGATGTCGCGCTGTACGGAAAGGTGGAGCCTGTCCCTTAATGGACAGTAGCGTGTGGTCTGTGATGTAAGCAAGCGGAAGTGACGCTATGGGCCTCAGGTATATAATGCCATGTGACTCGACAATAAACGCCATTTGCCATCCACCACATTGGTGTCTGTGAGCCGATGGACCGAGCGGCCTGGGGTTGGTTGCCATGCCGTTCCTGAACCAGGTTGCCACTGCCCCCTTAAGGCAACACACTACAAAGAATATCATCCCACTTAGGTTTAGTTTTCTTCCCTCTCAGAAGTTTTGTATTAAAAGACTTGAAAAAATCCTTGCTGCCAAGGAACCCTTCCCTCATCTCCACACACTGTAAAAAAACTATAGCTGTTTTTCCAGGAATCCTACAGGCCAAGGGCTATGTTCAGTGATGAGCATTAAGCCGATATTTAACAGATGTAGGCTCAGATCCACCAACTGTGTCATTAAGTAGGGGGAATGCCACAATTCTGACACTACATAGACCATTGCTGACCCAACTCATTGTGAATCACCATTTGTCACACTTAAGTATATTTTATGACCACTTCAGCAAAGTTATTCTGAAATGAATTCTTGTTAACTTTGGATGTTTTCCCATTTCCTTTAGGGAGCCAAACAACCCTTTTAAAGTTATTCTATCTCTTTAAAGTTATTTTCCTCCTCTTTTAGCTAAACAAACCAAACCAACCAACCAAACAACCAACCAAACAACAAACAAGCAAAAATACTCTATATGAGCTTCAAATTTTCCAGTAGCAAAATTAGGATAAATGCCAGTATTTCCCTTGGGTCCAGCTCCAAATTTCCAAGATTTTTCAAAGTACCCTCCTCATCTAACATCTTCTACTAATAACTCCCCATTTTATTATTGTTGGAAGCAGCTCTGCAGTTCTGTTATAGTTAATACTGAATTATTCAACAGCTTTATTATATAACAGTTAATTTTAAGACCATCTAAAAACATAAAATTTTATAAATATACATATATTGAATTAAATAAACAACAAACAAAAGTTACTTAACTCTATATTGCCGTAATTGTTCTGTGAAATAGGGAAAGTGACAAAGGGAACAAATAAATTAATACATGGCTTATTTATTTGAACTGCCTTTGAATATTTTGAGGTACAAAAAGGAATACAGTAATTGCAGACTTTTAAAAAGTAGAGAAACAGATGAAGAAATAAACATTCCTTTGGAATGAAGTTGGACTAGATCTGACCTAGGTTGTAAGACAATAGTAATTTGTAAAGCTTGTTCAGGTAACATGATGTAATAAGGGCTAATTAAATTTAATTAACACTAAATGAAATTGAAAATGTCTCCAAAATTATTACTTGACTGGTTATGCTCAACTAATCAGCATAGTAATTTCGTACAAGAAGCATAGTTATGGTTTGTACAATAAAGACTTGTTGGCACTAAATACCTCAGGATTTTAAATATAAAGATCTTAGTTTCAATAAAATTAAGTTCATTGACCTGGGTTAAGCTATGATAATTAATGTTCTATTGACCAACTAGGAAAAAAAAATGCAGTATTATTGAATTGTCATTTCTTTGCTCCTCTGTTCATTTATTCTCTGGGCAGAAGTGCCTGCTTTAGAAAGCAATTGCTTGCACTGCTTGCCTGCTCAGGTGTAATACGGAGACTGCATGCTGCTAATCTCAAAACTTTCTTTTATTGACAGTTGATGTTCATGTTGATGTTATATTGAATGTATATATATGGGGGAAATTGCTATCCCTACAAAATACCAAAGAACTTTCATGACAGCTACTTTGTCTTATTTATTGTAATGATATCACTGTTTTGTCTCTACTATTCACGCAGTTCCAACCCTTTAAAGATCTTCAGGGCATATGTACTTCAGGGAATTTCCATCAGAAAAGGACTAAGTTAGATGAATTTACACAGAAAATTATATTCAGCTAGTGGTTTTGGAAAAATCTATTTTACCTCACATCCAGTGAATAAGATGCCTTTCACAGGTCATATATTTTGCCATTACTTGAAATGAATACAAATATGCTTCAGTAAGAGCTGAAGCACCACCAGAATTCTAGACTTTCCATGCTTCACCATTCCATTCCCTCCTCATTGCTGACCACTTTCACAAGCAGAGGATGTTGAAAGGTTATGCTGCAAGCATAAATTGAAGATAATTTTTGTTGGACTGCTGCTGCATCCATAAAAATGAAGGTAACAGAAAAACTCAGCCAATAGTTTTCTGACTGTCTGCTGGTAAATGAATTTGCTTGCCAGCAATTGGTGTTCCATGCAGGAAAATGAAATCAGCTAGACAATTCTGAGGGAAAGAAAATACTGTCAGGTGCTGAAAGATAAAGGTGGCTTTTGGCGTATTTCAGGATGAGTAATTTTCAATGAACATTAGGCAACAAGATGCCTACCTGAAAAGCTTAATAACCCAAATTTTCTTGAGGTGAAGCTTTGCTGTTAAATTTCATAGCATTTGATGTGATCCAACTCATCTAAGTGGTATCGTACATCATACAAGACAATTAGTTGTCCCCATGCATTTTTGTAAATGTTTCAAAAAAGACGGCACTACTTAAACATAAGAATGTTTATCATCAAATGTAGCTTCCCTAAAAGTTTGGGATGCAAACTTTCAAATGGAATATTCCAGTATTTCAAACATTTTTTAACATTAGTTTTAATCTTTTCATTGTGAACCAGAAAGAAAATATACTTACATGCCAGACTTTACCCCTACCTTAAGGTAATTTAACCTACTTGAATTGAACCAAATATATCAATATATCTAGAGTTAGAAGGAAAGTCCTGGGGTGCTAGAATATCTAGCCTTTTAATAAAACATCAAGTGTCTCTTGTTAATGTCTAAAAGAAAAATAAAAAATTTAAGCCTATACAGATTTAGGTGATCTTTGTGGAACTTTATTTGAAAAATTGTAGATAGTTGTGTTGAAGAATCTATTACTGTATGATAATACAATAAAAAATAAATTTCACACTTTCGGGACTTCATTTGAAAAAGGAAAGCTGTTACATATTTACCAAAACTTAAATGACTGTATATTCGACACTCCCTTATTATATCTCATATTGTAGGTTTATAAAGTAATTATAATTTCACTAACTGTCAACCAGGATTGAGATTAGTTTGAGAACAATTGGGTCTGTAGTTTGGAATGAAAGAAAAAAAAAAAAAAAAAGGCTTATTTTTAAAAATTAAATAGCTTAAGTAGCTTTTTATTTTTACTGCTTATTTGAAAAATCCAGGACTTTGCCAGTCTTCCTTGATGTAACTACATAAAATAATGAGTTGTTTTGTCCATATCATTGATAAGTAGAAAAAATTAAAAGCTGGAATATCTTATGTCTTTTACTATGGAGCTTAAGCCAAACATGAGAAATTTGTAGAATCAAATTTATAGCCAAATTTATAACCAAAGAACGTTTCCAAAATATTTAAAACAAGCTCTATAAAATCAGGAACAAATAAATACTATAAAATGTGGAGTTTGCACCAGCACTCCTTCCCAGCAGGAAACAGTGATCTTTAGCAAGGGGTGCCAGGTCAGCAGAGATATTTCACTTTGGGAAAAGCCCAAGGATGGGAAGACTTCGTGCCTTAAGGATGCTGCCCAGCACCAACACCTCCAATGGAACAGCAGCCTGGCAAACAGCTTTTGTAACACTGTCATGCAGTGTGTGAACACCCTGACTCGCACATGGCACTCCAGGAGGCTCCATAAATTAGTGAGAGGTGCTAAAAAGACAGAGAAAAGCAGAACAGCATTTTCGGATGGGCAGCTGGCTAAGTAGGATGTTCATTTAAAATGATGAAGACTCAAGTTCATGTCTGAGAAACTGCTGAAATAAAAAAAGTCAGGTTATAGGGGTTTCTCAGAGGCGCAGCAAATCTGAAGAGTTAGCAGATTGACAAGGAAGATTGTCAGTACAGACTGTGCATGATCACAGTAATCATATACAACAACATTTCCCTCACCTTTCATAGACACTTGACAATGCTTTTTATTTACTCTTAGCTGCAGATTGCTACTGCAACTTGGCAGTTAGATTTGAAAAAACATTCTTTTTATTTAGAATATATTTGAATTAACTGAATGTTGGAGATTGTTGTAATGAAGAAACAGCATAACCATGCCTGCAGTCAGGTCTTCCTAAACACAACTGCATTTGTTTCCCAAGAAAAATGGAATTAAATTAACCAAAAAGTTTTTGAGTACATTGCAACATAATCTGAGGAGATAACAGTTGGGGCATTCTATTGTTTATTTTTAACTTAATTTTATTGTTTAATTTTAACTCTGTATAAATCTTGAGACATTTGAATTTTTCACATTCTGTTTTACTGCAAGCACAGCTTTCTGCCTACTTTTTGTCCATTTCCTCTTGATAACATCTTAAAGTATAAACCACACACAAATATATATATATATATATATATATACCTTATATGTATATAGAAATTGAACCAGCTATATGCCACCTTGATATGAAAAGGTAGCTTTCAACTCTGCTTTACTTAGGAGAGACTTTCATACAAGGTGTTTGTCATGGACACATGCAATACCCAGAAAACTAAATGCTGAGCAAATCATTCTCTCAAATTTCCATCTTCTAAAAATATATACCTGCAGTACAAGGAGAATAACAGCTACAGTAATTCATAACCAAGAACTGAATCATAATCCAGTAGCCTTAGTAACTGCAAGACAATTCTGACACGTGCAGGTTAATTACAGCATCAAGGAAAGCTATTCATTCTTCCACCCTCCTACACTTATTTACTTGTCATTTTTAGGGTCAATGTATATTTAACTCTCCCTCAGACTGTTTTTGCCAAACTGCCCCAGTGTAGAATAGAAATTGATCTTGGGATCTCCTGAAATGGAAGCAGTAGCTTCATCTGATGAGAAGACAACTCAGAATACTTTATCTTGCTTCTTTAGCTGTCACTGCAGATCAGTAGAATCAACACATTACCTATTTTCTAGGAAGTTTTATAAGATTAAATAGGCAAATCATTAGTTCTTATGAAGATGACTTAATGTATCCAAGAACAGGAAAAAATATTCTCAAATTAAGAAATGCATTTTCATCTCTTCATTATTGTAAAAATAATATTTTAAAGTATTACTCAAAGTTTTGCAATGATACTATTTCTGCAAGAGCACTTTTGTAGATGTCAATTGAACAATCCCCATAGTAACTGGTAACAAAAGCTCAGAAAGGCATTCATACAAACAAACAAACGAAAAAATAAGGCACAGAAAACATGCTGTCTACAAACTAGACTCATACACTTTAAGTTGCTGTTGTCAGAACTACCCACTTCTGTCTATTTATTTCATTTTAAACATGTATAATAAACATGACATCATTGTGCATTGGGTTTATGTGACAAGGATTTGATAGCACAGGGGGTGAAGGGGTGGCCTCTGTGATCAGAACGCATAAACTGTGATCAGAACAGAGCCAGCTCCTGATGGTTACAAAAGGGACATGCCACTGGCCAGAGCAGAGCCAGGGAGCGACTCTGGCTGTGCCTCTCAGAGAGCAGAGTTAAGGAAGGGAAAAAAATGCAGAACTGCAACTGGAAGAGAGGGGTGAGAAGCAGCCCTGCAGACCCAAGGTCAGTGCAGAAGAAGAGTGAGAGGTGTTCCAGGCATGGAGAAGAAGTTTCCCTGCAGCCTGTGGGCACCACAATAACCCCATTGTATTACCAAAGTGGCACTTAACCATAAAATCACGGGATGGCTCAGGTTGGAAGAGATCTGAAAGATCATCTAGTTCCAACTCCCTATAACAGGGAGTTATGGCACTAATGACACCTGCCATTGATCCAAACTGTCCTGGTCCCTCTGCAGGGCCTTCCTACCCTCCAACAGACACTTCTCCCAACATGGTGTCATCTCCAAACTTACTGAGCGTGCACTCAGTTCCCTCACCCAAATCATCAGTAAAAATATTAAAGAAGATGGGCCCCAACATTGACCCCTGGGGAACACCACTGGTGACCAGTCACCAGCTGGATTTCACTTCATTCACCACTACTCTCTGGGCCCAGCCACCCAGCCAGTTTCTAACCCAGCCCAGAGTGTACCTGTCCAAGCCATGGGCTGCCAGCTGCTCCAGGAGAATACTATGGGAGACTGTGTCAAAGGCTTTGCTGAAGTCTAGGCAGACTATATCAACAGCCTTTCTGTCATCCACCAGGCAGGTCACCCAGTCATAGAAGGAGATGAGGCTGGTCAGGCAGGACTTGCCTGTGTTCTCACACAGTCTATGGAAAATATACAGTTCCGTCACTATCCATGTGTCCCAGCAGTAAAGATGACAAAAGGAGCAGTGAAATCCACTGTATCACATTGTGCTGTGCTTGTATCCCCAAACATTTCCTTTATAAAAAGAAAATGAGAAATTAACAGGAGCTAGAAACAAAGCAGCACCTACCTTGGCTCTACTGCTTACATTGTGCTTTGACATTTAAGAATTGATATACTATCATATTTCTAAAAAAAAAAAAAAAAAAAAAAAAAAAAGGAAAAGCTTCAAAATTATACATTTAAATATGCTTTGAATTTGCCTTTATTCTCATTCTTATGAACTTAAATCTTTCTTAACTTGTAGCTGAAATGATTTTGATGTCTTTTCAATTAGTAGTCCCTCTACACCTCATCTCTACCCCTCAGAAGACTATGAAATTTTAATACAGATGGCTCTTTTATGAGAGAACAATACTGAAGTTTTATCATGAGGCATATAAAAAATGCACTAGGAATAAAACAACAACAAACAACCTTTACCCACCAGCCATTAGAACCCTGTCTGCTTTAAAAAAAATAAAAAATCAACATCTACTGTCTGTTTTCTCAGATTTCTCCACATTGCAGTTCCTGACTGTTGCGTTCATAAACAGCGGATGTACAACATCCTCAGGATTTCATTATTGTCTAGCTACAGACAGCTGCATACTGAGCAGAACAATCCTCTGCACATTGCGTTCCAAAGCTTCACAGCTCTTGTGTATACAACCTCTTTTTTACCTTTATAATGGTCAAACACTTTGATGTTAGCTTTCTTATCTTAAATCCAGGTTCTGAAATCTGCATTGTGCACAAAAATGTACTGAAACATTCTCAAGTAGTACACACCTAATTCAGGATCTCATTTTCTTAACTGAAACCAATGAAACAAATGACAACTCAAGGTTTGATAACAACAACAGATTAATATTATGTATAAATTCCTCCTCCTGCTGTCTTCTTCCCAATGATCTTTATATAAAGTGAGAAAAGATTTTTTACTCTTATTATTTGTAAAGAAAAACAACCAAAGCAAACTTTCAGATGACAGGTTTCTACAGTGGAATATGGGATAACCTCTTATAATCCAGTCTTGGAAAGCTGAATGCGACTTACTCTCAGCATATTTTCCCTACCAGTGAAATCCAGATGTGATAGAATAAGACTAATGTTATTATCCAGATGTTGGATCAGGTAAATTCTCAGACAGTCAGAAGCATGCTGTGTCCCAATTTTGAGTGGGATATAGTTAATTGTCTTCATAGAGCTTGTATGGTGCTGTATTTTGGGTTTGTGATGAAAAGAAAAAAAAAAAAAAGTGTTGATTACACAGTGATATTTTAATTGTTGCTGAGCAGCCTTCTCTCTCTCTCACTCTGCCCACTAGTGAGGAGGCTTAGAGTACACTGGAAGTTTTGAGAGGATACAACAGGGGCAGCAAACTCAAAACAACCAAAGGGTTGTTCCATGTCATACAAAAACACACAGCAATAAAAGCTGAGGAGAAAGAAGAGGGGACATTCAGAGTGATGGAATTTGTCTTCAAAGAACCCATTGCTCTTGATGAGTCCTGCTTTCCTGAAAGAAGCTGAATATCTGCTTGCCGATGGGAAGTAGTGAATAGATTTATTGTTTTGTTTTGTTTGTATGCATAGCTTTTGCTTTACCTAGTAAAGACCTTGGGTCTTTATCTCAACCCAAGAGTTTTCTCATTTTTACCTTTCTGAATTTCTTCCCCATCTGGCTGTATGGGACTGACTGAATGGCTGTGTGGTGTCTAGCTGCCTACTAGGGTTAACCCTCAACATCTGGAAAACATACCTGCCCATGATATAGCCAAGAAACATGACTGAGTACTCTCATTGCCATCAGGAAAAAATCTCAAAACATTTAACATGTAGTATTTCTATGTATAACACTAACCTTTTGGGGCTAGCAAGGAAAATAATGCATGCACATTTTATTTTTGTGATTAAGGACTTAATCAGTAAAAGTAGTTGTCAGTGGTAACGAAGTTAACTGAGATGCTACTACTAATTAAAAGTAAAGGAGTGATCTTACACTGTTCTTATCCCTAGGTTAATTATATCTGTTTTCTGAAGTGTCCTTTTAAGTTTCAGAAAATAAAGATGAGCTACAATCAAATACTACTACAGCTATACTGCAGAACTGTTCAGCTTTACAGTAAATGCACAAAGAATGAGAAAATATTTCACTCATAATAATCAATGTTGAAGTTTATTAAGTGACTGGTGATCACACTTCTTATCTCACATGTAGTAAGCACATCAGTAGTAAACACAGTCAAATCCAAAGAGCACAGCAATTTCAAAAGCTTAAGCAGTATTTCATATTGAATTTTATTATTTTAGTTTATCATAGCCCAATACATCCGGTCTATTTCCAGTAGAAAAAATCCTGAGCACACCTGCCCAACTGCCCAAAGGATGATCACCACTTGTTTTCCAATGTGCACAAGATCAAACAGCTAGTGCTAACACTTCATAGATACTGTTGTTGTGAGAGTTAATAGATGCAGGTAGACAGAGTGCACTACAGGAATATGAGCTGTCTGTCAACCTGGCTCAGTGCAGACCTGAGTACTGTTCAATTCTAAGCTGGTTGGGACCATACAGAATTGCATAATATAAGAACAAATATTGGAGATTTAGGATCAAGTGTTGAAATAGGAAGCAATTTAAGTGTGTTCATTTCTATAGGACATGACCTATAGTAGATTCAATAGAATATAATTGTCAAGTACCTTATTTCTTTCAGGGATATTACAATTCAGAAGTATTGCTTAGGATGCCTTTCAAGTTTAATTTAATTACTGTAGCACTGACCTTTTTATACTATTAAGAAATAATCCTTTGTCCCTCTAGACTAGATTGTTTATTACATTTTCTTCCCACAGCTTAAAGTACATTGATTTCCAATTACCGGTTTATAAAACTGCCAAGTCATCTTTGTTGCATAACTTTTCTCCCCCCAAAGCAGTTTTAGAAGTATACAGGTCAAAGGACGTAACAACAGCATTAATTAAAAGTTACAGGATAAAACAGATAGACCCAAACAAGTATAAAAACATTGATTATTTCAACAAGGTCAGTGTGTTTTACACAGTCATATTAACTCAAGAGTGTTTCTTATCATAAAAGTTTTATTTTATATATCAGATATATTATTTGTCAAGAACAAGATTGGGTTGACATTTAAAAGGACAACGAAATGACTTTTAAAATCAGATTTGAGCGGGATTACAGCAGAGATACCAAGTTTAAGAGGATAAGAAAATACGTATTTTTCTGTATAAAAAAATAATAATAACCCTGATATTGTAGCCTTATGTGAATTTACCATTATGATTTCTAAGCAAACATCCTTCCTCCAAGTACCATCAATCCAGCCACTGCATGACAATAAATCTTGGCTATGAACTGAAACACTACACCCAAAGTCACATTACCTGAATCCCTTTCATAGGATTTCTATGTACATCTATAAAATCATTCAATCCTTATGGCAGAGTAAAGGTTCCTAATGGCATCTTTTTATTTATTTATTTATTTATTTATTTATTTATTTATTTATTTATTTTATTATTATATATATATATTTCCTCCCAGTACAACACATGTTTACCAGATCATAATAACTTCCACAATTTCAGGACTGTTGTATAGCACTTTACAGTCTTTACTACTGATCACTTCTTCCACTGGAGTTTGATGTTTTGGCATAACAGAGACTGTGTTTTGAAGATGGAAAAAACTCTTCCATGGCTTCCTCTTTACATTTGCTGACCTAATCTTATCCTACAATTACCACATCCTATTGACCTTTAGTCAATAAAAAGCATAAGCATTTCTGGGAGAATATTTTTTTGGACAGTGTATCCATCACACACTGACTTTCTGATAATAGGTTCCTCAAATATTTCTTCAACATTGAAAGGATTTCCTACCAATATAATTACGAAGACTTCTTCTATGATCTTTCCAATTTAATCTAAAAATCAAAATGCCACTACTATTTATTTCAATATTTTTACCTCAAATCTACAGGAAAAATAACTTTTTTTTTAAATAAGGCCTTTCTTTTTCTTTTTCTTTTTCTTTTTCTTTTTCTTTTTCTTTTTCTTTTTCTTTTTCTTTTTCTTTTTCTTTTTCTTTTTCTTTTTCTTTTTCTTTTTCTTTTTCTTTTTCCCTTTCTTTTTCTTTTTCCCTTTCTTTTTCTTTTCTTTTTTTTTTTGTTTAATTAACTTCTGTAGATCAAACCTTAAGAAAGTAAATCTGACTTGTACTTTCATAGTCCTTGGCACAGTTATGCTCTTTGTTCTTTAATAACTGGCAAGAGCCTCTAAGGTACAGAGGTCAAATAGAATATGTGGAGCGTTGTCTCTTGAGCCAGCTATGTTCTAGTGGGGTTGGGGACTTGCGCAACAGCCAGGCCAGGTCTGTGCAGTGGGTCTTAAAGCAACTACAAGTATCAGACAGTGATAAAGCTGCACAGTTATCCTTTTGTCTTTCTCTCATTTCTTCCATAAGACTACATCTACTCTTTTGCAAGTGGCATATGCAATCTATGTTCACAGAAGACACCTAGGTCATTTTTGCAGAAATTATCCAGTAGACTTCTGGTACAAGTGCTTTTCCTATAACACATTTCTCTTATTTCAACTATGATAACTTCAGCTTGCGCTGTTTTGTACACAATTATTCAGATTATTTTTTTTCTAGAGCTTTATCTTACGCCTACATTTATGTATAAATGTATGCTGTCCAAAATACATAACAACTATTAACAAAATTTAATTCTATGGCTGATATAGTCATAAACACTGAGAGAAGCAATTTCTCTGTCTTCAAGCAATTTTCAAATTGAACTTTTAGTTCTGCGTAGTTTTAATCTGAATATTTATTTATTTGTTTGTTTGTGCAGGCATCAGTGTTGTTATACCATTGAGGTCTAATACAATAATCTGACAATATTGATACATTACCTCAGTTGTTACTAGGACATAGCATTTCAGCTGCCTCTCAAAATAATGGATCAGCATTTATATACATCATCAGCATGCTAAGATGTCTGTCTTCTCAAAGTGGTTGCACAGTTGAGTAAGGCAAGATCATAGAATCATAGAATCACAGAAACATAGAATATCCTGAGTTGGAAGGGACCCATAAGGGACATCAAGTAAAACTCCTGGCACTGCACAGGTCTACCTGAAAGTTTAGACCATGTGACTAAGTGCACAGTCCAATCGCTTGTTAAATTCAGACAGGCTTGGTGCAGTGACTACTTCACTGCGGAGCCTGTTCTAGTGTGCAACAACCTTCTTGGTGAAGAACCTATTCTTGATGTCCTCAGCTTAACACCGTTCCCATGGTTCCTATCACTGGTGATTACAGAGAACAGGTCAGCACCTGCCATTCCACTCCCCCTCAAAAGAAACTTGTAGACTGCAATGAGGTCTCCCCTCAGTCTTCTCTTCTCCAGGCTGAACAGACCAAGTGATCTCAGCCACTCCTCATATGTCTTCCCCTCTAGGCCCTTCACCATCTTCGTTGCTCTCCTCTGGACACTCTCCAACAGTTTAACGTCCTTTTTGTACTGTGGTGCCCAGAACTGCACACAGTACTCGAGGTGATGCCGCACCAGTGCAGAGTAGAGCAGGACAATCACTTCCCTCTACCGACTAGCAATGCTGTGCTTGATGCACCCCAGGATACAGTTGGCCCTCCTGGCTGCCAGGGCACACTGCTGGCTCATATTCAACTTGCTGTCAACCACAACCCCCAGATCCCTCTCTGCGGGGCTGCTCTCCAGCATCTTGTCACCCAGTCTGTACATACGTGTATAGACAGGATTGCCCAGTCCCAGGTGCAGCATCCGGCACTTGCTCTTGTTAAACTTCATGCGGCTGGTAATCACCCAGCTCTCTAATCTGTCCAGGTCTCTCTGCAAGGCCTTTCCACACTCATCCAAGTTCACAACTCCTCCAAGTTTGGTGCCATCGGCAAATTTGCTCAAAACATCTTCTAGTCCTACTTCCAAATCATTTATATACACATTGAGGAGAACTGGACTTAAAATGGAGCCTTGAGGGACCCCACTAGTGACCATCCACCAGCTAGATGTGGCCCCATTTACCACAACCCTTTGAGCCCTGCCTGTCAGCCAATTGCGCACCCATTGTATAATGTTTTTGTTTAGTTGTATGCTGGGTATTTTGTCCAGTAAGATCCAATGGGAAACCATGTCAAAAGCCTTGCTAAAGTCCAAAAAGATCACATCAGTTGGTTTCCCTTGGTCAACTAGATGGGTGATCTTATCATAAAAGGAAATCAAATTTGTTAGGCAGGACCTACCCCTCATGAACTCATGTTGGCTGGGGACCAATGACTGCATTGACCCCCAGGTATGCTTCAGTAACTTCAAGGATCATCTTCTCCATAATTTTACCAGGCACTGACGTGACACTGACAGGCCTGTAATTGCTAGGGTCTTCTTTCTTGCCCTTCTTGAAAATTGGCACAACATTTACCAGCTTCCAGTCTACTGGGACCTCTCCAGATTCCCAAGATCATTGAAAAATAATTGAGAGAGGTCCCGCAATGATGTCAGCCAGCTCTTTAAGCACCCTGGGATGAATGCCATCTGGACCCGTGGACTTGTATGCATCCAGGTGGAGCAGAAAATCCTGCACACATTCAGGGTTGGTTGGGAGTTTATCATTCCCACTGTTGTGGTCCTCCAGCTCTGGGCACCCTAGGTCCCAAAGCCCAACATCAGTGTTGAAGCCAGAGGCAAAGAAGGCATTTCTCTGCTTTGCCTTTGTCATTTTCTGTGAGGAGACCTTCCCCATCAAGTAGAAGACCTATGTTTTCTTTGGTTCTCCTTTTTCTGTTTACATATCTATAAAAACCTTTATTATTGTCTCCCACAGACATGGTCAGCTTCAACTGTAGTTGAGCTTTGGCCACATGAATTTTCTCCCTATAAACACAGGTGCTCCCTTAGCACCTGCACCAAGAAGTTATCATTTAGGTGCTTCATGAACCTCCTGGAATTACTCGTGTCGGCCCTGTGGTGATCCCAGTTGATGTCTGGCAAGTTGAAATCCAATTGTAATAGACTCCAATTGTAATAGACTACAACAATGACATCCCCTTTATTTGATCGTCCCTCAGTCCTTACCCAGAGGCTCTCAACTTTGCCATCACTAACCTGAAGTTCCACACTGTCCAACCCCTGCTTCATGTACATTGCTGCCCCTCCACCTCCCTACCCTGTCCCTCCTGAAGAGCCTGTAACCATCTATTGCAACACACCAGCCACAGGAATCATCCCACCAGGTTTTGCTTATGTCGATGATGTTATAGCTGTGGGATTGGGCCAAGACTTTTTGCTCATCCATTTTATTCCTCTGCTGCGTGCATTATACTGCGTGCATTTGTGCTGAAGCACTTCAAACGCGCCTCCCTACATGCACCACCTTGTGGAGCTGACCAAAGGAAGATCAAAGGATAATGAAAGGAAGACTAAGCTATCCAGTGGAAAGGAACAAGTCAAGAAAAATTATATTGCAG
Source organism: Aythya marila (assembly GCF_965140915.1). Lineage (NCBI taxonomy): Eukaryota > Metazoa > Chordata > Aves > Anseriformes > Anatidae > Aythya > Aythya marila. The sequence goes on along the minus strand of NC_139080.1, from coordinate 65,804,245 downwards.
ATGGCATATTTATTTGTGACATTATCTATCACAATATATATATATATATATATATATATATATACGAATATACACGAATATCAAGAGCTTCTCAGTTTATCACACAGCAATTTACTGTTGCCAGGTCTTCCCAGAGAATGCTTATTCTACTAATTCTCTTTCCATATGTTCAATTTAGTGACTCTTCCCCTCAACATGACAAAGTTCAATATTATATGCAGGTATCTAACAAGTTATATCTAAGCCCTTATTTCTCTTAAACAGAGAGATAGAAATATGTTGTTTCTTCACTTTTGCACAGAGAAAGGATTTGTTTCCTATCACACCTTATTTCTCTTACCTCTCTTGTTAGACTGCCCCTACTCATCTGTCTCTGTAAAAATCCTTCAAAACTGCATCTCATATCATGTTTCTAATGCAGCCTTTAGCTGCCAAAATTGTTCTGATTTTACTTGGTTTTGCATCTTTGATAGCCAGTGTTTATAACTGGTGTTTTGACACAGCAAGCAAGGGAGTTGACAAGGATCTATATACACCTTTCCAAAATCTGTCTCAGTGGGAGATTGTATACCCATTATGGGGTCACTAAGCATTGCTTTGAAAACATACATATAAATAACTTACAAATAAAACACAACAAACCCACCAATGTGAAGTTTGGGTTGGGACAATTTAGTGTTAATATTTCCAAAGGAAAATCTTCTACTTAAGAGGAATCAGTTGTTACAGAGAGTTCACTATATGTTCAGGCCTCAGAAATATATTCATATATTTTGTTCATAGACTATTAATATATTAAATGTAATAAATTTAAAAATATTTAATATAAGGATACATACATATATATATACACATACAAGCAAGTTACTGTGATGTATTGCATATTTATGCAAGCTAGATTTAAATAATGTCATAATCTCATGAGGCTATTGCTACAGCACTACCTTGTTCAAAGTAAGCTAATTTGCTGTACTACAAGTATTGAGTTTTCTGACCACATGATAGAATTTAAAGAATTGCAGGGGTAAGTACTCTAATTACAATGCATGAGTTTCTAATCCAAAGCTGAGATATTTTAATTCAAAAAACATATTTTGAGAATAAATACTAATACTACTAATAAACATTCCTGCAGCTCAAAAAGAAATTTCAGTAAAATCACAGTACATCAAAGATCATAGTTCAGTGGATTTTTGTTTGTTTGTTTGTTTTTTTTGTTTTGTTTGATTGTTTGTTTGGAGAGAGAGAGAGACAGTGTCAAGATTGACAAATTATTCTCAGACATAGACAAACATCTTACATTGACTTAAAGGGGAATTATTTGTGTCATAACTATCTAAAACCAAAGCAGCTTTCTATTTCTAAAAATATAATATAAATGATCTGGGGCACTGGGACTCTTGAAATAACTGTTCTTCTTCATGTAAATCATCCTTTAGTCTTGGAACAAGTCGATGTTATGATCACAAGTATCTATATCACAGGTACTGAGAGAGAGAGACAGAGAGAGAGGGTTCTTGTAGATACTTCATTGCAAATCTGCAAATTCTCCTAAAACAGTTGTGACAAGCCAAAGACTGTGAGAGCATTAATACTAAATTTCTGCTTTTAACAGAAAAAAAGCAGATTTTAAATGAAGATGATTTTAACTGAAGTATTCTTTACATTTTCATAAACTGCGGGAGATTTTTCAGAACATAAGACCATGAAAACACTTCTGACCTGAGGCTTGCTGAGTAATTTTGTTAGCACACAAGTCTCCTAGTCTCTGAAGACATTTACCTCTGTTCAAAAATTGTTTGAAAAAGGGTCTCTGCCTGAATTATTTAGTGCTAAAAGTATTATCTATCATGTATGCATGGGTTTCTACAAATATGTATATAGGTAAACATGTGCATGATACACGCATGCGCACAGTCTCGTATCTTAATATATTAAATATATAATAAAGATTACATTTTTGTATACCAGAAACATAGAAAATAAGTAGCTTTATGTGAATTATCCCACCATGGGCAAAGAGCTATACAGTCATGAAGTGTGGAGAGCCCTTGTCACAGAAAGCTCACAAACTTTATTGTCAGGTGAAGGAAAAATTCTGTAATTGAGGCACAGAGATATGTATCATAACAAACACGAGCTCAGCTTTTCCACAATTGCTAAATCCTCAGTAACTCACCAACTGCTATCTATTGTTACATTTTTAGGGGTTCACTTGCTAAATACCTACCTCATATAACTCATACTGAAAACACTCTTCTGGCAAATGCAATTGTGAGGAACTAAGACTCACTCTTGGTTATTTTTAATACGCAATTTTTGAAAAGAAAAATTTGAACCACAGGACACATTTAGCTGTAGCGAGGTGGGGGTTGGCCTGTTCTCCCACGTGCCTGGTGACAGGACGAGGGGGAATGGGCTTAAGTTGAGCCAGGGCAGTTTTAGGTTAGATGTTAGGAAGAACTTCTTCACTGAAAGGGTTGTGAGGCACTGGAACAGGCTGCCCAGGGAAGTGGTGGAGTCACCATCCCTGGAAGTCTTCAAAAGATGCTTAGATGTAGAGCTTAGGGATATGGTTTAGTGGAGGGCTGTTAGCGTTAGGTTGGAGGTTGGACTCGATGACCTTGAGGTCTCTTCCAACCTAGAAAATTCTGTGAAATTCTGTAAAAATAACACCTGTCTAAAGATAATCCCAAATTGTAATTCCTGTGAGGTTAAGAGATATTTTTTAGCTATAGAGATGTAGCTGTTTTGTTTTTGTTTTTAATTCAACCTCTGCCAAACCCAAGGTAGTGAGTAAAGAAGCTTTTACATTCAATGCCTTCAAAATCATAGAACCAGGAATTATATAAAAAGGAAGGATGAACCATAACACAATAAACTGCTGAAAAAGATAACACAGCAGCTCACTTCAGCACTGAACAAGAAGCAAAAAATGGTTAACAAATAAGAAGATTATTACACAGTGAAACAGCAAAGTGAAGGGAGGAAAGCTCTCCATATCAGTAATAATAAACTTTCTCTGCCTGTCATATAGAATATGTGTGTCAAAAAATATCAATGTGAAAATTTGAAAACAGAAAATATCAGCCTTTTCCACATGCAGTATCTCCAGTTCTTTCCTCAGCTCTAAGCAAAGTATCAATTTGACGCATGTCACATGTGTAAGCTTATCATTCAGTGCCAGATCCTTACAGCTGGAGCCTGACCCATGGAGCAGTGGGGAAAGCAAGGTATTAAGAGTTCTCAGGTAAGTTAAATATACATCTTAAATATGGTATCTTGTACAGTTTTCAAGAACCAATAAAAAAGTAATGTAATCTATTCTACCTGTAGTGCATTGTTACATGATTGCAACTGCTACACTTTCCTGGGTGACCCATGCACCTTAAGGTGTAATAGGTGGTTTTCCAGATGTGAGCTATTGGTGACAAGAGATGGCAGAACTGAAAAATATAGAGAGGGCTCTAAGGCAGCCTATTATTTACCTAATATAAGATAAGAGTTAAGTATAAGATTGAAAAAGTGCTGAGACCAAACCTGAGAAGACTTGTACTAAATGACAAAAATGTGCAAAAATGCACATCAAGCTGATCAATCCTGACTACTTTCCATATTCCATAACAAGTACTATAATCATCAATTACTTGTCAAAAAGGTAAACATTTTTGCTTTCTTTTTTTTTTTTTAGTAAACCATTTTTGTCCCACTTTCTATATTCAAGTAAGTTATCTATAATATTAAAATACTCTTGATATTTAGTTAATATGTTTCAGTGAACAATGGTTAAAAAAAAAAAAAAGGAAAATCTGATGCACGGATTAAATTAACACCTTCCTTATTATAGCATTAAATTATATTTCAGAACTATCTTTTTCTCAGAATCTGATTTAGGATGTTTTTATGGATAATTTATCTTGAGAAGAAATCTGATTTCATCTGTGATCAAAATGGAAAGAGATTACAAATAATCAAAAAATATTTCTGCAATTTTAAAAATAACAATTGCAAATTGCAGCCAAATTTAACAGTTAGCTTACACTTCTGAAAGACAATTCTTAGGAAAGCTGAGAAAATAAGTTTTTTGATTATTTCACTGGATCCATCATGTGAGTTGCATATTGACTTTTTCATAGCATTTATTTTAGATGTCTAGTTTAGAAGCCAAAGTTCTGTTGTTTTTGTTTATTATTAGGAGCTTCATACCAATTAGTTATGAGAATTTCTGTGAAAATATTTATAAAAAAAAAATGTTGACTGGTAGCCATTAACAAAATGTCATTTCATTAGAAACAGTATAAAGACGCATAAATTATTTGGCACTTATTCACCTAGCATTTGCCACATCTGTCACTAAAACCTCTAAAAACTAGTAAAACCTCAAAAAAAAAAAAAAAAAAAAAAAAAAAAAAGCATCTCAGAAATTCCTTGCAGTGTAGTTTCTTTTATTATTTATATACATAAATTTATATACTTTATATAATGTGAAAACAGTCTATGTGACACTATCATTGCTATGTAATTCTGCCTGCACTGGAGATAAACAGTGGTTTAAGCACAGATTGAGTTACCAAACAGCACACCAGGCTAAGATCACAAGATTCATCTTGCTGCTGAAGTGGTATACACCAACTGAGTTTTAGGATCTTTAAAATGCTAAAATGCTTTAAAATGTTGCAACAACCAACATTCCCTTAGTTGCATTCTCTCTCTGGATAGGCAAGTCACAGGTCCTCTGTTCAAATTCAGATAAGATTCAGAGAACCCCAAGGCAGACCAAGTATCTAACTGAAGAACCCAGAGCCAAAATTAGAGTGGCAAGTTTTTCAAACTTACTAACCACCTGATCTTCAAGGAAATTTTAGAAGACAGTATCTTTCTCTCCTGTTCTGTCATAAAGAAAAAATAATAATAATAATTCCTATGTCCAATGTTGTCCACAGTGTACCAATAAAAGTATGGAATGTTGTGTCTTTTCATTAAGTTTCCTTCTATGTGACATGTATATGATAAGATTGTTATCTCCAAGGAGTGTATATCTTTACACTAAAAATAATAATAAAAATAACATATGAAAAACAAAAAATATCATTTTACATTCAAAAGTAATATTGTTTCCTTTTTTTTTTTTTTTTTTTTTTTTTTTTTTTTACCCAGAAAGTTGCAATTGTTTTCATAAAAATGATCTGACTGGTATTTTTCATACCAGCATCTCACCCAGCTAATGTTCCACTCTGTCATACTACTTCTGTCATACTATCTGTGTGGTCTGCAAGAACTTTCTGAAATAGTTAGCTAATTTTATCCACGACATGTGATAAGATAACAGAAATGACAGATACTACCAGTTTGTATCATGGATAGATAGATAGCACTGCTGAAAACACTATATACAAAGCTGTGAGCAGACAGATACAGATAGTAAAGCATCAAGGGAATAATGGCCTTCTAGTTGAAAAGGAACAGTTCTCAACCCATTGTACACCAAGGCATCCCCTCAAGCAGTTTTCCTACCTAGTCTAAAGGCTGACGTGATAAAAGAATTCAAAAGTAATTATTCTTTCTGGTAAGCATACAACTGCACAAAATATTTTGAAATAATTTTTAACTGTCTAAAAGCTTGATGATCTCTGTAAACTAACAGTGATCACTAAAGCATTAATAGTCACTACAGGAGAAAAAAAGCTCTACACATTCATCACCTTCTGTTGACCTATTTCTTACACACTATAAGAGTTTACAAAATATGAGTTTATTTTCCTAATTAATCATTCGCAGAAGTAATTGCTGTAGCCTTCAGAAGTATGTTCTGCAGAACATCTAGACAACCACAGCAGTTGTAATTGCCAGTTACATCATTTATAAGACAGATGTTGTTGTGTTAAAACATGGTTAAAGCTGTAAAAGATGGAATTTTAAATTAAAGGCTTGAACCACAGGCCATAATCTCATGAGTTCTTTGAAGCATCATTCTCTCGCCATGCTGTAAGTAGAAGCAGTTCTGTATCTCTTGCTCTTGCTCCACTCATTTCCTCTCCTTTTTCTCATTTCATCTTGTTCCTTTCATTTCCACTTCTTACACTCCCATTTTTGTGACTAGATACTGAAATGATACATGTAAAAGGTAAATTATTTTCTGTTGCCTATTTAACTGAGGTCCAAAAATTAAAATAAAATAAAATAAAATAAAATAAAATAAAATAAAATAAAATAAAATAAAATAAAATAAAATAAAATAAAATAAAATAAAATAAAATAAAATAAAATAAAATAAAATAAAATAAAATAAAATAAAATAAAATAAAATAAAATAAAATAAAATACATAACATACCCTGAGTTCAAGGAGATATTCTACCAAAGCTAATAATGACTTGTTCCTATTTGAATTACTTGATAAATAGAGGCCCTAGGACCTCTATAAAATACAAAAATCTAAAGATAAAGATGAATGACTTGCAGACCCATCAATAATATTCAGCTCAACCCAATCCTTGTTTCTCTTTAATTTCTGGACTGTGATCACTCCCAATATGTATTTATCTAAATAGGAGCCAATGATGCACTCTATAGGAGAATGATGCACTTATATAGAAGCCAATGGTGCACTCTAATGAGTTTTAAACACCAAAGAATAGCATGTTTATTGCATTTCATCCCATGGTGTCTGTTACATCATTAATGTTCTTAAACTAATATAAAATCTATATAAAATACATATGAATTATACAAACTTCACCTTTTAGAGTACATTATAGCACTCAGCATATTACTTATTAAAATCTATGTGAGTTTTCATTTGGCTTTTACAGGAAATAGATGAACAAGCCACTAGATGTTCTGTATCTGTCAATACCAAAAGCTGTTATTTTAATTCATTAGTACATTTTGCTTTTCTGTGAATTAAACCATAAATAATGTTGTCACTTTGATTTATTTTGTCCTGAGCAACCTTTTAAGTGGTGAACATTTCCCTTCTTAAAATTTTCATTCCATCTAAAGAAACATTGTTTCATTTTGTATTAGTTTTTGGACGGAAAGACCTTGGCCATAGAGGCTAGCAATGGTATTTACTTCTGTAAATTGCTTTACAGAGGCGCCTGCTGAATATCAATAGCTTTTTTTTTTTTTTTTTTTCTTAGCTGACTTACACAAGACTGTGCAACAACATCAGATTGAATCAGCATGTTAATACCACATAGAATTTCTGGGCTCTCAGTAAACATAGGATTCCAAAAGGAATTTAAAAGGCACCTAATCCTATATTTGGTACAATTTCCAGTAAAACAAAATCAGTATAAATTCATAAATGAATGTCAAATCTGTGTTCTATTATTTATAACTTATTGCAGCAACTAGATAAATTCACCTACCAAAATTAATTGTCTTATTATTATAATATTGAGGACAGCAAAACGATCTTAGCATATTCACTGGTATTTCAGGATATTAATTCTCAAATAGATTCACATATATATATAAGTTTACTATTATGATTTTCCTTCCTTCCATCTTTCCTTCTTTCCTTCCACTGACTCACTCATATATAGCCAATTGAAAAGAAAGGATTACTTTATTTCATGTCTTTCAACACAACAAAATGTTGATACTCTATCCGTTTTTCTATGAACATCTTCAGGTCTTTTAGTTATGTAAAGTGTATAAATGAAACACAGATAGTCTCTAAACATCCAGCAGAAAATCTGAGACATTTTTTGGACCACTGAGCACACTGTCTATGCTTATCCTCTAGAGGATATTCTTGTGGATGTAAGGAAGATTGTCCCAGACATGGAAGTGGACTCCTGTAATGAGAAACCTTTTCTGTGTACAAGACTGCTAAAACCCTTTGGGACTCAATGAGGTCTTGAATATCCTCAACACACGTTATCTCTTTTACCAAATTCATCAAAACTGTGTTTCATTACACACAGGCAATCCAACAAGTATCTGGAAATGAGGACTTGCCATCAGTCTTTCAAGTAGCAAAAGAAATTAATAGATAGAAGCCATTTTACAAAAACAGAGTACTTTTATTTTATAAAAGTACAGAACACAGACCAGATAACTTCTTGAGCTAGTGGCTCCATGGACATCTGTCCATTTAACATATATAGGAATCAAGTTAACACTTTGTTTAAACTTGATTTCACAATAAAATATGCACTCTTTAAATACCAGTTCCTGCGAAGTGTTTGAAATCAGGTACCTAATATTGAGATTCTAGTACTTTTGAAAATCCTTACATCTACATTCTTGCAAATATGAAAATTAAGGTTTTTTGAATTTCTATTGTTGATGTATACCTGCATTATATATTTTAATCTCTAACCCTTCATTTTACAAGCTGTCCAAACTTTCCAAATGCCTAATGCTTTCCCAAATGCTTCTCTTTGGGCCTGTGAGATACGATATTCATAAAGATAGAAAAATGTAGAATTCATGAGACTGCTAAGAGAGAGGGGAAAAAAAGAAAAAAAAAAAAAAAAAAAAAAGTGGAGGCAGCTTTTTAAAGGCCAGATACTGCCTACCACTCTTCTGCCACTACCCACCATACCTCCCCTCCATACTGCAGAAGCATTGCATCTCTGTCTGCAGTTTCTTCAAATCTACCCTGTCTCAGACACTGCCAGAGAAGTTTAGCTACTTATAAGAGAGGATGGGAGCAAGAGGAGATATGAAAAAGAGAGAACATGCAGAGAGCAGAGTATTTCATTTTTTTTCTGTAAAGTGCTTCCACATGTTCTGGCAACTACACACCATGCACACCAGAAGGATTAGGTTTTAAAAGTGGTAATGAAAAATGTAACATAATGTTTTTGATGGAGGAGTTAAATCCCTGGCTACAACTCAAAAAATTGTATTGATGTATCAGATATTGATGTATCAAAGATCTTGTAGGATTTCACAAACTGGGGGAAAAAAAATCTACATATATGAATCGAATCATTACAATAAAAACTTGTGTGTGTACTTTCATTATATATGGATTCACAGAACAGCTTGGTCATCTAAGATTCTGACTAGCTCCTGAACACAGGATCTTTGCCTGAAGATCAAAAATTTTAGTAGTTCCTAATTCTTTTTAAGTTATATTTTTTTGTTAATTTCAAATTACCTACAAAAAAATCAAGAAACAAAACAAAAAAATGGCTCTTTTTTCACTGTTGTTTGATAATTACTGGATGTAACTTGAACACAATCTGCTAAAAGTCTTTAAATTCCTACTGTATGTATAACTCTGCTCTTTTCCAGATTCTGCTTAGTGAACCAACAACCAGAGCAGTAACAAATGAGAGCCTCAGAAGGCAAGAAACTCAACTGCCTAATTTGCCTAAGTAATGCAGAACTTGCAAACAGAATATTAAAATGCCTGGAAATTGGAAGAGAGCAATATATTAAAGGGCAAAAGGCTAGCACAGAAGTACATTATTAAGAAAGATGAACAAAAACATTTAGAGCTCCATGTAAAAATAGAACCTTTTTCATTAATGAATCTCACGTTAATGCTATTTCCTTATATTTAAATGACTATTAAAACCAATTCCACAAGCAGTCATTTCCAGTAAATGGTTTAGCTTACTTCTACATAAAATGAATCAGCAGTTAATATTGTGTAGTCCGGCTCTGAAAGTTATAAGTAAAATTGCTTAGCTTGTATTGTGAACATTTTTATCAGTATTGAATATTTTCATGGAGAAATTTAAAATCCTTGATCGGAATGGGTAGGCTTAGAAACCTGTGTGTATATCAGAGAGTGGAGAAAGTGATACAGAAGAGCCTTAAAGGTAGCATTGAAACGGTAGTACCATAGATCTTACCGTGCACCGATCTTACCCTCACAGAGTCTGACTCCTGCAGTTAGTGATGATTTGCTCTTTTGCAGACTCAGCTGGATGCTGAACATGGCAAATGGCATAATCTGAGCTCCTTTCAGTTCTCACATGCCTAGACTCCTCTGGAGCCAAGCCAGGCAGTTGGTGTAAATCACACACATCTGTGTAGAGCAATCCTGCTGGAGTCCTGTTATTGAAAAAGAAATACGATATTTTACCTACTCTGCCATAAGTCTTTACTCCTGCAGAATCAGAATCCTATAAGCAACTTGATATGAACATCGCCAGAAACTTCCTGAAAAACAACAGAAATATTTCAGTGGTTAAATAACACTGTTTTTACCTTAATAAAATAAAATGGGGAAATTAAATAGAGATATTTTTCTGATGAATAAGGAAAACTTTAGTGTTCTTTTTTTTTTCCAATATATAAGGCATTTTTACATGTTTCTGTATGCTTAGTAAAGCACTACTGGTCATCATCTTCCAAAAAAGAAACGTGTCTATACACATACATAGCTTCAGCAGCTCCTCACAACAAGACTGAAATTATGACTTTATCTTTTAACTAAGATATAGATTCTGTTCATGTGAGAAAAGAAATGTGAAGTTTACCCAGAGACATACCAGATGCTTTTACAGCAACCCTGACTTAAGTTCCACACAAACAGATAGTATATCTCCCATGAAGGACATTTCTTTGGCTACAGCTGCCAAGGGATTTCACCCTTTGCTGGTGAGGACACTGTTATCTCATTCCCACAGGTTGCCCTCAGCTCATAGCTCACTGTTCCCTGTGGAGCAGCTAAGTCTGGCTACTTCCTGACTGAGCAAACAGCCTTTCTCCTGAAGCTCTGAGCTCCTTGAGGATAATACTGGATAACCTTTCAAAAGACAGAAATTGCCACCCCAGAAAAGCTGGAAATGGTCCACGTTGCAGCCCTCCACAGCAAGCTTGGTACCACAAAGATGACATCAGTTCTTAATCCTTAACCCTACCCCATGCTGGAGAGTGACACACTGCTGAGCAACAGCAAACACAAATTACTTCTTCCATAGAACTAACATTGGTCTACTTCCATAGACCAAACATTTTGTGCTCATTGACACTATCATAAAAATGTAGAATCATAGAACGGTTTATGTTGGAACAGACCTTAAAAATCATCTAGTTTCACAATTCCTGTCATGGGCAGAGATACCTTCCAGTAGACCAGGTTGCTCAAAGCCTATGTTGTGTTTATGTGGCAAGGTTTTGGTAGTGGAGAGCTGCAGGGATTGCCTCTGTGAGAAGAACCCAGAAGCTGCCCCATGTTAGATAAGGGCCATGTTCAACTGGCTACAAGAGGACCCACAGCTGCCAGAGCCAAGCCAGGGAGCAACGCTGATTGGGCCTCTGGGAGAGCAGATTTAAGAAAGGGGAAAAAAATTTCTCCACAACAGCTGCTGGGAGAGGTGAGTGAGAACAAGCCCTGCAGTCCCCCAGGTCAGTCCAGAAGGAGGGCAGGAAGAACAAACTGACTTCCTGTGGTGGTTTTACTGTGCTGGGCAGCTAAACACCACAACCGCTCTCTCACTCCCCCTCCTTAGATGAGGAGGGGAAGAGGTAAAGGAAAGAACAACTCACGGGTTGAGATAAGGATAATTTAATTAAAGGGAAATAATAATAATCATAATTAAAGAAAGATTATTATGAACTAAACAATTTAACTAAAGGGAAAAAAAAAAAAAAAGGAAAGGGGAAAAGGGAGGGGGAAAGGAAAAAAAAAAAGGAGAAAAACAAACAAATAAAACAAATTAAGGCTATGTGGAAGTGCAGAGGAAAGAAATTACTCTCTACTTCCCACAAATGAGCGATGATTGATCACGTCCTTGAAGCAGGGCCTCAACACACGTAGCCAGTGTTCGGGAGGAGGACCGCTGTTTTCCCAATGAGAGCCCACCCCTCCCCTCTTCTTCCTGTTTCCACCTTTTAGTGCTGAGTGTGACATCATATAGTATGGAATATCCCTTTGATTGGTTTAGGTCAGCTGCCCTGGTGATGTTTCTCTTCTCACTTTTTGCCCACCCCTAGGAGGGTTAGAGAGAGGCCCGATGCTGTGTCAGCACTGCTCCACAGTAGACACAACACTGGTGTGATACCACTGCTGTTCCAGCTACAAGTGCAGAGCACAGCACTGTATGGGCTGCTGCAGGGAAAGTTAACATCCCAGCCAGACCCAGTACACTTCCCTTCTTGAACTTTTCAGAAGGACAGCATCCTGCAGATTCCCAGGCACCACTCAGGGAGATAAGGTGGATGTTGAGAAGGTGTTTTCTTGTTTGTTTGTTAGTAATAGGTAATAGATTTTTCTAATCTCGCTATGCTTAAATCTGTTTCCCTGTGTTGTGGTGGAGCCCAGATGCCCAGCTGGGTAAAACTACCACAGCTGGGATAAAAGTGTGTAATAAATAGCATAATTGAGAAGTGCTAGCAGGTAAGTAATTGTAAGATGCAACTTTCTCTGAATTCAGGCTGCTACTTGTAGGGAGCTTCGGGTTGTGAGTGTCATGCAAGATTCTCCTTAGGATTCTCCTTAGCTTTGAGTTTTCTGGCTCAAAAATATGCTTGCAGCTTAGTGGATAACAGGCTGATATTTTCATGTTTCTTTGTAGAAATGGGTATTCATGTAAAAGCTGAGGTCTTAGTGGTATGTTTTTTCGAAATTAAAGGAGGAAAAAGTACATTTAGTGGAAAAAAATATATTTATAGTAAGTACAGTTATGTTAAATTCAGTTTACCACATCATACATTTTTTTGCACAATACTGTGAACCTAGATATACTATACATGTAAATCCAATTTAAATTTAAATATATTTCCCTGTGTGAGGAAGGCTAGAAATGGATTACGGTGCTCTGGTGGAAGACTGCTGTTCCTTCTGCAGGTTAAAATCAAAGGATATTAATGTTAATTCGTAGCCCTGATATAAATTCTCTTTAGAATTTACATCAAAGAAGAGGTGCTTCTTTTTTTTTTCTTTTTTTTTTTTTTTCCTTCTGTTCTTCCAAGTATCTGTTCCATCCTTAACCTGCATCATCCCGTCCTCTGTGGAGGAAGCAGTTTGTGCAGCAGAAAGCAATGTTGTCTGGATATTTTTTGTATCGACATTTAATATGTACTACAAAAGTGGTATTTAGTCAAATTCTCTCTTATGGAGAAAAACAAACAAACAAACAAACAAAAAACCTCTTTCTTTCTCTTCTCCCTTCTTTGTTCCTTCCTTACTTCGTGATACCAGTTCTGAAATAGTTCAACATAATTCATATCTTTATTTCCAGCCCAAAACTTTGGATCTAAACACAATGAAAAATTTAATTCAGGATCTCAATCTGGATTTGAATTCTTTGTTTATAATAGGTTTACCTGTCCAATGAGAAGCAAAACAAAATGTAATTTTATCTCTCTTCCTCCAGGTGAATTGACTTTTTAAATTAAAGTTCAGAATCATAGCCCATCTTGACTCTTTGCTTATGCATATACCAAGCTTCTTTCTGGAAATGCTAAAATATCTTTTATTAAAATTATTTTTATAATAATTTATTAAAATTTATTTTCATCAGTGCGAGATTCAATAAAATTATTTAATTAGCATTAGGTTCACTTCTGAACTGTTAAATGGATCATTTATATTACTCTGTTAACTATTTAATTTCATGTATATAGGTTGGAATCAATTAATAATGCTTAGCTCCTCTGGAGTCCTTCACAGACTGCCTCATCTTTAAGTCAAATATTATCATGATTTATTTTTTTTTTTTTCTCTTGAAATTGCCACTGCTATTGATTTCTTTCTAGGATGAACACTGAATGTGTTCATGCTTAGCTCCCTAATAACCTAAGGACATGTTACTTCATTATAGGAAGCACCATAGTTTTCTTCACTAGCTTCTTATGCAAACATTTCTCAGAAGAAGTTCAGATGCTCAGCAAATTAATTCACAAATTCTCCCGGATTCACTATTTTGTTCAATCTTGCAGAGAATTCTGATGGGGTTTAGAAAGAAGATATTCTTAAAGGCTACATGGTGTGTCATCTAGCACCAACACTAATCATTTTCCATTAATTTACATTTTTAAGCTATATTTTTATTAAAAAATTGAGTGATTAACTTTTTTTTAACATATTTCTCCAAACAAAAGCTTGAACTCTGTTGTCCTACCAAAGAATCTCCATATGGTGGGAAGGTACAATTAACACACCAATTCTCTTCAACTGAATTAATTATGTCTGTTATTAATGTTGTTGTTGTTATTATTATTATTATCTGTGTTCTGTGATTTCCTAAATAGTGAAAATCTACTCTAATCTTCTAAAATGACCTTGGATAGAAACGAAGTGCCTTCTTGTAGCAAAGGTGAAGACTAGGATGTCTGCACATTTTTGTATTTAGACGTGTGTATTTAGACGATATGGATAAAGACCCCATGCCAGATACAACTCATAAAATTCTAAAGTTGATAAGAAGATTCAATCCAACCAATTCAATTCCTGTAATATTGCTAATAGCCTTAACAAAATATTTAAAAAAAAAAAAAAAAGTCATTTTAATTGATATTTTGAGCTACTTTGAATTAAGTATTGTTAACAAATTTTTAGACAATTGTAATAACTTATATATATCTATTTAATAATAGTTAATAAAATAATTGACTTGATTATAGCACTTTAATTGGGCTAATTTGATTAACAGTAAAAAATAACAGAATTGTATTAAAGCACTTGCTTACATAAGGCATGAGAAAAAACTTTCATTTTCTTCATTTGTGTAAAAACTGTTATCAGTATAATGTGGTCCTGCTCTTAGTTTTAATTTGTTCAGATTACATTTGTTAAATGGAAAATATAAAAAAGAAATGTAGCCCTGATTAGAAGCTTACGAGTGTGAGACGTCTCAGTGAATTCCTGTTGTGTGGTTATCTGCTGTAGGACATTGCTGGGAACTGGACATGTTTGCCCTATGCCTGCAGGACATTCTCCCACTGTTGGTTGACAACACTGAAGGATTTATGTAAAACAGCACAGATAGAAAAAACACAGAGAGTTTCTCGTTTTTGTGCTCTTTCTCTTTTCCATGCTCATTTTTTCTTTCTCATTTCCATTCTACATGTTAAAGTTGAAATGTTTGTCTTGCTCCTGTCTCTGAGCATTTTAAACTTCACAGTGTCGTAGACATTGCAACCAAGGGTTCTGCTCATTCCTCACAACCCCAGCCACTTCTTCCATGCTCACTAGTAAAATGTCCACCAAAGCACCTCAGCTTCAGCTTGTCTGCTATCCGTATTAGGAAGTTGTCATCTTTCAGAAACGCACCCAAGAACACCAAAAATCTCCCACATTTCTTCCACTCAGCTATACTAAACTTATAGCAAGCATGAGAGTGGTTGAAACCCCACTGCGCATTCATGAGGTATCATCTACTGTCTTTCTTCATCAGGCAGGCTATAGTAGAAGTTGACCACATCACCTGTGTCGGTCTGTCCCCTGATTTTTACCTACAAACCTTTAACTGGCTTCTCACCTATCCTAAGGCAAGGATATATGCACTCGCATCATTCCTCCATACAGTGATTAGCAAGTGATTGCACTTGTTATCTCTAGTGCTTTTACCTGAGTAAGATAATCACTGCTGTGAAAGTTTTCACAACTTATCCTAATGCAACAGCTGTTCAAAGGAGGTAACAAACTGAATAGTAGACAGAAAAGAGAGAATTTCAAATTGTACTGCAAAGGCTTAGTGTGTATGTAATGAGTCTGCACAGGGTGATATTCATCATTGGTCAATATGCCAGAACTACACTTCTAGGAAGACATTTTTCAAACTTCTTGATAACATCACAACATCTTATGCAACACCTATCGTGAGTCCAATCAGCAATGTTCTATAGAACATGCAAACAGTGCTGTACACATCCTTTATACAATGTAACTTTCTTGTAAATTTAATTGCTATTTAAATATGTAAGAGCCCAGTTCTGCCACATTTGTAGACAATGAATATCTTGCTGTGTATAAAAGCTCATTATGTACGCTCCTATCTTTTCTGAGTGTGCTAATGTAAGTATACACAATGGAACACTGACTTTGCATATGGGGAAAAAAAAAAAAAAAAAAAAAAGTGTAACTAAATTTTCTGGTGAATCTATTTAATTTTTCCCGATAATGATGAAGTCTGACATGAGAGATGTAATACTCCTTACATTACAATTATATGAGGTAATTGTTTGGGGGTATTTTATTTTTATTTTACCACAATAAAACAGACAGCATGGCAAATGTGGAGGTAGTGTCTGAGTTCAGCAGAGAGGCACATTTGCAGTGGTGAGACAGGTCCAAGGTCAAGAAGTGAAGACAGTTTGCATACCAAAATCAGGCCCAGTGGCTGTGACCATAACTATACACAGCCCACGCTCTAGACAGGACCAAGGTGATGATAGATGTCCAAAGAGAAGCCAGAAAATCCATCTGTGGGATCAGGATGGGCAGGGACTAAGGCCAGGCTTAGCTGGGTCTGAGCAGATCAGCACTACTGCAACATTCTGAGATACAAAAGATTTCCCAGGCCAAGATTAAATGGGGAACAGGGAATGGGAGCTGCAGTCAGCCCATAATGTTTCGTTTCCTTTACAGTCACTTTCTGCCCCTGCTCTCCATGGGGTCCCTCCCTGAACTGAGCCTGCGGGGGCTGCTCACAGGCAGCAGCTCTTCAAGCACTGTTCCCACACGGCTCCGTCCCACGGGGTCCATCCATCCATCCCCATGAGCAAACTGCTCCAGCACAGGTCCCCCACGGCTGGGCGGCAGCTCCCCCAGACCCCCTGCTCCTGCGTGGGCTCCTCTCCACGGGCTGCAGCTCCGGCCCGGGGCCTGCTCCTGCGGGGGCTCTCCATGGGCCGCAGCCTCCTCCAGGCCACATCCACCTGCTCCACCGGGGGCTCCTCCACCCATGGTGGGGCTGCAGCATGGAGCCCATGTGGGACCCATAGGCTGCAGGGTCTACATGTGCAGCCTGCTACACCAGGGGCCTCTCCACAGGCTGCAGGGGAGGAGAGGTGCTGCATGCCTTCAGCACCTCCTGCCCTCCTTTGGCACTGACCTTGGCATCTGCAAGGCTGTTTCTCACTCCCCTCTCTCCCAGTTGTTGTGCAGAAGTGTTTTTTTTTTTTTTCTTTTGTTGTTTGGTTTGTTTGTTTGTTTGTTTGTTTTGTGGTGGTGGTGTTGTTTTGTTTTGTTTTGTTTTGTTTTCCCCTTTCTTAAATCTGCTCTCCCAGAGGCCTAACCAGCATTGCTCCCTGGCTCGGCTCTGGCCAGCTGTGGGTCCCTTTGTAGCCAGTTGAAACTGGCCTTTACCTAACATGTGGCAGCTTCTGGATTCTTCTTACAGAGGCCCTCCCTGCAGCTCTCCACTACCAAAACCTTGCCATGGAACACCGTTCCACCAGTATATAGGCTACCAAACGACAGGAAACTTCAACTTAGGTATACAGGCTAGATCTTTATGGCAACCAACTATTGCCTGGGCAAAACAGACATGCCTCCATTCTGAGGTATAGAAAACACCTTTTTTTTTTTTTAATTATTATTTATTTATTTGTATATTTATTTATTATGAAGGAGAGACCAAAATGAAGCAAAACTAAAAGCAACTGAAGATAAACATTTTTGCAAAAATATCTGGGTTAAAGATGGCATAGCATTAGGATAATGTGTCCAGTTCTGTGCTCCCCAGTAAAAGAGAGATACTACAGCAAGTTCAGAAGAGGGCCACTAAGATGAGTAGAGTACTGGAGCACCTGTCATACCAGGACAGGCTGAAAGAACTGGGCCTGTTTAACCTGGATAAAAGAAGACTGAGGGGAGACCTGATTAATATCTATTCAATATAAATATCTGAGAAGCTGTCGAGAGGATGGAGCCAGTCTTTTTTCAGTCATGCCCAGTGACAGGACAAGAGGCAATAGGCACAAACTGAAGCACAGGAGGTTTTGGCTCAATATGAGGGGGCACTTCCTTACTCTGATGGTGACAGAACACTGGAACAGGTTGTCCAGAGAGTCTGTGGAGTCTCCTCTTGAAATATTCAAAACCCACCTGGATACCATTCTGCACAACATGCTCCAGGTGCTTCTGCTTGGCAGGGTGGTTGGACTAGATGATCTTCAAAGGTCCCTTCCAACCTTCCCATTCTGTGATTCTGTGGTTAGTCTGACTTTTATTATGTACACATAATATCTACCATATTAATTCAAGTTTTCAGACACGGCAGATGTCATTTCGCATGTTGCTTTTTGCTACTTTTCCATACCATAGTTTTTAATGACCAAAAATCATCTCCAAAATATGATTGCAGTGCACATTTATTTAGTGCACATGTCCTCCTTTACTTCAAATATTTTCTTTCCTCCGCTTTGTATTTTAAAGTGGAAAGTAATGTTTAGTATGAGATCCTTATGATAAACAAAACAATTTAAAATAATTTCATCCATGTATTTTTTCAATTTGCTTCTACAAAGTTCACACAAATTTTCAGAAAGATGTACTTTGCCTTGCTATTAGTAGCTTAGGAGAATGCCTAAAACCAAAGCATTTTAGGAGAAATATATTAAGATTTACTGAGGTAAAAGCAAATCAAATAGATTTAAATCTACTAAAATTAACTCTACAGTAGATAAGCAGGTTTCAAGACATGTAGGTCTTGTTCTCAATGAAATTCTGATAAAAACATTCTTCCACTCTACTTGCAAAAATACATGGTTTTAGGTCCAAATAAACTTACTCTATTAAGTCAGTAAGCCCTTAGCTAAATGCAAAGATACTTGCAAGAGACAGGCTGCAGCAAAGAACACCTATATGATCATGTCCTTCATGCAAACACACAAACTAAGCAATCAAGAGACCATCATCCCATTGCATACATTATTTTCCTGGGATCTTATTGTAAGTAATACTCAAGAACAATCCATTTGAGTTGTGCCATTAATATGATGAGCAAAAATATGACTATTCAATATAATTATGTTATAGCTTCAACTGAAATTAGGAATTCTAAGAGACAGTCTTCACATCAAAGATTTTGTAATATAAATTGGTAAGGTAACTGCACTACATAAAGGAGGAACAGAAATGTATGCAAAGTTCCTTAAAATGCTTTGCACATCTGAAATATGTAATAAAAATTATGTCACAGAAAGGAGTGTGCCAAAAAAACTCTCACAATTACAGAAGAGAGAATGGTTGGTTATTTTATTTAAGAGAGATGTTTTCTTTGCAATAATGTCATTACTAGAAGTAAAAACAGCTTCAGTGAGTTTGACAGGGTTTTCAATTTTTGAATATGAAGTTAAGTACAATCAAACCTAATTGTTGGAAATTAAGAAAGGATTCTTATGGTATCATGGAATCTTAGAATCATAGAATATTCCAAGTTGGAAGGGACCCACAAGGATCGTCAAGTCTGAGTCCTGGGTCCGCACAGTTTGTACAGTTGTCCAAATGCTTCATGAACTCCTGCAGGCTCAGTGCTGTGACTGTTTCCCTGTGGAGCCTGTCGCAGCACCCAACCACCATTCTGGGTTAAGAACCTTTTCCTGACACCTAGCCTGATCCTCCCATGTCCCAGCTTCATGTCATTCTTCCAGGTCCTGTCATTGTCCCCAGAGAGCAGAGCTCAGCACTTGCCCCTCCACTCCACTCATGAGGGAGCTGCAGGCTGCCGTGAGGCCTCCCCTCAACCTGCTCTGCTCTGGGCTGAACAAATCAAAATATCTCATCTATTCCTCATTCCTCTTCCCCTCTAGGTCCTACACCATCTTTGTAGCCCTCCTCTGGATGATCTCTAATAGTTTTATGTCCTTCTTATTTTGTGGCACCCAAAACTGCACACAGTACTCAAGGTGAAGCTGTGCCAATGCAGAGCAGAGCATCCCTTCCCTCACCGAGATAGCAATGTTGTGTCTGATGCTGCCCAGGGTACAGTACATCCTTTTGGCTACTAGGGTATACACTGTGAAAGACAGGTTCTCGTTTAGACATTTATCAAATCTGTGCACCTATGAAAGAATATGTAATTCAGATAAAGAAGGAATATAGGAAAAGTTGGAGCTACAGCCAATTATTTTTGTTGTTGTTATTTGTTTTGTTTTGTTTTGTTTTGTTTTTTAATGTACTTGTGGGTAGAAAATACCATAGGAAAAAATCTATACAAGCTTTCCAGACTTTAGCCTAATTACATTTTCTATTCTGCCATGTCTCTTAATTCCTTTTATTTAGAAAAGAACAATGAAGTATTACAAAAAGTTTAAGTCTGCATGTATGTGTATTGTAATTTAACTCACGTCAGTTTGATTTATGTTTTCATGTTTGATTGATGTCAGTTTGATTTATGTTTTCATACTTGGTTTATGCTTTGAGTATTTAATGTAACAGCTCCCCAGGCCAGAAAAAAATCCCATGAAATAGTTGAATTTCATTTTTGATGAAGGTGTAAATAGGTGAGACAACAGCATACAGTTTATGTCATACCTATTCATTAGAATGAGTAGTGATGATAATGTAGTACCAGATTTACTCAAAACATACTACATTATTGATGTGCACAATAATAATTTTTTTAATGTTTTTAATAGGTCTGAACATATAAGATGTCAGAACTTATGCAGCATCCTTATTTTTCAAAGTTTGGGATAGTGGTCCACAAAAGTCTAAGCAGTAAAATAATTTTAAGTAGTACATATAGCTTGCATTTATTGCAGTCTTTTAAGATCCTCATGACATTCTGCTATCGTGCTATGCATTGCATAGATAAATAAATACAATCAGTATTTTAGTCACTCTCTGAAACCAGTTTTGTTGAGCAAGAAGAAATTAATAATGCTCATGACTCTACTTCATCATGAATGTCGCTTTTAACAAAGGCACTTTGTTTTATTTCAAATTCAGGTTAAATTTTTGTAGATGCTTTCTTGAAAAAAAATGGGAATGGTAATGGGCTGGGCTTGTTGACACCTATCTTGCAACTATCTTCACCAGTGGGGGAAAACAATAAGTTAGTACTGTAGCCTGGTTTTTTGTTTGTTTGTTTGCTTGCTTGTTTGTTGGTTCCACCTGCTTTACCACCTCCTATCCTCATGCACCTGGGCAGATAATTCAATTTTTTTCATTATCCTGGATTGTGTAATGTAGATATCTTGTTGTGGATTGGGGAGTCAGAAAGGAGGTCTGTTTGTGGTATCATATTTTTGCCGTTCCCATGGACAAACATAAATCCGTGCTGCATATCCTATAATCTGTTCATGTGCTCCTCATAATATTTTGCTGTTTATGCAAAAAGTGAGAAAGCCAATCTTTCAGTTTCATCATTAGTATGTGCCAAGACTACAAAAGAGAGAATAACATGCCTCACTGATTTAAGATTGCTTTATGAGCTGGAAAAACCCCAAGAGCATCTCCAACTTTGTATACTAACTCTTCTTTTTCTTGGTCTGGTATTTATTTCTAAGAGATTTAGAGCATATAGCATTGCACTGAAAAGAGAATATTTTACTAAACTATATACCCCAACAAAAGATAGAAAATGATATAAAAATTGTTGTAAATTTGACAAAACCAAGTTCTTTTGGGTGTTACCCTAAGTAATCTGTTATTGAAGAAAGGTAAATGACATAGTATTCTGAGATCATACTGTTAAATAAACAGTAGAAGATATTAGAACTGTCTGTTTTATTGCTATTTGCATGGCCATACTACTCACTGTTTAAGATTAGTATATTTCAAAACTGGGAATATCTGTTGAGGGCTTAAGCTTTGTTTGGTTTTGTGAATATGAATTATAAAACCTACAATCACTTAAGTATCACAATTTACTATAATTGCCATGTGACACCACAGAGAAAAGCTGAAAAACTTCTGAATTTAAATCTTGCTTACTGATTTATTTGCTCTTGGCTCCTTGGCTTTACAGCGTTCAAATGCACTGAAGAAAGCTTATAAAGAGCAGTTAAGCAGTAGGACAGTATACAGGGAGTATGAGTTAAAGCAGCTAAATTAACAAAGGAGATAGCAGAACTATCAAATAGTTTGTTCTCCAGCCGTCTTATTTTTAAAGTCACTGAATATTCTCTACAGTGACTGAGAGTAGTGAGAAGTGTATTCAATATTACCAGAGACTAATCTACAAAAGACTCAACTGTCCACTGTCTTTGACGGTTTTTGTTTTCTATTTTAGGATTCCCTTAAAGTGATTCTACAATGGCTATCCTAGAAAGAAAAGGAAAGCAAAAACAGTTTTCCAAGTCTGTGCACTCAGACATGGTTCTCTATATGGTCAGATGTTCCTGGCTCTTCCTGTTAGCCCATTTTCAACACTGAATAGCATGTAAACTGTGTAATAAAGAGCACAAGGCTTGTGTGCAAGGACTGTATTAAGGTTTTAATGAAATTCCAGTTAAAAAAAAAATGTTTATATAAAATGTATGAAAGAAAACATGAAAAGAATCTGAAGGCAACAACACATTTCTTTGCAGATGCTAGAGGGCAGAAGCAGGAAGCCAGTGTTCTACTTTCAGTGCCTATCAACTGCTGTGTTATTCTCTTTTCTCCTGCTTCGGAGTTGCATCTACATTATAAAACAAAATTTAGAGTTAGAACTGAGGTTAGAGGTTTGCACAGCAGGGATGTCATCTAAACCACCTAATTTTCTTCTGGGCTTTATTAGGTTCTCCTCAAAAGCATTTAATGGAGAATTAAAAGCTTAATTTACATCAGTTGCTTTGTGTTGTCTATTTCTTTTTATTGTACTGTCCTAAAGAGGAATGTTCAAAGAATTTAGTCCTTAAAAGAACTGCTGCATGTATTTATTTATTTATTTTTTTAATGGATAAAACTTCTGTTTTGGCAGAAGCAGTAAGCATCTGCAACTCCAGAAAGACTACTTCAAGCAAAGCTGTTTAAATTATTTATAATTTACTGTGCATTGCCATTTTTCCCTATTAGTTTATCATAATTTCCACAATTATTCCAACTTGCAATTGTCTGAAACACAAATTATAGTTTGTGGACCATCAACAAATGAAACACCCCATAAATGCATCATGCATATTGCATGTGCCCAGAACATCACAAGATAACAAGATTTCTGTTCTTTCTGTGGTTGACATATGCTTTCTAATTAAAAGTATAGCCTACCAAACAGTTCTTGAATGTAAACAATAATCAAGATAATGAGATGAGAGAAGCTTCAGTGACCTACTATGTTTTAGAACAGAATGGTTACATATGTGTAAGTCCTTTGAAACTTGTGTTTCTTCATGCAAGGAAGAAAGTATGTTGATCAGGTGCTTGATGTTCTCTCAAGTATTAAATGTAATAATCTCCAGTCTTGCAGTAAAATAAAATAAAATAAAAATTTAAAAATGCTATGCTAGGATACTACATAAATTTACTGCTATCTTATTGCTTTATGGCTTTCTTTGAAGCACAAAGAGGTCAAGGCAGAATTTTTGTTCTTTACCCATATTTGCTGAAGCTGGTGACAGTAGTTTACAATTCACATTCACTGAAATGTGGAGTTTTAAATTCAGAGTGAAGTAACTGAAAACTTCTACATTGTTTATTGTTCCTGACTTCTATCTCTAGGGAAGTAAGTAGTTATACATATTTATATACATGAGAACAGTTAGCAAGTTTAGTTGCAACTTTCTGAAATAATCCAGTTGCCAGATTTCCCAAAGCTCTGGGAACTGATCACTTGAATAAAAATGTAGTTCCTACATGTGAGATGCTTCAGCTCTTCTGAAGATCAGAAAGAGCAGATTTGTTATACAGCCCAGCTGCATTTTCAGAACATTTATTCCCAGTCTGCATTCACAAAGACTTCCTGCTGCTACACTAGAGGACATGAGAGGCTTTCAATACTTCACAGAATCAGACCCTAGATGGAAAAATAAATACATAAATAAATAATAAAAGCTTGACTTAAGGATTGCAATTAAATGAACAATAATAACATCTCAATCTTTTAAATAAAATGCAAATTTCTGACAGAAATATATTAATTCCTGATTATAAACAATGATTATAAAGGTTATCAGACTTCCATGTTTATTGTTTTTATTCAAGAAAGCAATGATCTACAAATTATATCCTTTTCCTTACTTCACTCTCTTTCTGGACAAAATGACACAGAGGCAACAGATATGAAACCGATTTCAATGAGATTTACTTTAAAGGTTTAAAGACACTTTAAAAAGCAGACAAAAATAATTGCTACAACTGGGAATATATTATGGCCACTTAATGTAAGTAAAATAGGAAACAAACAAAAAGAAAGTTAGTAGTTTCTTTAATAACAAGGTCCTGTTAAGAGAAACTCAACAATTCTCTGGTGGGTTGACACTGTCCAGCACGTAGGACCCAGACTATCAGATCTTGTCAAGCAAAGATGCTGCCATTTTCATCGCAGAATCATAGACTCGTTGTAGAATCACTTAAATCAGAAAAGACCTCCAAGGTCATCTACACATCTTTCAAATATCTCAAGTGACACAGCTACTTCCCTGGGCAGCCTCTTCTAATGTCTTACAACCTTTTCAGTGAGGAAGTCTTTCCAACCCAAATATACCCTGGTGCAACTCAACTACTACTTTTTTACTACTTTTTTCATACCACATTTTTTTTACTACTAGTAGTTTTACTACTCTGGTATGGTGCATAGGAACATGTAAGTCTCTTAACCAAAACACCATTGCTCTTCTTTGTCACTTGCATTGCCAAAACTGAGCAACCAGAACATAAAGTTACCAACTATGCTTGCCAGAGTAACTACAGAAGTTACAGGAAAATGATAAATCTGGTGTTAATCAAATTAACCAGCCTAAAGTGCCTGCATTATGAACAGAGATAGCATAAACCCACAAAAAAAAGACACTAATGAAAACTCTGAGATTAACACATCAGTAGTATACTATTAATATCCTGTGTGTTGTCTGTGATTAAGCTGCATGCAGCCCTTCTGGCTAAAAGCAAATCATTCTGATGTCTTAAGAGAAGTGCTTTTGGACATCTTTTAACCTGTTAATTATTACCAGTTGCTTCATTTTGCTCAGACTGAATCTGATTTAAAGCATTTCCTGGCTGAAACATCATGTTCTTTTGAAATCAGCAGAGTGTACTGTCAGGAAAGGGACTCATTCCTCTCAGATTCAAAGTAGTTTGGTGAAGCTAGACATTTCTACAAGTACACTGTGTAAGTCTACTTTTTCCTAGTGTGTTTGCACAAGAAGGGCTTATTTTCTTCAACTGTTAGGTCTAATTCTCTTTTTAAGCCTCTTTACATTATTTGGACAGGAATTACACTATTAAGACACATTAGAATGAGCATTAATTCCTTTATGGGTACCTCAAAGCCAATTAATTTGTTAAAATGTTTTAGAGGGATATGAGCATTAAATAAGAATCTCATCCTCAGATTAAGGGTGTTTTTTTCTGTTGTTGTTCTTTGATTTCTTTTGTTCTTTAATGTGACCGTATAAAAGACTTAATTCTAGGATCTTACATACTTAAATTCATCGTGATTTTATTGAACAATTTCAGGACTGTTCTAGAACATCTGAGTCACTAAAATATATCTGATGAGGTAAGAACTTTACAGCAACCTGTCAATGGATCTAATTCACTGGTAATATACAATTATAATACAAGGATATTCTATCTAGAAAAAAAAAGTTGCTTTATAACTTTATATTTTGTATCAATATATGTGAGAGGAGGATCTACAAAATAAAAAGAAATTTTATCTATATCAAGGTAATTGGGACATAATTTTCAAATACAATTATTTAGGAATGAAAAGAGTTTAAAAGAGTAAAACAAAAGAACATTAAAATTAAAAATTAAAAATACATATAATTCATATATCCTGAGAAATTAAAGATTTAAATTGCTTGAGTACAAGCAGTAATCCATTCTGATCAATTTTCAGTGGAATAAGTATTCAAAAGAAATGCAGGAGAAATAAATCATCTTAATGCCTAACGGAAACCAAAAAGATATCTACGTTGCATTTTGTGACATTTGAGGAGAGAAGGGGAGGTTCAGAGAAGGTGAAGAACTAATACTCTTCTTTATTTAATATTTTATATTTCAGAATAGTTTCTCCTGAACCATACTTAATTGCAAAGACAAAATTGGTTTTATGTTCTACAGGATTTTCGCATATCCCATATACTTGACATTTCTCTGTGACCATACTAGATTCCTATGAACGCTTTCAGGCCAACATAGTTCAACCTGCATGCTTGATAGATAAGGAATATGATGGTTTAAAATACCAGAGTAATAAATAATAACAATAATAATAATCATTAAAACAATTCTTGAAGATGTCAAAAAATTAGCAATAACATTACTACGCTTGTTACCCTCCCAGAAGTGTTAATTGGCCTTGATTTGATTTGTGTAAAAAATAGTAATTAGAAAATAGTAGAGCATACAGACTCTGAGAAGAATGCTTTATGAGACATTATTGTTGATTTCTGTGATGAGTTTCAGTGTTAGAATTCAAAGTACTTTGTAAAGTTACAGAAATATTATCATCCTAGTATTCCATGCTCTAGTTTGTCAAAAAAAATGCTTTAGACCAGCCTTAGCCCACTAGGAGGAAATCTGCTCCTTCAAGCATGTCTGTACTATTTAGTTAGAAACCAATTTCTGTGACTAAAAAAATGACAAGACTTTTTCTTCTTCTAGTGAAGAGAAACAGCATACAGAGAAACTGCAATTCTACCAACACAAAGCAAAAAGCTTCTGTATAGCTTGCAGGTCTGAAGCAAGCACAGATTTTTTCACAATATTATGCATTTATCCTGACTGAGAGGAAAAATGTACAGCCTCAAGCAACCAAAGAAAACACACAGACATCAGCTTTTGAGCACTATCCTTAGGATGCAATTGTTAATCTGAGCTTCTGAAGTTCTCTTGAAAGAGCAACAGCCCCTTAGAGAAGCACCTGATCTGCTCATGATAGATCTCACAGAATGAGAAATTTTTATTTCTTAAAATTTATGCTAACATTTCAAAGCCAAGCAAGTATATACAACATTAGGGATTAAAGTAACTTTCAAATTATAGATTCTAAATCTTCCAAAATATAAATGAACATATTCTGCTACAGAATGACGGGGCAAGAGAAAATTTCAATAAAGGAGAAATAATGAAATGAGGAAATGAGATCTGAGACACGCTATTTTTCATGGATTTCTGACCTTCTAAGTTTGCACAAAAAATACTGAAATATCCTTTTCAGCAATGAATACACTCTGGAAAATAAAAAAAAGGAAGGTTCCACCTTGCATGGGAAGACTCAAGGAGAGACCAGCAGGATCTGCTGCTGGGTAGGCAAGACCAGGAGCCGAGCATGGTATTGATGCCAGCAACACCATGTCTCACCAACAAGTGCACAGAC
Source organism: Aythya marila (assembly GCF_965140915.1). Lineage (NCBI taxonomy): Eukaryota > Metazoa > Chordata > Aves > Anseriformes > Anatidae > Aythya > Aythya marila. Next base: position 65,776,911 of record NC_139080.1, on the reverse strand, counting down.
CCACCACAGCACAACAAGAGAAGTGGTGTAGGGCTGGGACAGTGACCAGGGGCAACCAAGGGCCCCATGGCCTCCACACCATCCCCAGGCATGGAACAGGCAGCCACACACCAAGCCAGCAAAGTATAAGGGGGCCAGCAATGTAGAATGTCCCACGTAGGTCAAGCAGAGGATGAGGGCCTGACCTCCTGAAGCTCCTTGCCTTCACATCCTCTGAGTGAAGGCAAGGACTTCCCAGGGAGATTTCTCCCAGGTTTTTTCCCCCAGCTCTTTCCCAGCAGTCTGCTTCAAGCCCACTAGGCTGCACCACACATTAGCACTCTTGAGCCATACCCCAGGAATGGAGTAGGCTGCACCCCAAGCTTTAAACAACATAAACCTTGAGAGGTACAGGCAATGAGGGTAGTTGAGATTTTTCAATTGATTTAGTGTTTTTCCTGCAAAGAAATGATAGGAATGGATGCACAAAAGTCTTGGGTCAAATGGAAACCTAATTGGCAATACAAATTAAGTGAAAAATCATGAGAAGAAATACTTGGCATCTTATCTGGAAACAAATGTTCATATTTTGTGTTAGTTCTGACTATTTAGTCCTTGATCTTAACTTCCATTTCTGCAGATTGCTACAAGTGTTATGAAAAAAAAAAAAAATGCTGCAGGAGTCAGAACCTATTCAATTCCCTAGCTGAAGGGGAAGCTGCAGTCATGGAGTGCAAGTAAACACCATGGGTCAGGAGACAAAAATCCACAGGAATTCAGTGGTTGCATTGTTCCAGGAGCTCCTTATTCTTTTAAAGAAGATACTAAAATACATTCAATAGTAAAAAGTTAGTTACTTATAAAGTAATAAGTTGTAAAGTGCATACCTTGTTCTTCAGTTAGCATTGACCCAGAGGAGGATAAGCAAACATTCTTAAAAAGTCTGTCCTTCCTACAATGCTATACACCATTGTCTCTCTTTCTTCTTTATGGTTTATTCTAGTATAATTGGCAGGAAGAGCTAAGTAAAAATTATCTTTCCCGGAGAAAATATTATGGAAAAATGAAAACATAACTGTAATCTCTTGTATTTTTTATTTTTTATTTTTTTTTTTAACCAGGAATTTGCATTTATAGGTCTGCTATGGTTTAACCCAGTGTTCACTCAACACCACAAAACTTCTTGCTCACTCTCCCCAGGCACGATGCGGGAGAGAATTAGAAACGTAAAAGTACCAGAACTCATGGGTTGGGGTAAATACAGTTCACTAGGTAAAGCAAAAGCTGAATGCACAAGCAAAGGAAAACAAGGAATCCATCAGCAGTCAGGTGTTCAGCCACTACCAGGAAAGCAGGGCTCAGCACATACTGGTTTCTTGGGCAGACAGATGTCATCACTCCAAACACCATCCCCTTCTTCCTTCTTTATGCCAGCTTTTGTTGCTGAGCATGGTGCCATATGTTATGTGACATCCCTCTGGCCAGCCTGGGACAGCTGTCCTGGCTGTGTCCCTTCCCAGCTCCCCTCCCAGCCTCCTCACCTGCAGGGCAGCATAAGAAGCAGAGAAATCTTTAGCTCTGTGCAAGCACAGCTCTGCAACAACTGAAACATCAGTGTGATATCAGCATTATTCTCATCCTAAATCCAAAACGCAGCATCATACAAGCTTTCTTCAAAGAAAATCAACTTCATCCCAGACAAAATCATGACAAGGTCTTGTAGTGTAGGGAAGAAAAAGTGAAAAGAAACTACAAACATTTTAAAGGTAGGTTACACTAAACATCTTGAAAGATCACGTCTGACATTTCACTGAAATTTTTGGCATATAAAAACATGAACATGACTGAGCTGATATCCAATTTTTTTTGGGAGTTACTAATCATGAATCTGAGCAACAACATTTAAACATTGATCTTTTTGTTTAGTGCTTGAGTGTGGAACATTGTCATAACATGCAAAATTGAACAGCCCCAAATACCGACAGAATTATGTCTTAGGGTACTAGGTAAGGCTTCAAATTAGAGAAATCTTTTTTTATTAGCTCCTTGTCCTACTTTTGAAATATTCTACTGTCAGTTTTTTCTTTGCTAGTGTTTAATTTCATTTTTCTTTCTACAAGGACCATGAGCTGTAAATTCATCAATTGCCATGTCTTCACTTATATTTGCAAGTACCTCTACAGTAGGATTAGAAGCAATAGCTGTAAATCATGACCACCACAATAATGTTATTTAGTGGAATGGACAGGTAGTTAGCAAACCCAATAAAATAATAAAAAAGTAAAATCCATTAGGGGTACTGCAAGATGAAACTCAATGCCAAACAATGTTTTTTTCTTCCTGTAGAGGTATATTTTTTTTCTTAATTTCCAGCTTGAACAGAGAAGGAGCCTTTTGCTTACCTGAACAGCTATTACCAGCGTATGCATGCAGTTGACTCCAAACTTCTAGCTTTATATCCCTTTTATTATGAAAAGAAAAGAAAAGAGAAGAGAAGAGAAGAGAAGAGAAGAGAAGAGAAGAGAAGAGAAGAGAAGAGAAGAGAAGAGAAGAGAAGAGAAGAGAAGAGAAGAGAAGAGAAGAGAAGAGAAGAGAAGAGAAGAGAAGAGAAGAGAAGAGAAGAGAAGAGAAGAGAAGAAAAAAGAAAAGAAAAGAAAAGAAAAGAAAAGAAAAGAAAAGAAAAGAAAAGAAAAGAAAAGAAAAGAAAAGAAAAGAAAAGAAAAGAAAAGAAAAGAAAAGAGAAAAGAAAAGAAAAGAAAAGAAAAGAAAAGAAAAGAAAAGAAAAGAAAAGAAAAGAAAAGAAAAGAAAAGAAAAGAAAAGAAAAGAAAAGAAAAGAAAAGAAAAGAAAAGAAAAGAAAAGAAAAGAACTCACTGAGTAGTTGACTCAGAATTAATATTACAGCAATCAGCAGGCAAGACATGTGCGGTACAGTACTGTAGAAACAGCTAGTCCCAGAGGCAAGGCAGTGGTTCAAAACTCATTTTCCCTCTTCCTTTAAAGTGCAGTCTCAAACAAGGCATCTCTTCTAATGTTGGAATATGCTAAAGTCTGTGATCAAAAGAGACATAAATGAGGTAATGATATTTGAGTTCAATGGTATCACAACAATTACTGCTTCTAATATTTTCCCATGACACATTGCATCACATAATGTCATCATATATCCTTTCTTACTGCTCTCCTGTTGTATTTTGTTTGTTTGTTTGCTTGTTTTAGTATTAGTGTTGGGGAAATTAGGAGTTTAGTTTTCTAGCTGGATTTGTTTCAAAATAAAAACCACAGCTGACTGATTTATTGAAGCAAGAGCACTTGGCTTGTTCCTTCTAAAGTCAATCGAAAATGCTTAAATGTCTGGAAGCTGTTTTCAAGACATATTACTGAAGCACAGAAAACTGGTATAGCATGTAGATTATAGGATTCATATAATCTGTGCCACAATATTTTGGAACTCTGATCATTTTTATCCTCAAAAATACTCATTCTTTTTCTATAAACATGAGCAACCATTCCAGTGAAGTCAGTGGGAAAAACTATCTCAGTAAAACAGAAAGAAAAAAAAACAACCCCACTTTAAATTAAAATGTAAATAACAACTTTGCTTAACAACACACGAAAAAGTAAGTAAAATATACAAATTATGGCTTTTACAATTTTCAAATTAGTTTTTGTGTATAACTCTTTTCTAAACTGTGAACACTAGGTTAATTTGCTCTCAAATTTCACTATAACTTTGTCTTCTGTTTTGTACAGATTGCCCGTAACTGTTACTACTCTGTCAAAGGTAAAACAGAGGATAATCTAAGAGGACTGCTGCTGTTTATGACACTCTTGAGACGAGAAAGAAGTCTTCATTGTATTATTCTATTTGTGCAAGTAAAGCTACCAATGATAGCTGTGTGGATCTAACAGCCACTCAATATCACAGCTTTACTCACCAAAGAGTATTTACTTGCTTCATTAAACTTGCTGTGCTACCTATTCCACTTTTTTAAATCAGACAGCTTTATCTGATGATTTGTACCAAATCAATACCAATACTTTGCTTTGCAATTAATCTAAGTTGACTTATCCAGCAAGAACTTAAGATGTTTTCATTAGTTTCAGATTTTTTACGAGAAATGTATCCAAACAAAGGAAATCCAGAAAACACATTATCTTGTAGCTTGTTTTCAACTTTATGGATTTCTTTGACTGAATTTAGATACTTTCATAACGGAAGGACTGCAGAGGCATGGCAAAAACCTTGCTTCTCTGTCACAGAACAGTGAATTAGGAACTTGTAGAATTGTGAATTCTGAACTTAAATATTAATTCAGACAAAAAATGAAATAGGTGACTGAACGGTTCACTGTGTCACTGAGTGTATGTATTCTCAAACATCACCAGAGAGCGAGGTACTTCCCAAGACATGAAACAAAATTATCTGGTCTGTAAATTTGTCTAAGCTTTACAGATAAATACCTTAAATATTTGCCTATATACTAAGGCTTCATATATAACTAAGAATAGTAACATTCAGATCTGCACTGTTGTAACAAACACTAATGGATTGGTACAAGACCAGTGACATGACTGGCTTCATGACTACCATGTTCTGCTACATCCTACATGTATATAGGTTATCAGGCAAAAGAAATACAAACAAGCTGTTTATAAACTCTTGACTGCCTAGAGCTCTCCTGATACCAGCTACAAAATATGGTTTCTTTGTGACACCCTGAGCTATTAATCATGTTTGAGTATGATAGTGGGTGTTCCAGAATGTAAAAGACACGTTTTTAATAATTATTATGGCTATTGGAAGTCAACCAACAGCTATGTAAACAGATGGCACAGTAACATATCATGAGAGACATCAGCAATACAGTTTTCAAAAGATACTGGTGCAAATTTGGATGTAATAAATATTTCTTCACAGGCAACAAAAGTGTTTTTTTTTTGTTTGTTTGTTTGGTTGGTTGTTTTCTTTTTCCCTCATTCTCTGTCTCCCTGAAAAATGAATGCCATTTGTTAGTGTTAGTACACCATCTTGTGGATAACTGGTCTAGTTCAGATAGTTCAGAGTGCCGCAGTTACAGCTAGCACAATGCTCAACTGCAGTCACTTCCTATTCATACAATGATTATAGTCACAGCCGTTTTTATAATTATCATGACTCAGTTCCAGATCTGCTTGTGAAGTATAAAATATTTGGATGTAAAATAAGATATATATATAAAGAAAGATGCTGATGCTTAACTATCAGTTACTGTTACTTTTCTTAGAACACACAGTATTAGGAAGAAAATAAAACTGTGGAGCACTTAAACAGAGTTATAATCCCAGACATGTCAAACTACACTCCTTACTTGTCTAATCTGCTGTAAATATGCTCTCACTGTCCACTGAAGTTACCACTGATCCGTTGGGCTCATCTTTGTTGCAGATCATCAATGGAAAGCACTGCTAGCCTTGAGAATGCCGATTGGTCATTAGTACCAAAGAGGCTAACTTGCTACCTTCATAGTCTAGATATTAAATCCAAATGCCTTTTATGATCTGTAGTTTATTATTATTACAAACTTCAATGTCATTTCAGATCACTGTAAATTAAAAATAAATGTTTTAAAGAAGGAAAACTGGGACAAAATAATATACTGGGAAAGGCAGCAAACTACATAAAGCTGTTTGAGCTGGTTGGCCAAATAGATATAATGATAAAACTTTCAGATCAACAAGTAAATATTTTTTTCCTGGCAAAAAGTACACAAAAGTTTAGTTGATCCAACTATATTCTTCATTCCAGAATAAATTATTTCTTCCCCATTTGCCATTTCATGAAAGGGTAAAACCTTTGACTTCCTTGTTAGGATAAAAATGTTTTTATATTGTGCAGAGAAAATACATCCCAAAATGAGATCTAAAGCAGTGGGAAAAAAAATAAAAATAATAATAAAATAATAATAAAAATAAAAAATAATAATAAAAAAAAAAAATCAAAAGATTCCAATATTCCATCTGTTGTTTCAATTTCTCTGTAAGCATTTTCATCCTGTTATTCCATGTACTCTCATAGGAGGGGAATTACCTGTTCTTGATTTCCTAAGTGTTTGCATCATCAGTATTCCATCCTTCAAAACTTTATACACTTTGCATTTTCTGAAATTTGTTATTGTTATTATGCTGGCTGTCTTTCTAGGGCTGGCAGCACTGATCTCATGTTCAAATGGTGAAGTACAATGGAAACAAGCTCATTTTATTAAATCAGGTGCTGGAGCCTGTTCTTATTCTTCTACCAAATAACTGATGTCGACATGACAGTGTGCCATGGGATTTGTTTCCTTCTTTCTTTTAAGACTAGTATATTTTGTAGTATGTATACACAAGAAGATATTAAATAAGTGGTTGCAAAACGAGATTTCAGGAATTAAGAATTTCTCTGCAAAATTTATTTGACCTTACAATGGATTCAGATTTGCCAATTATTATTATTACTATTACTATTACTATTACTATTACTATTACTATTACTATCACTATCACTATCACTATTACCATTATTATCTGCAGAACCACTGTTTCTCTAAATATTTCACATCAATAATGTTTTTAGAATGGATTTTGCTATGGAGTCAAGGTGATGTGCAAGCTAGGTTTCATTGATTTCATTTTCCTATGAAGTTAAAAGATGTTAATGAACTAGCAAGGGGCATGCAGAAAAGAAACAGTAGTATGACAGCCAATACTGTCCTGGAGAACTGTATCTGTTCCTGTATATTGTTATTAAATCTCCTCCAAAGAAGGGTTCAGATATGATCATTCTTTCTTTTTGTGTCTGAACTACTAGATCTTTTGAAAGAGTGGCTTAAAATATCTAAAAAATCATGTCCAGTCATCTAAAATAGGTCACTAGGAATTACTGTGCACTTTCTGAGCTTTACATGTGGTGATGAAAAATTTGTAAAGTATGTGCCTCTAAAATGCAAATAAATGTCCTTTCAGACTCCTGTGGTTTTTAGACATGTAACTAATGATTGTGAAACAGATATTATAGTCACAATCAATATAGAAAAACGTCAGGAAATTAATTCTTCTTTCTGATGTCTGTTGAATAACAAAGTAAAAATAAATATTAAATAGCTCCTTTTTACATTAGCATTGTTCATCCAGTGTTCTAAAAGAACAGAGATACTGCAAGAGAACAGTATCATAACAAAATAATTAACTCTCATAAGATAAATGAATAGCAGGTAGGAGCATGTATTCTACTTTAACACTGCTGCTTGCTAACTTCTGACATTTTGACTATAGATCTTGAGTTTCTTAATATACTGGAGAGGGTGAAAGTTGGAAATACTGTTATGAGACAATGAAGTGAGAACTGGAAAAAAAAAAAAAAAAAAAAAAACAGTCTAAAATATGAACTAAGTATGTATCAATACACCCCATTGTGTTGATACCTACATTGATACCTATTGATACCTACATTGTAGATGTAGGAGAATTAAAAATGAATCAGAATGTTATCCTGCTGTTCTTTTGATCATATTTAGCATGCAATGATAATTATACAATAAGAAATACAATATATAATGTATATACAATATATAATGTATATACAATATATTTTCTAAATATACAAAGTATTTCTACATAAACTTATTATTATATGTTATTCTGCTAATTTTGTTACTAAGTATGGCATAGCATAGTTTGCAGAAAACAAACAAACAAACAAAACCTACTGCTTTTACCTATATCATCTAGCACCGTTTTTACCAAGTCAGGATACCTTAGAAGCTGAGTTCAGTGAAAGAGTGGAAGAGCTTGTCTGCTTGCTTTCTTACTGGGCGTTACAGGGCAGAAAATTGGCACCTAAACTGGTTTTGGTATTGAAATTGGGCACAGCTATAACATTAAAGAGCTTTGGAGTTTATACAGCATCCAAAACCAAAAGAGACCCAAGAAACTAAATTCTTAAGGGTAACTCATGGTAGTTTTCCAAACTGAAATACTTTCTAGATGTCCTCCCATCATTTCATAGCCATGGTTTTTATATATTTATTAACTACAATGTGCTTTAGAATCATTAAACTGTCTGCAAGAGAAGCTTGGAAATAGTTGAGCTGCTAGAACTTCACTTACACATCTACATGGCATTTGTGACACATTTAATGTCAGCAATCCCATTTCTGGTAAATGCAACTGCATTGACATCAGATTGACTACTGATTTACACCACAGTAAATCAAAAGAAAATCAAACTCTATTTTTTTTTTTAATCAGCTTCCTTTAAGAAGAAAAACATATTGTAGGGAAAGAACACAAAAATCTAGCAGTTATCTACATAAATGCTCTACCCTGATAGTCACCTACTGGAGATTAGAAAACAGTATTGAGGTTTGAGCAACTAGTTTGCCTTCACAGGTGTTAGAATTTCCGTCTATAACATACTGTAAACATAAGCACAGATGATTTATCATAGCATTTCAGAAGCTCTGTGAGGGACTGGAAACTTTATGGAACATTAATCTGCAATGAATGTTATTTATGAGAACATTTCACCTGTTATTTTGAAGATATTTCTTTTGTAATTGGTGTATGTCTCATTTTGAGTTGGGTTTACCAGACACTCAGTTTAATCTGTTGTTTTATAGAGATAGATGTATGACAGTGTGAAATATGTTAGTGGTCTGGAGGGAATTGTCATTACTTTTCATTTAAGATCATATAGTATTTCTCTTCCCCATAAAATAAAATTTAAAAATCTAAAATTAAATAAAAATTTTAAAGGTCTAATTACTATACCAGGGCTGTTTGTTATATCTGTGGCTTATCAGCAAGGAAGAAAATAGATTTTGAAGGGTTTCTACAAAATGTGAAATAGTGCAACTGTTTAACAAAAAGCTGAGTGAAAGAGCTTCCATTTGCATTAACTTCAAGTCATTTTTTTTCTTAGATGATCTGGGGACTAAGCTGTGAAATTTCTTCAGAGGTCCATGTGATGTACCCTGTTACATGGGGAAAAAAAAAAAGAAAAAAAAAAAAAAAAAGAGGAAAATAATCTGCTTTGATAACAATAATTCTAAGAAGGACGTGAAGTGTTACCCGATATATATGTAATGTATCAATATTACCTCAAACCTTTTTCTCAAACAACAATTTGTGATACTTTTACTTTCCACTGCTGTCTGTATATGAGCCATATCTTGCATGGGGACATCTGAAAAGCAAAACAGTCAACTCCTCTTTCAAGTATCCGTAAAAGGAAGAAAGGGTTCACTAGCAAGTCCAAATCTATTCTCCTCAGATATACAAAAGCCATTTCCTAACTGCTACCTAAAATAATTCCTCTATCTTTTCCTTCCCTCTTTTTCAATGTCATCGTACTTCTATTCACCTTTCCTCTCTGTAAGTTCAGGACACAAAAGAAATGGATCAGTTGGGGGCTATGGTAAACTGAGGCCAAAAGAGTAATTTATTTATTTTTTCTTTACATATTTAGGTGTTTTTCTAATCCAATACCTTACCACAACTTTCTCTTTTTCCAGGACTTAATGATCAAGAAATGCCAGAGGGAAACATATTTCTTACTGTTAAATCGTAGTTCCATTTTCTACAGGGCCATCTGTTGCAGTAATTTGCCCTTATTTCTGCTTAGTATTTTGCATATATCACGTCTCTTCTGTGCTATCACTTTTATTCCATTCATGTTGCTTACTTTGTTCTTTTCAGGTCTGCTTTCTATTCTGTGTTCATTTGATTGCCTTCCTTTGGGAATCTGCTGAATATAACTGACTGAAAGATGAAGCAATTCTGAATTTCTTTTCAATTTCTAGATATTTCAGCTTCTCTTTCAAATCACCTTCCAAGTGACACTGAGAGGAATGACAGTTGTAACAGGAATTATTTTTTTCTTCATTTTCATTTATAAGAACGCTTTTCATTGGAGACAAGACATATCAATTTTAGATAAGATTTTTCTGATTTCTTACAAAGAGAAGCACATTTGAACTGAAAATTTTGGAGTACATAAAATGTATAGTGCTTGTTTTTTTACAAGGAAAATGGGAAGAAAAAAAAAATACACAAACAAATCTCAGTCTAAGCTGAACATGCTTGAGGAAGTGTCAACAACAAAATACAAAGGATAAAATTTGTTATTTTTTTACCGTGTCTAAAACCTAAAACAGTCCTTCAACATCATCATCATCACCCTAGAAAGAGTGAATAACAACATCCGGCATAGCTTCCTTAGGATATTAGTCATTTTGTATGTCAGATGACATCTCACCATTTTAGAATATAGCCCTGCACTACAAAGAGGCTGGAGCAACTGCTGCTGTAGAGGGATAATACATTCAAGCAAATGGACAGTTTACATTTATGTTATACATTTACCCAATATGAACACTCAGAGTATTCTTCTGAACATACCAAACACAGATGTTTCCCAAAATGTGAACATTCATGAGACAATGGCATTACCATTCTGAAGGTCAGGCACAATAGCTGCTTCACTTCCACACTCTTTTGCGCATATGTTGAAGTTTAACCTATATTTTGCATATATATTAAAATTTAACATATAAGGGAGCTCAAGCTGCAAATTCGGAGACACTTGAATGGCTGATTTAGGGAAATTATGCACTAGGAACTTAACCATGACAACAGTAAAGCATGTCAAGGCAAAGCAGTGTTGTGAGTAATGTACCGGAGTCAGAAGCTCTGGATTATGCTCACTAACATACTTCATGATCCTATAGCAATTTCTCTGTGTTATTTCACATTTTTAGCCTTTCTGTGTTTTGTCCATTTAGATGAGAAACTCTATTGCTGTAACTTTCTTGCAGCAAAATTTCCCTCATGCTAACCTGTAGTCTAGGTAGCAATACATCCTGTCTAGGCGGGCCACCAGAGAAAGAAAAAGAGAGAAATAACATGTAAACCAAAGTAGCTTTAAGCACATCCTGTTTAACAGTGGCAAAACTTTTAGTTTAAATATTTTTTTTAAAACAGGACAATGTTTCAGAAAAAAAGAATAATACATTCACATTTCCAGTGTAAGCTATATTTCAGACGAATCTCACAGAGTAAAGCTTCAACTGTAACTTGAGTATTTCTGAAACAGGACACAGAGAATACAGCCTAGCCTCCAAAGAGAATTAATAACATAAATGAAAAGATTCAGAAGATCAAGAAATCCCTCCCACAACATCACAGCCCATAATTTTTCATCAGACATTGCTCCAAGCTTGTAAATAACATTTAAAATGTTAAGCTCCATAACAGAAAAATTCTCCAATGGAGAAAACAGAACAGAGTAGGAGAAAGAATAGGAGAACGCAGCAAAGCTAGGAGAAAATTCCTTCATTTGGGCACCTGTGGAATGGTAGGTAAAAATACCCAGAGTATCACACATACAAACAAAAAAAAATAAGGGGGGGGAGGTATGGCAGTATGGTATGGGGAGGGGTAGGGGATGGTCAAGGTAATAAAATTATTTTGTAGTAGAATTTTGCTGGTAATAAATTGTTTACTCCAAATTCTACAGTTATTTTAAATTAATCTTCATTGCAACATACAGAAGATTCAGCAGTCTGTTATGGTAAGTTTCACTTACATTATTTATGTACTCTATAGTCATAGTCTAGCCAAATATGTGATTGTTTATTTATTTATTTATTATTACAAAGACTAAAAAGAAGGTAAACAATTTCCAACAAACATACCAATATGCTACCTTCATTTCCCTCTTAAAAATTCTTAATTGTGTGTGCAACTTTCAACATGATTTTAAAGGGACATTAAAGACCATTTCAAAATACCCATGGTGTAAAATGTATGGAAGGTTATATTGCCATATTAAAAAAGATATCTTGTGGGGGAAGATATAAAATTCATCACTCTGTACATTAAAAAGAAAAACTCTTTATGTCTGCAATAAAATCAGAATATCTACTTAGTTTATTAGATACAAAGTGTACCATATCTGAAAGCTGTTGGACTCATTAGATGAAATCATTCTGTGATGGATGTTTTTTACACACAATCTACCATGCAGCTCTCCTTGAAATGTAGAGCAGGCAATGCCTCATGAATGGTGCACATCAGCACTGTCTGCAGCTGAACGTTTCTCTGACATTTCCAAGGCAATGGGGGCTTCTGCCTTCACTGTCTGTAAATTAAAATAAATACATACATAAATACATACATACATACATAACAAAAATAAATAAATAAATAATAATAAAAAAAACGATTGCTGGTTCAATGGAACCATCAAACTTCAACCTGAAGGTACTGGGATGGAAGTGTCTGCCTATTAGTGAAGATGCAAATGCTGTCATTCTGCCCTATACCTCCGTGGTAAGAGTGTTATACAGCACCTAAAATGAAGAACTTCATGCTCACTTTTGTGAATCTCTATAGACTAGTTACAGTCTTGAAAATGAAGTAGGAAACCTTCTTAAATAACTGTAGAATAAATATCATCAATTCATTGCAGTCACAACCCATGCTCCCAGGATGCTTTCATGTTACACAGGTAATGAATACTAATAAATAATATTAATTTCAGAAAAACAGTGAGTAATGCATTCCATTTCTATCTTTTAAATGTGAGATCTTTTCTGTCTTTACAGAAAGCCTAACTCTTCCTAATTTTTTTCTAAAAATGTATTCACCATAGGAAAGCACACTTCAGAACACTGTGGTTGTGATATTTTCTTTCCCCTTCTCTCAGTACATAGCATACTGAGTGTTAGATATTTCCTCTTGGCCCATCTCCAGCTCCCTCTATGCTACCCCAGCAGCTACCGCCAGAGTTCCCATGAGAAAAGGATATTAATTAAGAATTTTGCTGCAATATATAATACATGTATATATATATATTTTTTTTTTCAATATGATAGAATAGGTTTTCAACAGCCTGCTTCAGCAAGAGCTCTTCCAGCCACCAGCTGACTTTTAAAACAGCCTGACAGTCCTATCTTTTGTCTCATCATCACTGTCTCATCAACCCATTCAGAAATGGGTTTGGCATTTCTGATCCATTCACTTATCTTAGAAATGTTCTAATTTCCCTCTTTTCTTCTTATTGACTGACTTAAATAAAAATGGTAATGAATAAAAATGCACTTATTTTATGTGCCATTGCAATGTACAGGGCTTGGCTAGTGCTAGCCTTTTTAGAACCCACTTAGCTGGGCTTAAGTGGCATTGAGAGACCTGAATGAGTTTTTTGCAACAAGGTGAATTGATAAAGAAACCTCAATATTTGTAGAGTCTCGTTCAACTCTTTGAGTTGTTTTCTAACAGCTTTTGGGAGACCAGCCTCCTATACAGAAATTGTCTTATTTCTCAAATTCTGACAAGTAATGGTGGCACCCAGCATAGCACTGCACATATCCGGGGAAGGATAGCTAGCTGCTATCTATGAGCGAGGAGAGCAAAGCAGGAGAGAAATGCATGTTCAACAAGCTTTAGTTAAATTGCCCCTAAGAGGGCATGATCCAGGCTTGATTGCAAATACTTGGTTCTTTTTAAATTACTGCTCTGGTTCAGTAATATGTAGTGTAGGAAGATATATAATGAGACCAGCTGGAAAACATTGTGTAAAAGCCTGTGGAAGTAATGAGCAGAACATGGTATAATAAGCTTTAAGTTAACAGTACCCAGGACACCAAAGACATTGGATTTCTTGTAAATGATATATTGCTTTGTTAAAATGTAAACCCAGAGGAAGTATTTTTAAGAAAATCATTCAAATCTTGTCAGCTTCAACCCAGCTGAAAACCTGCTATGCTCAATGAATTATGCATAATGGCTGGAAACTGGACAGGGTTTTACAACTATGCTTTGCCATCTAATTGATCCATTTTGAAAAATATAGTCTATTATTACACCTATTATTAATATTCTAGGCAGATCTAGCTGTTTATTTTTGCTTTGTTAACACACAATTTAAGATAACAACTATAGCATCATTTCAATTTTCTTTGTGCAACTTGGTATTCAAATTCATTGTCACTAGCGTTTTTAAAATACTCTTAAGTCTGTTACTCACTAAGAACTTGCACCTTGGATGGATTAACAGATTTAAAGTACTGGGCCCAGCTACAGCTTCTCTAACTCCTGGAAACTTCTGCAAAGAGGAAGGCTCTGGCAAAGCCAAAGGCATTTGTTCTGTGAAAATTATTAAGCACAACATCTGTGTGCCCAGAATTTGCAAAAAAAATCAGTATGAGTGATGGCCAATTCTTGTCCTTTCTTCAATGAAATTTAAATCAATATGATTTTCTTTTGTATCAGATAAAGAATAACTGCTGCAATATCTCATATCTGGATTGCCCAGCTTCTCCAAGAAGATGGAGTAGTGAATCTACAACGTGATTTTGTTTAAAAAAATAATAAAAAAAAAAAAAATCAAGTTCTATAATCTTTGTCTTAAAGTCTAATATTGATTCATAATTCAACCAACTGGCAGAGGCTATTTCATCAGAAGTGATAAAGCATGCAAAATACTGCACAGAAATTTTAAGGGTATATAAGAGCTTATAAATAGTCCACATTTATGGGGGAAAAAAAAAAAAAAAGATATTGTATTAATTGTGAATGTCTATAGAAGCAGAAAATGGAAAAATGGAAAATCTACTGCGTTCAAGCATTTTGTCACATGGGAGTACTGAAGAAGTAAGTCATGGGGCTCTAATATAATAGTTATTTTTGTATAGTCTTGCTAGTTTGCTTCTAAGAGCTCTATCCCAAATCCCTCTGTCTCAGTATTCCCACAGTCTGGCAAATTAAACCAGTTATTCCAGTGTCTAATTACAGCAGCATCTACCTCCATCCATGCATACCCAAACTGGCAGCATACTGCTTTTCAAGAACCCAAGACTGAGATTTTACAAAGGTTAGAGAGACTGATCTATCACTCTGACAACTCCCATGCTACACAATCCTACGGTCACTAATGACATTGCCAGGGATTTGGCTGTGGGGCATACTGAAATTCAGATGGCTTTAGTGGATGATCAGAATCCAGGAGTTGAATATATGCCCAGAATCTGAATACAAGTGCTGTTGCCAGCTCAGGCTGCTCTGACAATATGATGATACGCCATAAGCAAACAGGTAACAGTGAAATTCACCTCAGAATAAAAGGGGAAGTACATCACTGGATAAAAAGTTGCTGACTTAAGGACACACATGTTTTCCAGAAGCTAGGAGGACAAAGAAAATGGTAACAGGTAGCTATGAAAAAATTAAAATCTTTATAAGAGCCTCAGAACTGGAATAAAGGAGACAGTGAAAGCCTTATCTGTGGCAGGGAACAAGAAAGGACAAATCAGTCTGTCAAAATACTTTCAATATAAGTGAAACCAAAAAAAAGAATTATGAGGAATGTAGTCAAAATTCAGACTCATCTGGCATAATCAGAAGGATGATAAGCCAAAGAGAACATGACAGCTTCTGCATGGGACTGTGATCGCTTGGAAAGAACTGGTTAAAAGTATAATATTGAAATCAACTGTGGAATCAAGGAGCTTGTGATCATGGAAGGAAACCAAGAAAACAGAAAAGTAAATTTAAGATGGTTTATTTTATTAAGGTAAGAAAATTAGCAAATAGCATTTAATGGATAGAAAATTTAAATGAATAAAGAATAAGGGAGAAAGAGCAATTCCTTGAAGAAATTGTACAAGACGGCTTTAAGAAATTATACCAAGAAATGAGCCTAGGAGATACAAATGACTCTGACACAGAAGAATAATAGAAAATTTAAGAGACCGAATAATTATACTTCCATATCACACACTGGTTTAACTGATCATACAAGAGAGAAAATTAAGTTTGAGAAAAACATATATAAAGAGAGCATATAGGAAAAAAGCCAAAATTCGAGTTCCAACTAGCAACAAACTAGTGTGATTTTATCAAGAGAAAAACTACACAGAGAGGGAAGGAGGGAAGGAGGGAAACATTTGAGAACTAGGAAAAAAAAAAAAAAAGACCATTTTATTTATTGAAAATTGTTCATGTCAGACAGTTTTGAGAATCTTTGGTGTTCAGCCTTTCAAACAAACAAACAAACAAACAAAAAAAAAAAAAAAAAAACAAACAGGTAGCAATAAAACAATGAGAAAGATATTTTTTCCAAAGAACAAAATGAAAAGTTACATCGCTGCTGCTAAGGCCAAGACTGTGTTCTTGGAAATTTCAATAACAAAAATAGTTTACTGGTAATACATAAGTTCACTATGCTATCACACAAGGCAATAAAAGTAGAATTTGATAATGGTAAACTACTACAATGGCACATTGTCATTTGATTATTAGTATACTGAAAAAGCAAGTCTTACAGATTTCTAAAGAGTTTTGGAGAAAAATATTATAGCAGAAGAGATCTAACAAAATCTACTGTTCACCCCAAAATAGCACAAATATCCACATACAGAAGACCCAGAATGCTCATTTAGTTAATGATTTAGTTAATGATTCCTTTTGGGAAAAAAAAAAAAAAAAGTCGTTATAATAATGACACAACACGATCATCGAGTCATTGAATGAAATAGATTGAGGTAATACTACTTTTAAATATGTATCTTATTTGAAAATGAGTTCTGTATTCATTTTCTACATCATGCAGGTATTTATCTTCCTGCAATTTTGGCAGAAAATTGTGGATTCCAGCATTCCACTAGCCTCAGAAAACTGAAATATTTATCGTTGGAAAGATGCTGAACTTTTAGGAAACTTCAGAGAATGCAAAAGAAAAAAAAATCATTGGCTTTTATTGGCAAGATGAAGTAGACTAAATTTTTCTCTGATGACTTCAGTATTTGCATGGTCATATACCATATAGAGACACTTCTGTACTGTCTTATATGTAAAATATTTTTAATAAAAAAAATAACATTGCAAAACAGCCATATATCACAAACTGCTCTGAAGATCTTCAAGGATGGTGAACCTCTCTGGGCAACTTGTGCCCATGCTCATTCACCCTCACAGGGGGAGGGGGATGGGGAGGGGGAGGGGGAGGGGAAGGGGGAGGGGGAGGGGTAGGGGGGAGAGGAGAGGAGAGGAGACTCGAGGAGAGGAGACTCGAGGAGAGGAGAGGAGAGGAGACTCGAGGAGAGGAGAGGAGACTCGAGGAGAGGAGACTCGAGGAGAGGAGACTCGAGGAGAGGAGACTCGAGGAGACTCGAGGAGAGGAGAGGAGACTCGAGGAGAGGAGACTCGAGGAGAGGAGAGGAGACTCGAGGAGAGGAGAGGAGACTCGAGGAGAGGAGACTCGAGGAGAGGAGACTCGAGGAGAGGAGACTCGAGGAGAGGAGAGGAGACTCGAGGAGAGGAGAGGAGACTCGAGGAGACTCGAGGAGAGGAGACTCGAGGAGACTCGAGGAGAGGAGAGGAGACTCGAGGAGAGGAGAGGAGAGGAGACTCGAGGAGAGGAGACTCGAGGAGAGGAGACTCGAGGAGAGGAGACTCGAGGAGAGGAGAGGAGAGGAGAGGAGAGGAGAGGAGACTCGAGGAGAGGAGAGGAGACTCGAGGAGAGGAGACTCGAGGAGAGGAGACTCGAGGAGAGGAGAGGAGAGGAGAGGAGAGGAGAGGAGAGGAGAGGAGAGGAGAGGAGAGGAGAGGAGAGGAGAGGAGAGGAGAGGAGAGGAGAGGAGAGGAGAGGAGAGGAGAGGAGAGGAGAGGAGAGGAGAGGAGAGGAGAGGAGAGGAGAGGAGAGGAGACTCGAGGAGAGGAGACTCGAGGAGAGGAGAGGAGACTCGAGGAGAGGAGACTCGAGGGGAGGAGACTCGAGGGGAGGAGACTCGAGGGGAGGAGACTCGAGGGGAGGAGACTCGAGGGGAGGAGAGGAGAGGAGAGGAGAGGAGAGGAGAGGAGAGGAGAGGAGAGGAGAGGAGAGGAGAGGAGAGGAGAGGAGAGGAGAGGAGAGGAGAGGAGAGGAGAGGAGAGGAGAGGAGAGGAGAGGAGAGGAGAGGAGAGGAGAGGAGAGGAGAGGAGAGGAGAGGAGAGGAGAGGAGAGGAGAGGAGAGGAGAGGAGAGGAGAGGAGAGGAGAGGAGAGGAGAGGAGAGGAGAGGAGAGGAGAGGAGAGGAGAGGAGAGGAGAGGAGAGGAGAGATTCCCTTCGGATCTGTGTATTAAAACTATGTCCTCCAAACGTGCAGTATAACTGCTACTGAATCCTAAATGTCTCCCAGTCTGCCATAATCAGGTGTCAAATGAAGCCATTTTATATAATACCAAAATGAAATTATTTCAGAAACAAGTAAAATGTTTTGCAGTTATAGAAACAAACTTGGCTGATTTCTCCCTCGGTTGCTCCTCTGTAATCTGTTGATTTTGAGTACCTAGTTTGCATAAACACTTTCTGGCTATTTGTCATTAATTTTACAGAATATGCACCACTACTCTGAACAAAAGAAATATTAGAGGGCAGTGATTTGCATAATCCACAGAAGGGCATACTAATCTTCCTGTTTCAACTGGTTAATAATCTTTTTGGTGTATGTTTAAAGTCAGAGCACTAAGACTGCTTGCCAGGAGAGAGAAAACATTTTTATATACCACTATTTCATGTTTCATGGTTTCCATGTATTTTGCTGTGTTTTAAAAGATGAAAAAAATGTAATTTTCATGTTACAGAAGACCATCTCCAGTACAAAAATTAGATAGTAAAGAAAACCTCTGTGTAGGTAGTAGCATGAATAAACAAATATAATTACTTAAATTTTATACAAAGACAGCAACACCAACATGGGCTTCAAATTGTTCAAACTGGGGGCATTATTCACAAAATATTCTTCTTTCTCCACTGAAAATCATCAAAACAATTCTACTTCTTTGTAGGCAGGTGTATATTTAAAACATGAGGAGAGAAAAAATTGAGTGCCTACTGTTCTTATTAAAAACCTTGACTCTTGATGAACTATGGTGATGGATAATCCTTTCATTGATATGTGTCCAAGATTGGATTGAAGATACATAATAAAATGACCAGAAAAAAGAAAATGATTCATTACCTGAGAAAACAAACTCATGAATGCTACTCTGCAGCTTAATATATAAAGATGATCAATGATAGAGAAAGGGTTAAAAATAAGGTATATCTACAGCAAACGTGGGAAATGTAGCTATGCTGGTAGAGGAAGTCCCTAGGACAGACAAAATCCAAATGGTCTTCCGATAACTAATTTAATCTTGCAGAAAAACAATGAAAATCTCCAACTTACAGTGTGAACTCCAAATAAGGAAAAATGTCTGTGTAAAGAATTTCTTCAGAAAATAAAAATAATAAATGCAATATAACAATGCATCCCTTTTTTGTGATGCATTTAAAATGGGTAACAAAAGGCATTGACTCCAACACCAAATGTATATGAAAAGATTTCTTAAAAAAGGAGTATGTAATCTAAAATAATGTAATCTAAAATCTAAAAGATTATAGGCTATATTAGTCAATTTGATTTCATTTAAAATGACAATACATTAATATCAATAATAATGTATTAATAATATAGTGATATTAATATCAATGTCTTTCTTAGGAATAAAGCATGGTAACATTACACTCTTCCGATTCTTCTCTTCTCCAGAAAGAAAAAAAAAAAAAGAAAGAAAAAAAAAAAGAATTTATGGATCCTTTATGGATCCTTGCTTTGTATATCACATGAAGTGGTTAGCCACATGGACACACAAGAAGAGAAACAAAAATTTCAAAGGCTGTTGGTTAGAAAGAGAGCATCTGAATAATAATAATAATAGTAATAGTAATAACTAATACAAATTTCGAAACATGAATTTTATAGAAATGAAAGACTTTTAATCACTGTCTCCTTATCAGAGGTGTATGGATCAATAAATACAATTGTATAAATAATGCAAAATATATTTGGAGTTGGGGGGAGGAAAGAAAGATGGATCAAGCTGAACAGATTAAAGGATACATGTACATTAATTGATCATACATACATACATACAGAAGATATTTCATGAATAATATCAACTGAGCTCATTTCTTGATTACAGAACCTACCAAGATGGTAACAATCACTGTAACTCAAAATTTATGAAAAAGTGCCTGAAGAACAGCTTGTCTGAAAGTTTACAGAGCCAGCTTAAAAACGGCAAACCACAAGGAGCACCCATATATGTTTCTCTTTTGCAATGCAGGAAATATAATTATATATGTGTGTGTGTGTGTGTGTGTGTGTGTGTGTGTATTTACATATATATATATATAAAGGCCCAAAATAACTACCAGATTTTGGCACGGAAAATTAGGTACCAAAATTCCAAACTTCTGCAGCTACCTCCTATACTACAGGTAAGTAGCTGCTGAATAAAGAGAGGCAATATCCCCCAGTCAGAGTAGCTAGGAAGGCTGTTGATTTAAGCACTAGCACAAAAATATGAAGGTTGGATTTTCATCCTGCTTGGTGTGGGATGGCAGTTTCTTTGCCCAAGAAAATGTTAAGGTGCCATATAGCAGGGCATTGTTAGAGCTGATGATATCTGACATACTTTAAAGGAACATAGGTCCTATAAAAGATGAGCTTCTTAGGCTGAGGCTTGTTTAGCTCTTAGAAAGCAAGGTTACAGCTTCAGGAAAAGGTTTGTGGAACTAGATGTTGTTGTTGTTGTTCTTGTTGTTGTTTTTGTTTTTGTTTTTCCCAAGGGAAATCCAAAGTAAAATATTTAAGAAAAATGCAGTCCATATTTCAGTAATTCATTGGCTGCTGACTCTTAGGGAGCATTCACTCAGAAGGTCTTGAGAACTCCAGACCTCCCTCAATTTGCAGCCTCTGGATAGTGCTGCTAGAGTAGTCACATTAACACTGTGCCTCCCATTACAATTGGGAGGCCACATACCAGAAAGTTCAGAGTTGCAATGCATGTTTTACCTCTTTTTCTGCTTATTCAATTTTTTACTTTGTTTTCACATAAATGATGAACAACATATTTTTTTTGGAAGGAGGTAAGTGGGGAAGTTTAGGATTGTCACATTTGTTTGTATCCTTTCACTAGGGTAACTTTACTTGATGGAAGTTCTGTTACCACAGAGTCTATTGGCTACTTTTAAGACACCTACGATAGTTTTAGGGTCATATTAACCACAGACAATATATCACAGAATCACAGAATTGTAGGGGTTGGAAGGGACCTTAAGAGATCATTGCGTCCAACCCCCCTGCCAAAGCACGTTCCTTAGAGCAGGCTGCCCAGGTAGGTGTCCAGACAGGCCTTGAGTATCTCCAGAGAAGGAGACTCCACAACCTCCCTGGGTAGCCTGTTCCAGTGCTCCATCACCGTGAGGAAGTTCTTTTGCATACTGGTACAGAACTTCCTGTGCTCAATTGTGTGCTCATTGCCCCTTGTGTTGTCCCCACAAACCACTGAAAAGAGGTTGGCCAAATCCCTCTGTCTCCCACACTTCAAGTATTTATAAACATTGATAACATCCTCTCTCAGCCTTCTTTTCTTCAGGCTGAACAGACCCAGGTCCCTCAGCCTTTCCTCATAGGGAACATGTTCCAGGCCCTGTATCATCTTTTTGCCCCTACACTGGACTCTCTACAGGAGATCCCTGTGTTTTTTATACTGAGGAGCCCAGAGCTGGACACAGTACTACAGGTGAGGCCTGACCAGGGCAGAGTAGAGGGGAAAGATCACCTCTATTGACCTGCTGGCCACGCTCCTTTTAATGCATGCCAGGATCCCATTGGCCCTCTTGGTCATAAGGGCACAGTGCTGGCTCATGGTCAACCTGTTGTCCACCAGGAACCCCAGATCCTTCTCCTCAGAGCTCCTCTCCAGCAGGTTGCCCCCCAGCCTGTACTGGTATGTCCGCTTGTTCCTTCCTGGGTGCAGGACTCCACACTTCCTCTTATTAAACCTCATTTGGTTTCTTCCTGCCCATCTCTCCAGCCAGTCCAGGTCTCGCTGAATGGCAGCACAGCCTTCTGGCCTGTCAGCCACTCCTCCCAGCTTTGTGTCATTGGCTTACTTGCTGAGGGCGGACACTATTCCCTCATCAAGGTCGTCGATGAAGATGTTGAAGAAATCCGGACCCAGCACCAACCCCTGGGGAACACCATTAGTCACAGGCCTCTAGCCGGACTCTGCGCCACCAATCACCACCCTCTGAGCTTGTCCAGTCAGCCAGTTCTCAACCCACCTTAGTGTCCACTCCTCTATCCCACGCTTTCTCAGCTTTGCTATCAGGATGTCGTGGGAGACAGTATCAACAGCTTTGCTAAAGTCAAGGTAGATGACATCCACTGCTCTCCCCCCATCTACTCAGCTGGTGATGCCACCATAGAAGGCAATAAGGTTGGTCAAGCACAACTTCCCCTTGGTGAATCCTTGCTGACTACTCCTCATAACCTTCTTCTCTTCCAGTTGCTTGGAGATGGCACCCAGAACAAGCTGTTCTAACACCTTTGCAGGGACAAAGGTGAGACTGACTGGCCTGTATTTTCCCGGATCCTCCATCTTGCCTTTCTTGAAGACTAGAGTGACACTGGCTATTCTCCAGTCTTCAGGCACCTCTCCTGTTCTCCAGGATCTTTCAAAGATGATGGAAAGTGGCAGTGATCACCTCTGCCAACTCCCTTAGCACATGTGGATGCATCCTGTCAGGGCCCATGGATTTGTGTGCATTGATCCCAGTCAGACGCTCCCAAACCACTCTCTTGTCAATCAGGGGGCAGCCCTCCATTTCCCAGACCTTTCCTTCTCCCTCCAGGGTTGAGGAGTCCCGGGGGAGAGTCAATAAAACAAAGACTGAAGCAAAGAAAACATTTGGTATCTCCACCTTCTCAGTGTCTCCCATTACCAGGACACCCTCCACATTCAGAAAGGGACCCACATGATCCCTAGTCTTCCTGTTACTGTTTACATACTTAAAAAGAACCTTTTTTATTATCCTTTATCTCCTTTGCAAGCCTCATCTCTAGGTGGGCTTTAGCCTTCCTCATTGTGTCCCTGCAGGTGCTGACAACACTTCTATACTCCTCCCAAAATGACAGGCCCTTTTTTCACATCTCAGAGACCTTCCTCTTTCTTTTGATCTTGTCGATGAGCTCCTTGCTCATCCACGCAGATTTCCTGCCCCCCTGTCCCAATTTCCTACTCTTAGGGATGCACCAATCCTGAGCTTGGAAGAAGTGCTGTTTAAATGTTGCCTAGCTCTCACAAGCACCCTTGCCTTCTAGCAACCTAGCCCATGAGATACTCCCAAGCAGGTCCTGGAAGAGGTCAAAGCTGGCTCTCCAAAAGTCCAGGGTAACAATCCTGCTTTTAGCCTTACTTCTTCCACCAAGTTCCATCTGGAGCTCCACCATCTCATGGTCACTGCATCCCAAGCTGCCCCCAGCCTTCACATTCCTAACAAGCCCACCCCTGTTGGTAAGGACAAGGTCCAGGAGCACCACCCCACCTCATCGGCTCCTCCACCACCTCTGTCAGAAAATTATCTTCAATGTATTGTAGGAACCTTTTGGACTGCGCATGCCTGGCTGAGTTGCTTACCCAACAGATGTCTGGATAATTGAAGTCCCCCATGAGAACCAGCACCCAGGATCATGAGACTACTACCAGCTGCTTGTAGAAGGCCTCATCGACCCCCTCCTCCTCATCTGATGACCTATAGTACACCCCCACAACAGTGTCCCCCATACCTGCCCACCCCTTAATTCTCACCCACAAACTCTCCACTTGTCCATCACCCTTCCCCAGGTGGAGCTGGGTACACTCTAATTGCTCCCTCACATAAAGGGCAACCCCACCCCTTTGCTTCCCCAGCCTGTCTTTCCTAACAACAATATAGCCCTCCATGACAGCGTTCCAGTCATGTGAGCTGTCGCACCACATCTCTGTGATTGCAACGAGATCATGGCCCTGCGGCTGAACACAGATCTCGAGCTCATCCTGGTTATTTCCCATGCTTCATGCATTGGTATACAGGCAGTTTAGGCAGCAGGCGCAGTTACCCCTGGAGGGATGCAAGAAGAAGATTCCGGGTGGGGTATTGGGATCATTACCTTCTCTGAGCCCTCAGACAATCCTGTGGAACAACTCAGAGGTTTTTCTCTACTATCTTCAACAGTGACATCAGTGACAACTTCCTCCAGCCCTTCTCTCTCACTTTTAGCTCCCTTCCCTTCCCCCATCAAACCTAGTTTAAAGCCCTGTTAATCAGCCCAGACAGCCTTCCCACCAACACACTTGTGCCCCACTTGTTGAGTTGGAGTTGGTCCACAACCCACATACCCAGCTTCTCAAAGGACTGCCCAAGATCAAAATACCCAAAGTACACAAAGCCTTGGTCCAGAAAGACAATATATATATATAGGAACACTGAACTTCAGAGCACTGAATAAAAGCGGGATGATATAAGCAAAATTTTAAGCATGCCAGTGGAGATTAAATAGGTTCCAGAAAGTTTTCTTTCTGAAAATGCTGAAAAAGATGTCAGTGAGTTTCACAAAGATTGCTGTTAATATTCTCTAATCTTTAATGATTTTTTTTTTCTGATATGTTCTATAGATTCTAGCAGTAGTAATGCAAACTGCTACCCTAGCACAAAAACAGGAGACGTAAGCAATAGCAATACACAAAGAAAAAACTTTAATTTTATTTAATCTGTGTTATTTCATTATGCTGAATCCTGAGAGACAGTGACATCCCTGTCACCATCATGGCTTTTTTTGGCCACCTGTGAGATACTGCTATTTCATAATAAGATTTAGTAAAGTCATTCCCCACCATGTTTAAATTTTTTTATGAAAACACAGCATCAGCTAAAGTGAAATGAAGTTCTTAGATACAATTTCTCATTAAAGGAAGGGAGTTTGAGAAGTTCAAATTTAGTCACTAGGAAACATTTCTAAAGATCTCTGCCTAACTGGAAGTGCTGCCAAGACAGGATTGGCATGGTACCACGTGCATCTCTCCTTGTCACACACCAGAGGATACATGGAGTGATAGGAATAAATTAAAATTTAATCTTTCAGATGTCTGTCATTTTTCAGTACTCCCCATGAGATTGTTTATACAGACCTTTAACAGAACCTATTTAACTGTGCTGAAGACAAGCCGTATATGACTTTCTGTACACTTCCCAGCTATTATGAATTAGTATTTCATTTAGCATTTGAATGAACACTCTTTTACAATTATTTAAGTGAAATTCATGAGATAGATAAACATTCTTAAAAAGGGAGGAAAGGAGGGAGGAAGGGAGGAAGGGAGGAAGGGAGGAAGGAAGGAAGGAAGAGAGAGAGAGAGAGAGAGAGAGAGAGAGAGAGAGAGAGAGAGAGAGAGAGAGAGAGAGAAAGAAAGAAAGAAAGAAAGAAAGAAAGAAAGAAAGAAAGAAAGAAAGAAAGAAAGAAAGAAAGAAAGAAAGAAAGAAAGAAAGAAAGAAAGAAAGAAAGAAAGAAAGAAAGAAGGAAAGAAAGAAGGAAAGAAAGAAGGAAAGAAAGAAGGAAAGAAAGAAGGAAAGAAAGAAGGAAAGAAAGAAGGAAAGAAGGAAAGAAGGAAAGAAGGAAAGAAGGAAAGAAGGAAAGAAAGAAAGAAAGAAAGAAAGAAAGGAAGGAAGGAAGGAAGGAAGGAAGGAAGGAAGGAAGGAAGGAAGGAAGGAAGGAAGGAAGGAAGGAAGGAAGGAAGGAAGGAAGGAAGGAAGGAAAGCTACATGTTTTCTGAAAGTATTTAATACTAATCAATGTTTTTTTTTGTATAACAAATTTCTAAGGCACTCTGTATTAGTACAATATATGTCTTCATCCTTAACAGCACAAGCACAACCATTCTAGAGTTTTTGGGTACATTTTCTCTCCCCAGGCTTACTGACCAAACCAGATGGTATCTCCTGCAGACATCACCTAGAATTCCAGCAGTTTATACTGGGTACCATTACATGAGCAGAAAAATAAAAAAAATCTAACTTCCTCCAGAAACAGTTCTCTGCATGTTTTCATGCTTCCTATGACCAGATATCATGATACTGGAAAACCTTACTCTGGGCCAAATATAGCCAATGTTAAATGGAAGATTGTTAGTCCATCTAGACTTCTAGTCCCTTCTTGATCTTGCCAAAGGGGGAAAAAAATAATAAAAATCTCATCTGCGCACAAAAAAAATCTCATCTGTACACAAAAGAATAGGATTAATATGTTCCTGCCTTAAGCCAACAGGAGTTGGCACTGGTACGCTGTCCTTTAAATAGTAGTAATAGAATACAGTACTACCAATATTACACACACCGTGTGTTTGTTATTCACATGTTATTCAGCAATCAATAAGTTTAAAATATAATTGTAATGTATACCAGATAAAAGGAAGATATGCTACAGTGACTAGGGGAATCATTTTATTCTCATTTAGATATGTATCAAGAATA
Source organism: Aythya marila (assembly GCF_965140915.1). Classification (NCBI taxonomy): domain Eukaryota; kingdom Metazoa; phylum Chordata; class Aves; order Anseriformes; family Anatidae; genus Aythya; species Aythya marila. The sequence continues at coordinate 65,750,531 of NC_139080.1, read as the reverse complement.
AGTGCAAAATCAATGGAATTAAACTAAAGTAAAAATGGCACAGGACAGGAATTCAGCACATTGTAATATATATCACAGAATCACAGAATTGTCTAGGTTGGAAGAGACCTCAAGAAGATCATCGAGTACAACCTCTGACCTAACACTAACAAGTCCTCCACTAAACCATATCACTAAGCTCTACATCTAAACGTCTTTTAAAGACATCCAGGGATGGTGACTCTACCACTTTCCTGGGCAGCCCATTCCAATGCCTCACAACCCTCTCAGTAAAGAAGTTCTTCCTAAGATCCAACCTAAAACACCCCTGGTGCAACTTTAGCCCATTCCCCCTTGTCCTGTCGCCAGGCACGTGGGAGAATAGACCAACCCCCACCTCGCTACAGCCTCTTTCAATGTACTTATAAAGAGCGATAAGGTCGCCCCTGAGCCTCCTTTTCTGCAGGCTGAACAAGCCCAGCTCCCTCAGCCGCTCCTCGTAGAACTTGTTCTCCAGGCCCCTCACCAGCTTTGTTGCCCTTCTCTGGATTCTTCCAACCACCTCAATGTCCTTCTTATAGTGAGGGGCCCAAAACTGAACACAGTACTAGAGGTGTGACCTCACCAGAGCCGAGTACAGGAGGACAACCACTTCCCTAGACCTGCTGGCCACACTGCTTCTGATACAAGCCAGGATGCTGTTGGCTTTCTTGGCCACCTGAGCACACTTCTGGCTCATAATCAGCCAACTATCAACCAACTCCCAGGTTCTTCTCCGCCAGGCAGCTTTCCAACCACTCATTCCCCAGCCTGTAGCTCTGCTTGGGGTTATTGCACCCCAGGTGCAGGACCCGGCATTTGGCCTTGTTGAATTTCATGCAGTTGACCTCAGCCCATCGGTGCAGCCTATCCAGATCCTCCTGCAGAGCCTTTCTACCCTCGAGCAGATTGACGCACGCACCTAACTTGGTGTCATCTGTGAACATACTGAGGGTGCACTCAATCCCCTCATCCAGATTATCGATAAAGATATTAAAGAGGACCGGCCCCAGTACCAAGCCCTGGGGAACACCACTAGTGACCAGCCTCCAACTGGATTTGATTCCATTCACCACAACTCTTTGGGCCTGGCTATCCAGCCAGTTTCTAACCCAACGAAGCGTACGCCAGTCCAAGCCATGAGCAGACAGTTTCTTGAGAAGAATGCTGTGGGAAATGGTGTCAAAAGCCTTGCTGAAGTCAAGGTAGACGGCATCCACAGCCTTTCTCTCATCCACTAAGCACATCACTTTGTCATAGAAGGAGACCAGGTTTGTCAAGCAGGACCTGCCTTTCATAAACCCATGCTGACTGGGCCTGATCACCTGCTTGCCCTGTAAGTGCCGCGTGATGACACTCAAGATATTCTGCTTCATGAGTTTCCTTGGCACTGAGGTCAAACTGACAGGCCTATAGTTTCCTGGGTCTACGCTCCAGCCCTTCTTGTAGATGGGCGTCACGTTTGCATACAGTAAATCATCTTATGTAATCTATCACATGGTTCTTAGGTTCACCAAAAGCAGAGTACCACACAAACTTGACTGTGCTCGACTGATTGTATTAATGTATTAATGAGAGATGGGTGAGAACAGAATGCATCTATCAGGTACAGGCTACTAAAACTTCCTCAGTACCCTAGTGACAATAATTCAGTCATGAATCAGTCATAAGTTACACAAAAAGGGCAGCTGATACCAAGATCACATCAGAAAAGGGCAATTAAAAAAAAAAAAAAAACAACAACAACAACAACAACAACAACAAACTCTTCATTACTATTCACAGCATTTGATATGGAGAGCTATTTTACAACTGAACAAAAATTATGTAAACAAGTATATGATGAATTGTATACATATGAATTTACATTGAATTGGCCCTACAGGACAGTACTGAGGAACATGTTTAAAATTTCAGAAATTTCAGCTACAATGAGCTCATTGATTACAGTCATGATCATTGATTCCAATCATGATCAAACCTTTTCTATATGACACATAAGAAGAAGGGAAAAGAAAGTAAAACCAACGCAAGACCTACTAAAGATGAGATTCTAAAACACTTAAATGAGTGAGAAAGGAGAGCAGTAACAACTATGCAACATAGACAATGACATTATCACGCAAACTGAGAATAGGAAACAGCAGATCTAAATATATGACATCTGTTGCCCAAATTAGAAAAGAAGGTGAATATCACCTTGAAGATGCTGACACTGTAATGAAAACAAAAGACTACCTTCAAGTCTAGCATTATTGAACACTGATTAACAGATGGCGTGATCTTCTGCTCCAAATAGCATTTATAGTTCAGTGTAGCAACAATTTGCCAGAGAAGGAATAAAGAATTGGTAAGGCCTGCTAACTGATATTCAGAGCTATAAAAACATAATAAGACTTGCTCTGCAACTGACAGTGCAGCCCATCAGCTAGCATCAATTAGCTTATATGAAGAGTGAGAGCTTTAAAAACATTTCTCAGATTAACTGTTAAATAAAAACAGTACTATGAACAGAAGCTGCTGTAGGCTGCCTTATTTAAAATAGGCTGATGGGCTAGAGAAGTACAGGAGAAATGCTTTTGCTCTGGGTAATGGAGTGTGAAGGCATGATTAGGCCCATTTTGCATGTGCAATTATATTACAACTTCTCTTGCATAGAAGCTGGTTCATTTTTTCCAGAATACCATTTACAAAATTAGAACATCTTGTTCATACACAGCCAGCTCCATGCTCACTTTAGGTAATCAGGCATATTATCAACCTGCAAGTCTGTCTTTGTGTAACTCAAGCTATTGAGATGTGTGACAAATGACTTCAATGTGAAGTCATTTCAGTGTTTGTTGAACACTGAATTAGAGCTGAAAAGCTTATGGTGTTGGGGTGGATATGTTTGGGTTTTATGGTTTTTGTTTGTTTGTTTGTTTTTTCTTTTATGAAAATGAATTATCTGCTTTCATTTCCCCCATACTTGGGACAAACTAATAAAAAATGGAATGGGTTGCAAACAGAGGGGAAAGTTGCTGCAGTGCTCAGCAATTACTATCGTGTGTCACAAGTATATGCTAGACTTTCATGGGGAAATTAATTCAGCCTGCCATTAGTGCATTTTTATTTCTCTTTCTTAATTCCTTCATCAAAACATGCTGCAAGGTTTTGTAACTTTCTCTCACAGAAAAAGAGTGGGGCACACCAACAGAAAAAGATTTGTCAGAATGTGTAAGTTGAAAGGCACAGCTCCTTGCAACTGCAGTTTTCACCAGTGGGAGAGCACAAGGGAATCTGCCAATTGGTTGGGGGGGGGAGGAGGGGGTTGTTTGTTTTGTTGTTGTTGTGGTTCTTTGATTATTTGGTTTTGTTTGTTCGTTTGTTGATTGTGGTGGTGCTTTTCCCCTTTACTACTGTGCAGATTTAATATACTCAACCTGTTTCATATTCATCCACAATCATGAAAGGACCTCAAATCCTGAGTCTGCTTCTTCAGAATTCTCTGCTAGTGGGAGGACAAGGGGCAATTAATGGAACAAGAAACCAAATGAGTCGCTAAAGTGAGATTGCTTTCTTCTGTCTCTGGCAACCAGAGGCTTTTTCACCATCAGGTGGGAAAAGCATATTTTCTTGTTTCTCCACTGAGAGGTTTCACATCACAGTCAGTAGGGTCAGACTTCGTTTCATGAGCAATGTATAGGTATCTAGATACATGTACTTAACAGAAGGTCACAGAATGGGTACAAGTGGGAAGGAAGGGTACAACATACACCCACCCTTTAATGAAAAGGTTTTTTTCTGGGGCTTTTCATTTCTTTTTATAAAGATTATCCTCATTTTATTAAGAAAACTTCTCTGCTAACTAGGCTATTCTAACCAGTTCTGTTGATATGAATGAAACTGAGCCAATTTAGAGATGAAGGCATGGCCAAATGATCTTCCAAGTTCTATCATTTCATGTGTCAGAGGGAAATGTTAGTGTGTAAACTGTCAGCTCAGATGCCCCTTTGGTGTTTTCCCTATAAATGTGAGTTTAATACTTCGTGATCAGCTCTGTGCAACTATGGCAAACCTGATAATAAAATGGTAAGGTCAAGGTCATTCAAAGACAGAAATGACATTTATGAAAAGTTTCACGTTTGATTAAAGAAAACAAAATAGGAGCTAAAGAGTCATGACTGGAAGCAATAGATGCTAAATTATCATGACTGGAAGCAATAGATGCTAAATTATTCTGTATAAATCTGAGACTCTGAAACATGAATTAGCTGATGCTCAAGGCAATGAACTATTGAAGTTTTAGTGTAGAAAGTTCTGCCTATTGCCATTAATAAGAACTGCCCTGACAAATACTTCTTTCTCATGTACCAAATACATACATGCAATGATGCCCAGCAGAACATGAATAATAAGTAATTAACTGCAACCTCTTTTGAAATCTACCTTAATACATACCAAGACTTCTCACAATTCTGATATTTACTTTCAGAAAATTAATAACATGTGGTGATAAATAGGTCCATGAGGTTCAGATTTAGTATTAAGCTCAGTTTTGAATGCACCATGTGGAGATATGACAAGGGCAAGATCCATCAAAATAGTGCACACACCATAGTGGCAGAGCAACAAGTCACATCGTAATCATGAATCCATATTTATGATTACTTCCCCTACATTCTTTCTGTAATGGTGATTAACAGTATTTTTTTATTTTTTTTGTCATAAAATAATAATTCTGGTATGAAGAAAGCAATTACAATATATATTGTTTAAAAACCTTCCTGAGTTTATATTTTTAACAGATGCTGGCATATACCTTCTCAAAATATTATCAGCACTTAAAATTGAAAATCAGGCTTGGATACTTTAAGCAAAAGAGAACAATGAACTAAATGCAGGTTCCGTATTTGAACCTATATTTTGCTCTTTTTTTTTTTTTTTTTTTTGTCTAAAATTATAAACTGTTTTATACAATATTAGGGTTGTCTTTTGAAGATTTGAATAAACAAATTTTGTATATCAGTTATATATTGCAATATGAATTTCAATTAAGATCTCATTTAATTCCTTTTACTTCTCAGTAGACCTGCCTGTCTTTGTTGGTGCAATTTCAAGTACATCAATGCCTAATCCAAAGTAAATACCTATTCTAAAACAGCATAGTCACACAAAAACTACACAGCACCTAATGGCATTTCTATGCAATATATTTATTGTTGCTGTTGTTGTTATTGCACTCCCTTACAATCTAGACTTTCTATTTGTTCTTGAAGAAACTCTAACTGGTAAATGTGAAAGGTAGATTTATAAACATTGAGCCACAATGTAGAAAAAGATAATATTATTACAGTAGATTTTAAAACAAAGAAGAGCATTAATGCTGATGATGCATCAGAATCCATTTCCATTTAATTGCAAAAGCAAATCTCCTAAAGGATAAGGTCATAAAAATGTAACTCATTAACATCTTTCTTGCTTCTTCTTAATCATTACTGTGTTTGTTTTAAGATCTGAAGAAATCAAGATTTTTATCTTGAATGTTTGTCTTCATGGTTTGGTTACAATAAAAGCTAAACTTTTAAACCCTTAAGAACGTATCTGGAAAGAAGCTACTGAGCCTATTTTCCTTTCAAAACTAATATATGGGTACAGATAACTATATCTGCAATATCAAAAGTTTAGAAACTGCAGTATCCTTGGCTCTCCATGTCAGTTCCTTTGTACACTGAAGTAATGGCAAAATTACAGCTGGTTTGAGAGAAGCATTAGAAAATCTCATAAAAAACATAAATAAATATATTTTAAAAATCATTCAAACTCTACTCATAAAAATATATACTTTTTCCATGCTTTTATTAAATACATTGAAATATATTAATTTATGTGTTTTCCAAATAATACCTAATTTTTATGTTAGATAAACCATCCTGTAATCTCTTTATTAAAAAAAAATCCTCATAACTTTAGTTAAGAAATCTCTACTGTTTCTGAAAACTGCATTTTCCACATATGTAATTTTAAAACTTTTTTTGTATCTGTCAAAACAGCATATGGACGTGAAAATAATATAATAATGTCCTCAGAGAAAAACAGTTCCATTCACTTTTTTGGTATCACAAATCTAAAATGATTTGAAGCTGCAGTAAAATGTTAAGAAAGGTGTCATTATTATTAAAAGAAAGCCACTATTTCATTCAAGGTAGAAAACTAAACATAGTGTTTACATTTCCTATTTGTTCTCTAGACATTAATTAGCTCTTTTATTTTGTTGTACAGTATCTCACTGATATTGTTCTTTGTTTTTTCATTACTTGAAAAAATGGTGGTTAGTTTCATCTGTGCCCTGGCAGCCAGACAACCATCTCTGGGGTGCATCTCAGTAATTTCAATAAAGTTCAGATTTATTTATTTATTTTTGTTATTTTTAAATTTGTCCTATGTCATTTGTAACACCTTAATATTCTCCACCGTGATTATAATGAATCCAAAATAAATATGTATAGCATCATCTACCACTTATATCCTTGTGAACATATCATTACTTCTTAGTGTACACAACAGTGGAAGATACTTTTAAAAACAGACAAATTGAGCAGTTCAAAATCCAATTTTAGGTGTCAGTTGATAGATTGGAGTACCTAATGGTTAAGATGAATTTACTAATTTTAGGAAAAAAAATAGAAGGATTTAATACTTTTCTTTCCCGAGAATATGAAATGAAGCTGAGGGCAGAATGCCTAACAAAATATATTCCCCCCTGCTAGGCTGTGATTAAAGGTGAGAATTCTTGCAAAAATGCACGATCCCAGAGCAAAAATGGAATCAGTAAATAATTTTTTATTCAGTGCTGAGTGCTCATGTCCTAATTCATTAATTTACAAACCAATCCTTGATTTTATCACCTTTGCTGCCAACATTTGAGCTGTTAGATTCTATTTCAGCTAATTGCTTCCTTCTCCACTGAAATATGGAGTTTGACAGTTTGATCGGAGACCCAGTGATTTGTCAGGCAGAAATACCATGCCATTGGGCTGCATAAGCCCCAACGGGGATATTAGACACAGCTTGGCAGCTCTCCATATTGAGCATTACAAGGTTTAAAGGACTGAATGCAAGTGTAAAGAAAAGTATGTTTCTGAGAGCCAGCCTGTAGCACATTCCCTATTTTAGTTGTTCACTCCATTCAGGCACTCCTCTCAATGTTTCTGCAGCGTGAAACGATGTGTTGACAGCTGTATCCATCTTTCAAAGCCATAAAAGGGTAGAATAACCACCATGAATTCAGTATCAGGTGGGATAAAGGCTGGGGTGCAAGAAGAATGGTAAAATTTAATGTAAAGTTGATTCTAAGATTTTGAGTGGAGATAGAAGGTGGTAACCACTGAAAAACCTGCAGTTACAGCAGAGCACTAAGTATTTAATTTGTTGATAATATAAAGCCTCTCCAGCCAGCCAGCCACTGAAACAGTGTTTGAGTCACATGTATGAGTCTGAAGCAGATTATTTAAAACTGTATCTGTAATTTTAAGCCCTGATCAATTTACTGTTTTTTGTTTTGTTTTGTTTTGTTTTCAGTATTATATTGTTTCTATACCTTTCTTCTACAGAAGCTGGTACTTGAGATGACAGAGCAGGTACCCTGGGAGAGCTTCCTGACCAAGTGCTGCACTGGAGGGGCAGCTCAACTACAGCTCAGTCATGTTCAGATCCACAGCTTCCAGCAGTCCTGTTACAGATCTGAACTTATAACTCAATAATTTCAGAGGTTGGACTCGATGATCTTGAGGTCTCTTCCAACCTAGAAATTCTGTGTGATTCTGTGTGTGTGAATACATCATTATGTTATAATTATGAAACCTACTGCACTTCACCATTAAATGTGAATCTTTCAAGTAGGAATCTTTCAAGTAAATCTTTCAAGGTCTACTTCTATTCTTTCTAATTTTCTCATTTTTGGATTTGTGGTGTTATTTTGACTAATTTTTGAGTAGCACAGTTTCACTACCTTCAGTGACATTAAATTTGACTCACAGTGGTGGAGTTACATTAAACTTAAACCAATGATTTTGACATGCTCATTGTCAATGTTAGTTTCATTGTACAAAAATCAGATTTTCTTCCCCATCTGCTGTCACTATAACAAGATCTGATGACTTGCTATGAAAGTATGGGCAGAGGGTGGGAGCTGTGAAAAAAAAAATGGAGTCATAACAACATTCATCTTGGATACAAATTAAATCTGAAGTAGAGTCATATTACTATATTCTCTCCACAGATCTATCTTTCCCATGTTATCTTTCCACCAGATTGTTAAAAATCCCTGGTTGCTATTTCTAAGCTGTACAATGCATAAAAAGTTTTTTGCTTCGGCACTTTTAAGGTTGGAGAGTGCTGATGCAGAGTTCTCAGGCTAATAAATTCAGGATTTAGCATTTACCTTGGCTCTTTAAGGCAATATTTTACTACTTCTTGTAATTACAGAAAAGCCCTGAGGGGACCTTGGGTGATGTATATAGTATAAATATGAATTGATTCAGTCAGTCGATCAGCCAGGCATTATTTTATATAGTATATCTACCTTTGAGTGTTCATCTTTGGTCACTGTAGATAAGTAATGAAAAAGGAATTACAACCATAAATAAAGCTTCTGCTCAGGAAGCATAGTTCTGACAGAAGATGTAGTATATAATAAATATGCACAAGAGTAACTTATTAATAAAATAACTAGTATTCAAGCTGCTGTAGCAGCACTCTCAATCGTGCCATGAACCAGATGCCAACCACATTCCCTAGAAGCCAGCTATTAATTCCTTGGCTAAGCAGCAATATAAGCAACATTACTTTAAACAAGGGCTGCTTCTCCTCCACTCTTTTACTATCCCTCAGTGCTGAAATTGTAATGAAAAGAGATATGGAGCTCAGCCAGACAGTTATTTCCAATCCAATCAAGTGGATCTAACTGCACAGCGACAGGTTTTCCTTTAATGTTTTTTATCAAATTGAGATTAAATACACCTGGTTTCTTAAAATTCTTCCTTTCATTCCTGTAAGTAGATGTACTGAATGATCTTCAAAGTGACCTTTAATTTGTAGATCCACAGATTAGATTCATATGGTGTATGGTGCTAGTTTAGCAAAAGATTAAAATAAATTCTTAACTATATGAACATGAGTAATCCCCTCTGAGTCAAATGTTTAACCTGAGCTTATTTTAAAGAGTGTTAGCTAAATGACTGACGTGAAGTGTATGTATAAGTCTGCTTCTAGATAAGTTATGATTTTTTATATTTCAATGAATTCTCTGACAAATAACTCATACTAAGATTTTATTTTTTAAAAAAAGGAATTGTACTGTAGCTCTAAAATCTGGTAAGTTCTGAATGCTACAGTAAGTGTTGTTTATTGAGAATAGAAGTTTACTGTTTTTTCAGCTATGAAATTAGTATTCATCTTTAAAACAAAATGTGTGTTGGATTGACCAAATTAGTCCATGTTGCCCTTAAGTGAGAAAAACTCCTGGGTAAAGGTAAAGATAATTTAATAAGCAAAGAAAACAGAAAGAATCAAAGAAAATTAAAAAAAAAAAAGTCAATTGTTCACCACCCTCCACAATAAACTGACACCTAGCCAGTCCCCAGGTGACAGTGCTACCCACCCAAAACCCTTGTTATTGCTGAGTATGGTCAGTAATGTCCCTTTGGTCAGCTGGGGTCAGCTGTCCCAGCTGTGTCCCCTCCCAGCCTCTTGTTAACCCCCAGTGAGAGACAGAGAAGTCCTTGAGGATGTGCAGGCACTGCTCAGCAATAGCCTAAACATGGTATGTTATCAGTACTGTTTTGGTCAGAAATCCAAGTTGCAACACCAGAGAGACTATGAAGAAATTTAACTTAAATTAATTTTAATTTAACTTAAGATAGAGAACAATCAAGGATGATAAAAAGGTCAATTCAACTTGAACTTAGCGATATGGTTTACTGGAGGACTTGTTAGTGTTAGGTCAGAGGTTGGACTCGATAATCTTGAGGTCTCTTCCAACCTAGGCAATTCTGTGATTCTGTGATAATATATTGAATTAAATAGCATTTATAAAGCAGATTGTGATTGTCTATGCATCAAAGCATAACTTTGCAAGTAAAATTAAGCCTGTCCCATTAAAAAAAAAAAAAAAGTAAAGACAAGCCCACACAACAACCTAGAGTCTAACGTCTAATATCATTCCACAGACTAACATTGATGATCCAGCAGATTCTTTCAGGTCTTACTTCCCATTAACAGTACCTATTCCACATATTTTAGTGGGAGTCCTTGTAACACTTTCTTATAATAATTAATAATTTCTTATAAAAATTAAGGCTGCAGAGTCCCTAAATCGGATTCAACCTGAGATCCAAAACCAGTTTTGAGAAATGATTTTTAGATCTGTGCCACAGTCTAGCATGAACCATTACCAGCATACAGCTCAGTGAGTGGTCTAAGTTATTCAGATCCTATCAAAGTTATTACATATAAACAGACCATATAGTACCTCTTCCAATTTACATCTGAAGAAGTCTTATAACACAACAGTGTCTTGTCACTTCCAATTTCCACCCTATTCAACTCATAAACAATGTTCTTTGTCAGTGTTGCTGATTTATAACCTCTTGGCAATATTTAACTCTTTCAAAGAAATGTGAAATAATGCCTGGTCATTTCGTTGTTAATCTGTTTGGTAAATCTTTATGATATTCTTAAATAACAACTGAATGAATGATGGAGCTCATCTAGAAAAGTCATTTGCTAAATTATTTCAAAATGGCATTTACCAGGATGGTATTAATGAAAGTTAGAGTATTGCATGACTTTTTCCTTGACAGTAAACCAAGCTATAAAATACTCTTCGGAGAGGTCAATAACAATTCACTTTGTTCAGTGAATTGATTCAATTTCTTTTGACAGTTGCTCCACACACTTTAACAACCAGATCTATCCAACTCTATCTGCCTGTTTAAAAGCAGGCAGGCTTTTAAAGAGGCAGTCTAAGGAACAGAATGTAAATGTCTTCATATTTTACATTCAAACACATACAAATTTACAAGTACACAACTTCTCAGATGCTAGGATATTCCAAGGGACTTGTAACAGGGCTCCATTACTAAAATTAATCTGAATTCCTGTCAATGTATATTACAATTTATATAATTTATAACTTCTATAACCTTTCATAACATAGGAAAATAATGGGGAGATTCCTGTTTAGTGCCAGAATGGGCCATCATGTTACTGTTTTCAAAATGCTCAGAGCATCCATGTGCAGTCTCTGGCTTTCTCGAAAACACTACAGTCCCTGTAAACACTAGCTGCCTTAACTTTCTTTGCTTTTGAAAACAGTCAGATGTATAAAAAATGAGCATCATTATTAGCATCATAACTCTGTTAGGATGATGGAACACTGAATAATGTAGAAATATCATGAACTCATTTAAGTCTCCATTTATCAAACCCTGACTGCTCAAGAACCATATAACGCAAGAACTGTATAAAACATTTCCTGTCTTTTACAAGTCTCTCTTTACTCATACAATTTAGGGCTGGGGGGGAGGTGGGGAGGGGGATATGTCAACATTCCTCATAGCCATTTAAAAGGAAAATTGAGTGAAAACACAAACAAAAACAAGCTACCATTCTGGTGAGAAGGGGCACCTAAGACCCTTGTCAGCCTCCTGGTTGCCCATTTTGACACTACAGTTTCCTCACTTCTTCCACCTCTTCTTCCTCTACACCTCAGCAAAGGCCACCACCTCCTTCAGAGGAGAGGCAGCAGACCGTCCCTGAACCACACGACCTGGACAGCAATATCCTCTTTCCAGAGTTCCAGTCATGTCAACAGTTCTGTTGTGTCAGGACAGATCTCCAGCTGATGCTGGGATCACCCTGGTGCACCACCACTGCATTGCTGCAGAGCCTCAAGCAATCCTACACTGTCCAAAGAAGCGCTTCTAGGCCCCTTTTAAGTCCATCTTCAGTGCCAAAGTCCTTCAGCCAGGATAATGAAAGCCTGGCACCTGCCTGCCCAGCACACAGAACAAAGCCTTCAGTGGGACCAAAGCTGGGACAGGTCTACACCAGGGCCTACAGGTCAGGAGAGAAGCATGCAGTGTACTTTGAAGGCAAGCAGCCTTCTGCAGCCACTGACAACCTCCATGGCAATTAGGGAGACCTGGGCTGAAAGCCTCTTCCAGGATGGTCATTCTCATGCTGACTGCAACACTGTGCTTCCTTGCTAGCAACTCTGCCCCTACGTAGAGAGGGGCTGCTGTCCTGCACCTGTCCTGGTGCCCACCTCACTGTGCAGGCAGTGCTGGCCCTGCTCCTTCCACGTCTCCAACTGCCCAGGCTCTCCCTCAGGAGGACTCTACCCACCCATTCTGATATTTCCTCCCTCTCTTTTTTCTTGGCTATCCACCACACCAGCTCCATAGTTGAGCTGGGTTCATGGTGAGTAGATTCAACTAGCTATTCCAGCATATTCCTTTCTCATTAGGTGATTTTATTGCTTACTTAGTGAAGGAGGGAATGGGAAGCTGTGACTGATATCAGAAGGAAAATGGCAGTGGTGATGACAAAATGAGGATTATCTGGGGTCGTTCTATTTGTTTCATGGCATTACACTTAGGAGTTTTCTGTATTCTCTGCTATCCCAAAAGCATTGTTATTTTTCAACTGAGACACAGCAAAAACTTTATTAATTTGTTATTAAACCTTAAACGTCTGCTGTGGGAACAGTGTGCATGAAGTACGGAGAGTTAAATTTGTGCCCCTTTCTCCTTGCTTATGGTCACAAACAAATTGCTGTACTCCACACAGAAAAACTGAGTCAATACCAAGAATCTCGGAGGCTCATTTAGGAATACATATCCTGGAGCACTCTTCTACAAGACATTATTGATGCTTTCTTGTAACTGATACATAAGAACAAGTCACAATGGAATTTGCATTGTTCTAAATTTAATAGAGATTATATGCGTATGAACAGATGAACAAAATAGGCTGATGTACTCTTTACTGGTGAAATCCTTGCTTTTAAAAAAAAAAATGTGCTTAACAATTTTGTATGCAACGTTTATGCACTAATAACTATTTAGCCATGGTGATTTACGACGAGAATCATCTGTTAACTCTCTTCAGCTACTATCAGAAACAATAGATTAAGTTGGCTTGATGTAATATAATACTAACTGTATAAATACAAAATTAAAGAGTGCTAGAGATTGTAAGGATGTACAAATCACATTTATCATACCTTTCATACTTTCAGTGTTTACAAAAAACAGTCACCATGATTTTAGTTGTCACACACCACTTGTAAAACATACAAGTTGCCCTGACATAGAGGAGTCCCATCATAGTTGGAAAAGGAAACCTTTCAAAAATAAAACACAGTTTTATAGTATGATGGGCTTTTATAAGGGAAAGTGCATTCCCAGAAAATGCTGGAATAAAGCACTGCATTCATTCCAGGGATCATATTTGTAACTATCTGAGTAAAGTATCATACCCATTATTGTAATAATCACAACAACCTAAAATCTAAACATTATCTCAGTAACTAAAAGCTTTACCATCATTTCCATGTGTAAATGAAATCTATACATGAAAATGCACTGTTTTCAAGATGAGAGGAGACAAACTTATCTAATTTCTACAGAAATTTAAATGTGCTCCTTCCACAGGATACATACAAAAAATAAGGAATTTTGGTCCTGGATATTCCTTTGTTTTTGTATTCTAACTTAATGATATTAATTTTAAAGATAAAACTTAAATGTGGTCTATTTTGAAAAGGAAATCTTTGAAGATTGCTTTGTTTTGTTTCTCTAACTGCAAACTAATATTTCATTCTTCCTAACCAACAGCAATAATAGAGCCTCTCTGAGATGCATTTTAAGGTACCATCGATTTTCTGTGTGCCAGTTACCATTCTGCAAACGAAACTCGATCCATACCTAAGATGAGTTACAAACTTGAGTTGCATGTCTACAACACTCTAGACCACTTTTCTATACTTTAAAGTATATATTTTTAGCAAACATTAAGAGAAAATAGATATTTCTGCAACTAAAGACAAAGCTTGGAACACATGCAGATAACAATAATAACAATACAAATTGTTTTACTGAGATTTAATTTAGAAATGAAGTATTCTGAAGTCTACCTAAAATTAATTGTTCATATGTAAAGTTTCATTCAGTTACACAATCACAATTTGTTATTTCAGTCAGGTATTTTCATCAGAGAATGCACTGCAATGTCTAATGGTATTTACAAAACTATGACTGCTAAAGGAATATAAGGCTTTGAGGACAAGCATAAAATGTGTGAACACTATGAATAATAAACAAAAACTGAAGCATCATTAAAAAACAACAATAATATAAATTTATCAGTCCGTATTTCAGCTTAAACAGCTTTTAATCCCCACTTCAATTTGTGATAAACATCTAAACTCTGTCAAAATAATGATCTACATATTTCAGATCAGTAAAGCAAACACAATCCTAAAATCACACCTGAATTTCAAACCTCATGGTGTCAGAGGCCAGGGCAAGGCACTCTGCAGCCTCTCCCAGGGGGTTGTGCTGATAGCCAGCCTGTGTGTGTTGGATCCCGGTGGGCTTGGAGCAGCCTGCTGGGAGACAACTGGGGGAAAAAAATGGGAGAAACCTCCCTGGGGCCTGCTTGCCTTTGCTCAGAGGGTGAACTTCAGGAGGTCAGGCCCTCCTCTGCCTGACCTACATGGGACCTTCTACCTTGCTGGCCCCCTTGCACCTTGCTGGCTTGGTGTGTGGCTGCCTGCCCCATGCCTGGGGATGGTGTGGAGGCCACGGGGCCCTTAGCAGCTCCTGGTCACTGTGCCGGCCCCACACCACACTTCTCAGAGTGCTGCTGGCCTCTATGCTACCCTCGGCTCCTGGCTCTATAGCACTTTCAAACTTAACTACAACTTTAATTCAAGAAATGGTTGTCTCCAGCTAGATTAGTCTAAAACTCAAAGTTCAACAAAGTGTCAAATAATAATGACTCAGAGTTAATGCATATATTTCATGTGCTTGACTTCAGTTCATGTTCTCACCTGTGGATCTTGGCTTCCTTCAGTGGTTAAGTAACGATTTTCAGAATAGTGGTGTCACAAGTAGGTCAGGGTTCAAGGTTTCAGAAGAAGAAACCAAAACCCCAAAACCCATTGCTTGTAGGAAGAAAACTCCACAAACGTAATAAAGGTCAAATAATGCAAATTTCATGAATATCAATCATAACTTCACAAAGGTTTAATTGACCATTGTGGCACAAAATGTTACTACACTGTCACCCAATAAAATTCCTGTGACTGATTGGAAAGGAAGCTCATTTTTATCTCCTGTCATGGATTATTAAAGTATTATGATAAGCCATGTAAGTAGTAAAATGACTGTTCAGCTTTATCAATTTTGACAGCTAACCCCAGAATACATTTTCTTCCATGATAACTAGATGTTCTCATTACTTTGTTTTTTTTTTATGCATTTTTTACCTTAATCAGCTCTCCTTGAGCTCTCCTTATTAAGGTCCCACCTCTGCAAAATATCAAATATATTACAGTATATACTGCCAGTATATAGCAAACATTTGCAGTGTTATGCCTCATTTAAACAGAAAGTTTTAATATCCTTCAGTACCCACTAGAGCTTTTTTATAGAGCTCCTTAACTACAATCTTTTTGCTCCGTCCTCTCCCATATTCAGTCTGCTGTTGTTTGCTTTTAAGTTCCTCAAAATTCAGGGCTTTTGTGTTTCTCTTACTAGATGTCAGTCTTCTATAACAATTGCATTGCCACTTGTCTAGGTTATAATTACCTTTGCTTGTCTGTTTAGAAAGTCGTGGTCAAAATCATCGTTCACTCTTACAAATCATAACGTTTTTATTTTGCTATCTGTTTTTGGCTTATTATCTCTTGTGGTACAATTTTTGACTTCTCAGAAGCCTCCAACATCCACCTTAATTTCTTTCCTTGTTTGCTTTTCCTCAATAACCTCACTATTTTACCAATTATCCACTGTATCATTTTTTTGTTGTTTTCCCCTTCATGTTTTAAAACACATGGCTCCAACACCAGTCCTAGTATATGGAAAATTGCCACTTCAGACAAATAGGTGTAACAGTACATATCATCATTGCATGACAACTGGCCATGAAAACCATTCTGAATATTTGAGATGTGCAAACCTGTGCTTCAAAAACCTAGAATAGCCACCCTGTTCTCCTGTGCTTTGGAAACTAGCTACACATTCTCATGTTCCTCATTGCTGTTACAGGCTATGGAGCTATTTCTGTGCCCTGTTTAAATTGTAAATTCCTTGCGATGAGAAACGCACACTTTTCTCATATTGATAAAACACAGCATCATTTATAGAAGCTCTACACAGATATGGGGTTTAGGATTATTTAACACTCACTATAACTTCCTTTTCTGGCTTTAATCATCATTTTGTTCTGGGCTAGACTACAGATATTCAAGGATTAAGGTGTTTTCAGACCTACTTTTTCTAGCTGAAGCTTGGCAACTACTGCTTGGCTTGACACAGTACAGTTTCACAAAATTTGGATTTTTCCTCTAGTGTTTTGCATAATCTTTTATTTAGGGTGAATAATAGGCAGTTGCAAAAGTTATTCTGACTTATTATTTCCTATTTGGTATTTTTGCCATGACTCATTCTTTCTTACCTTCTGCAGTTACATCATAGCCCACCAGCCAAAAGGATTAATATTTTATCTCCAAAATATGTACTTATCTTTTTTTCAAAATACATTAATCTAATATGTATGTGCATTTACTGACATTTATGCTACTCTATTTCACTGTACTTCCTTTATTACCTGTGCTTTATTACCCCTGAAGCCAGTATGGTTTAGTCATGTCTTTCCTCTGGGGAAAATTAGATTTAATAGTGCAACTATTTTATTTTTTTTTTTACTATCCCCTTCAATTTAATTTAGTTTTCTCCTTGAATTGTTAATAACTTCTTCCATTTACTCATTTGCAATTAAATAAAGGCACAAAAATTCATTGGCAATGAGATAATTTTTTTGTTTTCTATCTTTGTTTTCTTTTTTTATACTTTTCTCTACTTCACTTTTTACTTATTTATTTATTTATTTTACTTTGAAGCTATTTGATATTATTTTTGAAAGCTCTGTTTACCTGGAAATTCCTTGACTCAGGTACAATGCCAACACAGAGAGATTCTGTTTAAGAATTTGTTTTCCCGTAAGAATCACAGAATCACAGAATTTTCTAGGTTGGAAGAGACCTCAAGATCATCGAGTCCAACCTCTGACCTAACGCTAACAGTCCCCACTAAACCATTTCCCTAAGCTCTACATCTAAACGTCTTTTGAAGACATCCAGGGATGGTGACTCCACCACTTCCCTGGGCAGCCTGTTCCAGTGCCTCACAACCCTTTCAGTGAAGAAGTTCTTCCTAACATCTAACCTAAAACTCCCCTGGCTCAACTTCAGCCCATTCCCCCTCATCCTGTCACCAGGCACGTGGGAGAACAGGCCAACCCCCACCTCGCTACAGCCTCCCTTGAGGTACCCATAGAGAGCGATAAGGTCGCCCCTGAGCCTCCTCTTCTCCAGGCTGAACAAGCCCAACTCCCTCAACCGCTCCTCGTAGGACTTGTTCTCCAGGCCCCTCACCAGCTTCGTCGCCCTTCGCTGGACCTGCTCAAGCACCTCGATGTCCTTCTTGTAGCGAGGGGCCCAAAACTGAACACAGTACTCGAGGTGCGGCCTCACCAGAGCTGAGTACAGGGGGACGATCACCTCCCTAGCCCTGCTGGTCACACTGTTCCTGATACAAGCCAGGATGCTGTTGGCCTTCTTGGCCACCTGAGCACACTGCTGGCTCATATTCAGCCGACTATCCACCATCACTCCCAGGTCCTTCTCTGCCTGGCAGCTCTCCAACCATTCCTCTCCCAGCCTGTGGCTCTGCTTGGGGTTATTGCGCCCCAGGTGCAGGACCCGGCACTTGGCCTTGTTGAACTTCATGCAGTTGACCTCAGCCCATCGGTGCAGCCTATCCAGATCCTCCTGCAGAGCTTTCCTACCCTCAAGCAGATCGACACACATTCTTCCATTTCATTATTTCCTATCAAAGTGAGAAAGCACCTTTTTTAATGCAAAACAATATTTGATAGTGTTTTTTTTTATTTCAGTCAGCTTTGCCTGACTATATTGCCAATATTTTTTATGGAACACCCTTTTGGCCAGTTAGGCTCAGATGTCCTAGCTGTGTTGCCTCCCAGCTTTTTTTTGCAACCACAGCCTCCTGACTGGCAGGGCTGTGCAAGCCCTTCTCGGCAATAACTAAAACATTGGAGTGAAGCCAGGATTGCTCTGACAGCATTCTTGATGATCCAGCACAATGGACTGCTCTTGCACGATCAGGTTCATTTCTGCTGAACCAGTCTGCATTTTGCAGGCTCCCGTTTCCTTAAAAATCTCCAAATTCTAACAAAATGCATCATTCATGCTTCTGTCAAGTCCACACAGATTTATTCTGTTTTATTATGGACAGCAAGCTTAGGGAGATTGAATCTATACCTTAGTAATAGTCTTTACAGCCACAAGGGAAGATGGAGCTCAGAGACACAGAGCTGAGGAAACAGTTTTATCCCACGTGCAAGAATCAGTTTTGTTGTTTCAGAGTTAGCTTACTGTCTTTGTGAAGACTTCATTTCTTCCGCTTCTCCTACTTTAGACAAATTACTGAAAAATTACTTTAGAAAAATTACTGGGAAAGCAATTAGTATTTAATGCTATAATACATTAACCATTCCAAATCCAACAAATGTGATTTTCTCAGACATTGAGAAATAACGTAAAGTAAAGCAAGGTGGTATGAACAGTAGTTTGCATTGCGATGGTTATTATTACCATTACCATGGTTACTGTATGTCAAAAATAAAATAAAATGAGATACGTTTACTGTTAAGATTTTATTATTTTTTTTAAACTTGCTAAAATGTACTTCAGGTGCAATGCAATGTCAATTTTCTGTTATTCTATTTGAATGATGGCTTTTCTACCCTCAAAACTGAAAATTGTTATTATGGAACATGTGGTCAAGAAGTGTGACCAAGAAGGCCAAGGGCTTGTATTAGAACTAGACTGGCCGTCAGGACTAGGGAAGTGATGCTGCCCGTGGGGGACTCATGCTGGAACAGTTTGCTCCTGGGGGATGGATGGACCCCGTGGTAGGGAGCCGTATGGGAGCAGTTACTGAGGAGCTGCTGCCTGTGGGCAGCCTTCGCAGGCTCAGTTTGGGAAGGACAGCATCCCATGGGAGGGACAAAGTTCTGGAAAATTTTTCAGAAGAAACAAGGTGTTTAACAAGGAAACATATAGTTCCCTTTTAAGGCTTCCCGGTTAACGGTGGTTATTTCATCTTCAAAATTTGGAGGAAGAAAATTGTTGATTTCACCTTCTTTTTTCTTACGTGGAAATAAAAAGTCAACAGCTTTGAAAGTAAGGGGAATATATCAGAAAAAAAGCTATTTTTGTCTGTAAGCCTTTGAAAAGAAAAGACCTTCCATAAACATATGGTAGCAGAGAATAGTTTATGAACTAATCAGATAAAGTCAATTGGGGGAAAGTAGTATTTCTATAATATTTATTGAGACACAACCTCCAACCCTTATTCCATAAGTGTCACACTCAGGTACCACACAGTATAGTATATAGATACTCTCATCACCATTGTTCTCTGTCCATTGAAGTACTAATGGATCTGTACTTCTTTTCATTCCACAGCTAATTTCACAGGTTTGATCAGCTTTCATGAGACAGACGAGAGGCCAGTGGAGGGTCTGGCTGGAGGTGAGGAAAAGCTTTTTCACCAACTTTTTCACGGGGCTTGGCCACTGAAACAGGCCTCCCAGTGAAGTGGTCATGGCAGCAAACGTGCTGCAGTTCACAGACTGTCTGGGAAGTGCTTTCAGACACGTGCTTTGGTTTTGGGGGTCACCCAGAGCGCTGGGCTCTGAGCTCAGGCAGCGATGGGCTCTGAGGTCAGCCGGCAACGGGCTGTGACCTCACAGTCCTCGCTGCTTATCTTGGGGCGCCGGCAGAGCCTGGCCCAGCCTGGCTCGTGCCTGGACTCCCGCTGAGCGTGTGTGCGAGGCTTGGAGTGCCGAGCAAGGATCTCTTGAGAGGATTAGTTGGAGCTGTGCTGTGGGGCTGTTGGCAGCTGCTCTCAGTGCCCATCCCCACAGCCAGTGCCTGCGTTTCCCCGGCCCTGCCTGGCTCAGGCAGCCGGGGCTGTGCGGGGAGTGCTCGCAGCAGTGCAGGTGAGCTGTGCGGGGACACGTGGCCCAGGGCTCGGCTTGGGCTTTTGTCCTGCTGAGGGGCCGGGGCACTGCCGCTGCCCGCTCCGCCACAGCCACTGAGCCTGGCCTCTCTCCTTCTTGCAGCACACAGCACCTGTGGCAGCGGCGCCAGCCAGGGGAAGCAGCTCCCCATCTGCAGCTCTCCCCAGCCTGCTGCAGCGAGCCGACGCCATGGCCAGTGAGGCCCAGGACGTCACCTGCCCTGTGTGCCAGGGGGCCCCCAAGGAGCCCAGCTACACCCTCCCCTGTGTGCACCACTTCTGCTTCGGGTGCATCATGCGCTGGGCCAAGAGAAGCAGCACCTGCCCCCTCTGCAGGCAGCACATCACCTCCATCCGCTACTCCATCTGGGCGGAGGACGACTTCCTGGAGGTGCAGCTTGCCCCCGACGCAGAGGCCCAAGATGACAGCCAGCAGGACGAGCAGGGGGCTGCAGAGCCAGTGCCCCAGCCTGCCGTGGGAGGCCTCCTGCCCGAGGAATGGGCGGCCCTCTTCAGGGAGCACCTGGAAGTCCTCGGTCCGCTGCGCTCCTGGGTGCGACAGCAAGCCAGGGAGCTGTTTGACGCTGCCTGGTGGGACCAGGACATGCTGGAGGCCACCGTCATCGCTTGGCTGTGCCGCTACGGGCTGGATGAGCAGGCCTTGGTGCGGGAGCTGCAACCGTTGCTGCAGGGCCACACGCTGAGCTTTGTGCAGCGCCTCATCTCCATCATGCTGCAGACGTGCAGCGAGGAGTACCTCGAGCACGTGGGGTTCCTGCAACCGCGGCCTGCCAGCCAGCTCTACAACGGCCCTGAGGTGGACCTCGAGGGCTCCCAAGACACCTGGGAGCCAGACCTCCAGGGCTCCCAAGACACCTGGGAGCCAGAAGAGAGCCCCGAGCCCACCCCCAGCCCTGCTGCCTCCCCCCGGGACACTCCTGTCACCATGCTGCTGTCCTCCAGCAGCCCGGAGGCTTCTGACCTCGACGAGCTGCCCAGCACCTCCGGTGCCACCCTGCGTGGGGGTCCTGACCTCCCGCCCACCGCACCCATCCCCGCGGAGCAGGAGGAGCCCCTCTCAGAGCCGCGACAGGCGGCAGAAGAAGATGCCGTGGTGCCGGGCTGCAGCCATGAGCCCTCTCGTCCTGGCCAGGGCAGGGACAACTCAGCTGGGAGGCCCCGGCGGAGGAGGAAGAGGAGGGCCGACAGCAACCCGGACTCTCCCCAGCCCTGCAAGAGGCCCCCGCGCCTTTAGCAGGGCACACGTGCTTGTCATCCAAATAAAGAGTTGTCCCCCTGCCACACACAGTGTCTTGGTCTTCTTCGTCGAATCACACAATCCTACGGGCATAGAAATGTCGAGTGGCTCAGGTTGGAAGGGACCTTAAGGATCACCTAGTTCCACTCCCCCTGCCATGGCCAGGGATGCCACTGTCATATATGGCATACGAATTCCTGTCAAGAAGATGGTTGGGATGAATGAAGAAGGGGGAGATGTGGGAGTGTGGCCACGGGGGTCAGCAAGCCCCATGCTTGGTGGGAATGTCTGACTCTGAACGATGAGGCCATCAGGAATGAAAAAGAGCTTAGAGGGAATACCAAAGGCTGATCCAGGAGACTCCATGCAGTCTCGGCTTGCTTGTTCTCCAGCCATTAAGGCATGGATGTTGCTGGGTGTTTGCCGTTGTTGGTAGATGCAAAGTTGTTTGACCAATGAAAAGCTCTTTTGGAAAAGGACTGCCGTGGGGAGAAGGCTATAAGAGGGGAGCCTGTCCTCAAGATGAACAAGGCAACCCGATGAAGTTATGGCATCAATAGAGAAGTAGCAAGAAGGAATGAAAAGGAACAGGCTAGCGGGACGCAGACCAGGATGGGAACAGGCACATTGATGGCCTCAGGAAGATGGGCTCGGCCAAACTCAGCAAACCGCTCCGAGAAGCTCGTCCAGAAAGTCGCTGCAAATGGGCGCAGCGGAGCTGGGAAGAAGCTCAAGCTGAGAGAAGCGCAGCCGCGCACACAACTGCCCCTCGCTGGTCAGCAGTTGCGCGTTAGGGGGAATCGGACGTCCTTAGGAACAAAGACTGTCCTGGCAAGCTTACAGCTTATTCTCCTTCTTAACAGTCAGACAGTTAATGAGCCTGAAATATGGGGCCAAATTGAGGTCAAGGTGTGGGATTCTGCAACTAAAAACGACAAGGTTGCAGCGGGATTGCTCGGCACCTGGCGAGCAGCCTCTGAGGCCTTAAAGAGCCATGTGGGCCCACAGTCAGACACGTGCGGTTTGCCAGACAGTGAGGGAGCTGCGCGCTCCTTTACTGATCCCACTGCTACGCCGTCAGCCCCAGAAAGAGCGTGCAGCCTCATCCATGGCAGGGCTTGCAGATGGCACGGCATAAAGCCCTCAAACACTGCGTCTGACTCTGCTTCGAGCAGGAGCTTCAAGCAGAAACCTCTGCAGTCGCTTCCAACCCAACTATCGTATCCTCCTGCGGATTCACCAGCTCATTGGCTAGAAGCCAATTCCTTGCAAAAGGCACAAACTGCTTTCTTTTGAGGGGGAAAAGCTCTTTGGAGACAAAGATCGCATCAGCTGTCTGTCTGGGACATTGCCTGAGCTCCAAGACTTTGCTTTTCTCAGAGATATCAGCATCTCTACAAATAGCAGGGGGAAACACTTAAGTCCGACCACTTCACCTAAACCTTTCCACAAATTTGGTATCCAATCCATCACACGCATGGCAATGGTGCTACAAATCACCCAGGGGAGATGGCAATGATTTGGGTGTTCTGGTGTCCCACAGACCTTGCTGAAGCTATTGGAAAATCATTTAAAAAGTAAGCTAGGAATTCAAATTATTTCACTTCTTGCGAACACAGAGGAGCGGCTTTTAAAATGGGGGAGAAAATTCAGCACAAAGAGTTCGAGCTTGGAGATGAGAATGCTTTAATGAAAGGGAAGGGGAATGGGCAGAAAAAGAAACCAAAGAAACAATAAGGCCGCGCGGAAGCACAGAGAGAAGGAAAAAGAAAAATTCTCTACTTCCCATCAACGAGCCATGTTCGGCCATGTCCTGGGAAGCAGGGCCTCAAAATGCGTAGCGGTTGTTCAGGAGGACAGCCCCTTCCCCACGGGAGCCCCCCTTTTTCTTGCTGAGTGTGGCCTCAGGTGCTCTGGAATGTCCCTTTGGTTGGTGGAGGTCAGCTGCCCTGGCGATGTCCCCTCCCCATCCCTTGCCCACCCCCATTGATTTCCTTTCATGAAGTGGCCAACCATCTGGTTGCCCAAGGGAAGCCAGCCGATGGCACCCGTTTGGATTTCAGCACAGCTTCAATACTGTTTCTCACGGTCTCCTTCTGGACAAATTGGGCAGCACACAGCTAGAGCAATGCAGAATGCGATGGGGGAACAAGGGGCTGACGGGTCGGGCTCCAAGCGTTACTGTAAATGGGGTTGCATCGGGCTGCCGGCCAGTCACTAGGGGCTTCCACAGGCCTCCATTTTAGGGCCTGTTCTCTTCAGGGTTGTCCTGACTGACTCGCATGTAGGACTTGAGGGCAGATGGAGTCCATTTAGGCTTGATGCTGAACAGGAAGGAGTGACTGACTCCATCAAGGGGAGGAAGGCTTTGCAGAGAGATCTTGACAAATCAGAGAGCTGGGCAATCCCCAAGCAGATGAGGTTTAGCAAGAGCGAGTGAGGCATTCCATGCCTGGCAAGGGGCAACCCTGGCGGTACGGACAGTCGGGGGGACGAGAGGCTGGAGCGCAGCCCTGCAGAGAGCGATCTGGGGCTTTGGGTCGAAGGCTAGTTGAACGTGATTCAAGCACGGGCCCTGGCAGCCAGGAGGGGCAACCGCATCCTGGGCTGCCTCCAGCACAGCGTCACCAGCCGGGCGGGGGCAGGGATTGCTGTGCTCTGCTCTGCGCTCTTTCAGCAGCGCCTCGAGTCCTGTCCGGTGTGCACTTTTGGGCAGCACACGAACAGAAGGACATCAAGTTATTGGAGAGTGTCCAAAGGAGGGCTTCAAAGTGGTCAAGGCTCTGGAGAGTAAGATGGATGAGGAGCACGTGAGGTCCCCGTGTTTGTTCAGCTCTGCTCTCTGGGGACACTGACAAAACTCGAGGGAACGGCAAGGAGGTAGGCCACTGGAGGGTCTGGCTGGAGGTGAGGAAAAGCTTTTTCACCAACTTTTTCACGGGGCTTGGCCACTGAAACAGGCCTCCCAGTGAAGTGGTCATGGCAGCAAACGTGCTGCAGTTCACAGACTGTCTGGGAAGTGCTTTCAGACACGTGCTTTGGTTTTGGGGGTCACCCAGAGCGCTGGGCTCTGAGCTCAGGCAGCGATGGGCTCTGAGGTCAGCCGGCAACGGGCTGTGACCTCACAGTCCTCGCTGCTTATCTTGGGGCGCCGGCAGAGCCTGGCCCAGCCTGGCTCGTGCCTGGACTCCCGCTGAGCGTGTGTGCGAGGCTTGGAGTGCCGAGCAAGGATCTCTTGAGAGGATTAGTTGGAGCTGTGCTGTGGGGCTGTTGGCAGCTGCTCTCAGTGCCCATCCCCACAGCCAGTGCCTGCGTTTCCCCGGCCCTGCCTGGCTCAGGCAGCCGGGGCTGTGCGGGGAGTGCTCGCAGCAGTGCAGGTGAGCTGTGCGGGGACACGTGGCCCAGGGCTCGGCTTGGGCTTTTGTCCGGCTGAGGGGCCGGGGCACTGCCGCTGCCCGCTCCGCCACAGCCACTGAGCCTGGCCTCTCTCCTTCTTGCAGCACACAGCACCTGTGGCAGCAGCGCCAGCCAGGGGAAGCAGCTCCCCATCTGCAGCTCTCCCCAGCCCGCTGCAGCGAGCCGACGCCATGGCCAGTGAGGCCCAGGACGTCACCTGCCCTGTGTGCCAGGGGGCCCCCAAGGAGCCCAGCTACACCCTCCCCTGTGTGCACCACTTCTGCTTCGGGTGCATCATGCGCTGGGCCAAGAGAAGCAGCACCTGCCCCCTCTGCAGGCAGCACATCACCTCCATCCGCTACTCCATCTGGGCGGAGGACGACTTCCTGGAGGTGCAGCTTGCCCCCGACGCAGAGGCCCAAGATGACAGCCAGCAGGACGAGCAGGGGGCTGCAGAGCCAGTGCCCCAGCCTGCCGTGGGAGGCCTCCTGCCCGAGGAATGGGCGGCCCTCTTCAGGGAGCACCTGGAAGTCCTCGGTCCGCTGCGCTCCTGGGTGCGACAGCAAGCCAGGGAGCTGTTTGACGCTGCCTGGTGGGACCAGGACATGCTGGAGGCCACCGTCATCGCTTGGCTGTGCCGCTACGGGCTGGATGAGCAGGCCTTGGTGCGGGAGCTGCAACCGTTGCTGCAGGGCCACACGCTGAGCTTTGTGCAGCGCCTCATCTCCATCATGCTGCAGACGTGCAGCGAGGAGTACCTCGAGCACGTGGGGTTCCTGCAACCGCGGCCTGCCAGCCAGCTCTACAACGGCCCTGAGGTGGACCTCGAGGGCTCCCAAGACACCTGGGAGCCAGACCTCCAGGGCTCCCAAGACACCTGGGAGCCAGAAGAGAGCCCCGAGCCCACCCCCAGCCCTGCTGCCTCCCCCCGGGACACTCCTGTCACCATGCTGCTGTCCTCCAGCAGCCCGGAGGCTTCTGACCTCGACGAGCTGCCCAGCACCTCCGGTGCCACCCTGCGTGGGGGTCCTGACCTCCCGCCCACCGCACCCATCCCCGCGGAGCAGGAGGAGCCCCTCTCAGAGCCGCGACAGGCGGCAGAAGAAGATGCCGTGGTGCCGGGCTGCAGCCATGAGCCCTCTCGTCCTGGCCAGGGCAGGGACAACTCAGCTGGGAGGCCCCGGCGGAGGAGGAAGAGGAGGGCCGACAGCAACCCGGACTCTCCCCAGCCCTGCAAGAGGCCCCCGCGCCTTTAGCAGGGCACACGTGCTTGTCATCCAAATAAAGAGTTGTCCCCCTGCCACACACAGTGTCTTGGTCTTCTTCGTCGAATCACACAATCCTACGGGCATAGAAATGTCGAGTGGCTCAGGTTGGAAGGGACCTTAAGGATCACCTAGTTCCACTCCCCCTGCCATGGCCAGGGATGCCACTGTCATATATGGCATACGAATTCCTGTCAAGAAGATGGTTGGGATGAATGAAGAAGGGGGAGATGTGGGAGTGTGGCCACGGGGGTCAGCAAGCCCCATGCTTGGTGGGAATGTCTGACTCTGAACGATGAGGCCATCAGGAATGAAAAAGAGCTTAGAGGGAATACCAAAGGCTGATCCAGGAGACTCCATGCAGTCTCGGCTTGCTTGTTCTCCAGCCATTAAGGCATGGATGTTGCTG
The DNA here is from genome assembly GCF_965140915.1 of Aythya marila. NCBI lineage: Eukaryota > Metazoa > Chordata > Aves > Anseriformes > Anatidae > Aythya > Aythya marila. The sequence continues at coordinate 65,723,807 of NC_139080.1, read as the reverse complement.
GGTGTTTGCCGTTGTTGGTAGATGCAAAGTTGTTTGACCAATGAAAAGCTCTTTTGGAAAAGGACTGCCGTGGGGAGAAGGCTATAAGAGGGGAGCCTGTCCTCAAGATGAACAAGGCAACCCGATGAAGTTATGGCATCAATAGAGAAGTAGCAAGAAGGAATGAAAAGGAACAGGCTAGCGGGACGCAGACCAGGATGGGAACAGGCACATTGATGGCCTCAGGAAGATGGGCTCGGCCAAACTCAGCAAACCGCTCCGAGAAGCTCGTCCAGAAAGTCGCTGCAAATGGGCGCAGCGGAGCTGGGAAGAAGCTCAAGCTGAGAGAAGCGCAGCCGCGCACACAACTGCCCCTCGCTGGTCAGCAGTTGCGCGTTAGGGGGAATCGGACGTCCTTAGGAACAAAGACTGTCCTGGCAAGCTTACAGCTTATTCTCCTTCTTAACAGTCAGACAGTTAATGAGCCTGAAATATGGGGCCAAATTGAGGTCAAGGTGTGGGATTCTGCAACTAAAAACGACAAGGTTGCAGCGGGATTGCTCGGCACCTGGCGAGCAGCCTCTGAGGCCTTAAAGAGCCATGTGGGCCCACAGTCAGACACGTGCGGTTTGCCAGACAGTGAGGGAGCTGCGCGCTCCTTTACTGATCCCACTGCTACGCCGTCAGCCCCAGAAAGAGCGTGCAGCCTCATCCATGGCAGGGCTTGCAGATGGCACGGCATAAAGCCCTCAAACACTGCGTCTGACTCTGCTTCGAGCAGGAGCTTCAAGCAGAAACCTCTGCAGTCGCTTCCAACCCAACTATCGTATCCTCCTGCGGATTCACCAGCTCATTGGCTAGAAGCCAATTCCTTGCAAAAGGCACAAACTGCTTTCTTTTGAGGGGGAAAAGCTCTTTGGAGACAAAGATCGCATCAGCTGTCTGTCTGGGACATTGCCTGAGCTCCAAGACTTTGCTTTTCTCAGAGATATCAGCATCTCTACAAATAGCAGGGGGAAACACTTAAGTCCGACCACTTCACCTAAACCTTTCCACAAATTTGGTATCCAATCCATCACACGCATGGCAATGGTGCTACAAATCACCCAGGGGAGATGGCAATGATTTGGGTGTTCTGGTGTCCCACAGACCTTGCTGAAGCTATTGGAAAATCATTTAAAAAGTAAGCTAGGAATTCAAATTATTTCACTTCTTGCGAACACAGAGGAGCGGCTTTTAAAATGGGGGAGAAAATTCAGCACAAAGAGTTCGAGCTTGGAGATGAGAATGCTTTAATGAAAGGGAAGGGGAATGGGCAGAAAAAGAAACCAAAGAAACAATAAGGCCGCGCGGAAGCACAGAGAGAAGGAAAAAGAAAAATTCTCTACTTCCCATCAACGAGCCATGTTCGGCCATGTCCTGGGAAGCAGGGCCTCAAAATGCGTAGCGGTTGTTCAGGAGGACAGCCCCTTCCCCACGGGAGCCCCCCTTTTTCTTGCTGAGTGTGGCCTCAGGTGCTCTGGAATGTCCCTTTGGTTGGTGGAGGTCAGCTGCCCTGGCGATGTCCCCTCCCCATCCCTTGCCCACCCCCATTGATTTCCTTTCATGAAGTGGCCAACCATCTGGTTGCCCAAGGGAAGCCAGCCGATGGCACCCGTTTGGATTTCAGCACAGCTTCAATACTGTTTCTCACGGTCTCCTTCTGGACAAATTGGGCAGCACACAGCTAGAGCAATGCAGAATGCGATGGGGGAACAAGGGGCTGACGGGTCGGGCTCCAAGCGTTACTGTAAATGGGGTTGCATCGGGCTGCCGGCCAGTCACTAGGGGCTTCCACAGGCCTCCATTTTAGGGCCTGTTCTCTTCAGGGTTGTCCTGACTGACTCGCATGTAGGACTTGAGGGCAGATGGAGTCCATTTAGGCTTGATGCTGAACAGGAAGGAGTGACTGACTCCATCAAGGGGAGGAAGGCTTTGCAGAGAGATCTTGACAAATCAGAGAGCTGGGCAATCCCCAAGCAGATGAGGTTTAGCAAGAGCGAGTGAGGCATTCCATGCCTGGCAAGGGGCAACCCTGGCGGTACGGACAGTCGGGGGGACGAGAGGCTGGAGCGCAGCCCTGCAGAGAGCGATCTGGGGCTTTGGGTCGAAGGCTAGTTGAACGTGATTCAAGCACGGGCCCTGGCAGCCAGGAGGGGCAACCGCATCCTGGGCTGCCTCCAGCACAGCGTCACCAGCCGGGCGGGGGCAGGGATTGCTGTGCTCTGCTCTGCGCTCTTTCAGCAGCGCCTCGAGTCCTGTCCGGTGTGCACTTTTGGGCAGCACACGAACAGAAGGACATCAAGTTATTGGAGAGTGTCCAAAGGAGGGCTTCAAAGTGGTCAAGGCTCTGGAGAGTAAGATGGATGAGGAGCACGTGAGGTCCCCGTGTTTGTTCAGCTCTGCTCTCTGGGGACACTGACAAAACTCGAGGGAACGGCAAGGAGGTAGGCCACTGGAGGGTCTGGCTGGAGGTGAGGAAAAGCTTTTTCACCAACTTTTTCACGGGGCTTGGCCACTGAAACAGGCCTCCCAGTGAAGTGGTCATGGCAGCAAACGTGCTGCAGTTCACAGACTGTCTGGGAAGTGCTTTCAGACACGTGCTTTGGTTTTGGGGGTCACCCAGAGCGCTGGGCTCTGAGCTCAGGCAGCGATGGGCTCTGAGGTCAGCCGGCAACGGGCTGTGACCTCACAGTCCTCGCTGCTTATCTTGGGGCGCCGGCAGAGCCTGGCCCAGCCTGGCTCGTGCCTGGACTCCCGCTGAGCGTGTGTGCGAGGCTTGGAGTGCCGAGCAAGGATCTCTTGAGAGGATTAGTTGGAGCTGTGCTGTGGGGCTGTTGGCAGCTGCTCTCAGTGCCCATCCCCACAGCCAGTGCCTGCGTTTCCCCGGCCCTGCCTGGCTCAGGCAGCCGGGGCTGTGCGGGGAGTGCTCGCAGCAGTGCAGGTGAGCTGTGCGGGGACACGTGGCCCAGGGCTCGGCTTGGGCTTTTGTCCTGCTGAGGGGCCGGGGCACTGCCGCTGCCCGCTCCGCCACAGCCACTGAGCCTGGCCTCTCTCCTTCTTGCAGCACACAGCACCTGTGGCAGCGGCGCCAGCCAGGGGAAGCAGCTCCCCATCTGCAGCTCTCCCCAGCCCGCTGCAGCGAGCCGACGCCATGGCCAGTGAGGCCCAGGACGTCACCTGCCCTGTGTGCCAGGGGGCCCCCAAGGAGCCCAGCTACACCCTCCCCTGTGTGCACCACTTCTGCTTCGGGTGCATCATGCGCTGGGCCAAGAGAAGCAGCACCTGCCCCCTCTGCAGGCAGCACATCACCTCCATCCGCTACTCCATCTGGGCGGAGGACGACTTCCTGGAGGTGCAGCTTGCCCCCGACGCAGAGGCCCAAGATGACAGCCAGCAGGACGAGCAGGGGGCTGCAGAGCCAGTGCCCCAGCCTGCCGTGGGAGGCCTCCTGCCCGAGGAATGGGCGGCCCTCTTCAGGGAGCACCTGGAAGTCCTCGGTCCGCTGCGCTCCTGGGTGCGACAGCAAGCCAGGGAGCTGTTTGACGCTGCCTGGTGGGACCAGGACATGCTGGAGGCCACCGTCATCGCTTGGCTGTGCCGCTACGGGCTGGATGAGCAGGCCTTGGTGCGGGAGCTGCAACCGTTGCTGCAGGGCCACACGCTGAGCTTTGTGCAGCGCCTCATCTCCATCATGCTGCAGACGTGCAGCGAGGAGTACCTCGAGCACGTGGGGTTCCTGCAACCGCGGCCTGCCAGCCAGCTCTACAACGGCCCTGAGGTGGACCTCGAGGGCTCCCAAGACACCTGGGAGCCAGACCTCCAGGGCTCCCAAGACACCTGGGAGCCAGAAGAGAGCCCCGAGCCCACCCCCAGCCCTGCTGCCTCCCCCCGGGACACTCCTGTCACCATGCTGCTGTCCTCCAGCAGCCCGGAGGCTTCTGACCTCGACGAGCTGCCCAGCACCTCCGGTGCCACCCTGCGTGGGGGTCCTGACCTCCCGCCCACCGCACCCATCCCCGCGGAGCAGGAGGAGCCCCTCTCAGAGCCGCGACAGGCGGCAGAAGAAGATGCCGTGGTGCCGGGCTGCAGCCATGAGCCCTCTCGTCCTGGCCAGGGCAGGGACAACTCAGCTGGGAGGCCCCGGCGGAGGAGGAAGAGGAGGGCCGACAGCAACCCGGACTCTCCCCAGCCCTGCAAGAGGCCCCCGCGCCTTTAGCAGGGCACACGTGCTTGTCATCCAAATAAAGAGTTGTCCCCCTGCCACACACAGTGTCTTGGTCTTCTTCGTCGAATCACACAATCCTACGGGCATAGAAATGTCGAGTGGCTCAGGTTGGAAGGGACCTTAAGGATCACCTAGTTCCACTCCCCCTGCCATGGCCAGGGATGCCACTGTCATATATGGCATACGAATTCCTGTCAAGAAGATGGTTGGGATGAATAAAGAAGGGGGAGATGTGGGAGTGTGGCCACGGGGGTCAGCAAGCCCCATGCTTGGTGGGAATGTCTGACTCTGAACGATGAGGCCATCAGGAATGAAAAAGAGCTTAGAGGGAATACCAAAGGCTGATCCAGGAGACTCCATGCAGTCTCGGCTTGCTTGTTCTCCAGCCATTAAGGCATGGATGTTGCTGGGTGTTTGCCGTTGTTGGTAGATGCAAAGTTGTTTGACCAATGAAAAGCTCTTTTGGAAAAGGACTGCCGTGGGGAGAAGGCTATAAGAGGGGAGCCTGTCCTCAAGATGAACAAGGCAACCCGATGAAGTTATGGCATCAATAGAGAAGTAGCAAGAAGGAATGAAAAGGAACAGGCTAGCGGGACGCAGACCAGGATGGGAACAGGCACATTGATGGCCTCAGGAAGATGGGCTCGGCCAAACTCAGCAAACCGCTCCGAGAAGCTCGTCCAGAAAGTCGCTGCAAATGGGCGCAGCGGAGCTGGGAAGAAGCTCAAGCTGAGAGAAGCGCAGCCGCGCACACAACTGCCCCTCGCTGGTCAGCAGTTGCGCGTTAGGGGGAATCGGACGTCCTTAGGAACAAAGACTGTCCTGGCAAGCTTACAGCTTATTCTCCTTCTTAACAGTCAGACAGTTAATGAGCCTGAAATATGGGGCCAAATTGAGGTCAAGGTGTGGGATTCTGCAACTAAAAACGACAAGGTTGCAGCGGGATTGCTCGGCACCTGGCGAGCAGCCTCTGAGGCCTTAAAGAGCCATGTGGGCCCACAGTCAGACACGTGCGGTTTGCCAGACAGTGAGGGAGCTGCGCGCTCCTTTACTGATCCCACTGCTACGCCGTCAGCCCCAGAAAGAGCGTGCAGCCTCATCCATGGCAGGGCTTGCAGATGGCACGGCATAAAGCCCTCAAACACTGCGTCTGACTCTGCTTCGAGCAGGAGCTTCAAGCAGAAACCTCTGCAGTCGCTTCCAACCCAACTATCGTATCCTCCTGCGGATTCACCAGCTCATTGGCTAGAAGCCAATTCCTTGCAAAAGGCACAAACTGCTTTCTTTTGAGGGGGAAAAGCTCTTTGGAGACAAAGATCGCATCAGCTGTCTGTCTGGGACATTGCCTGAGCTCCAAGACTTTGCTTTTCTCAGAGATATCAGCATCTCTACAAATAGCAGGGGGAAACACTTAAGTCCGACCACTTCACCTAAACCTTTCCACAAATTTGGTATCCAATCCATCACACGCATGGCAATGGTGCTACAAATCACCCAGGGGAGATGGCAATGATTTGGGTGTTCTGGTGTCCCACAGACCTTGCTGAAGCTATTGGAAAATCATTTAAAAAGTAAGCTAGGAATTCAAATTATTTCACTTCTTGCGAACACAGAGGAGCGGCTTTTAAAATGGGGGAGAAAATTCAGCACAAAGAGTTCGAGCTTGGAGATGAGAATGCTTTAATGAAAGGGAAGGGGAATGGGCAGAAAAAGAAACCAAAGAAACAATAAGGCCGCGCGGAAGCACAGAGAGAAGGAAAAAGAAAAATTCTCTACTTCCCATCAACGAGCCATGTTCGGCCATGTCCTGGGAAGCAGGGCCTCAAAATGCGTAGCGGTTGTTCAGGAGGACAGCCCCTTCCCCACGGGAGCCCCCCTTTTTCTTGCTGAGTGTGGCCTCAGGTGCTCTGGAATGTCCCTTTGGTTGGTGGAGGTCAGCTGCCCTGGCGATGTCCCCTCCCCATCCCTTGCCCACCCCCATTGATTTCCTTTCATGAAGTGGCCAACCATCTGGTTGCCCAAGGGAAGCCAGCCGATGGCACCCGTTTGGATTTCAGCACAGCTTCAATACTGTTTCTCACGGTCTCCTTCTGGACAAATTGGGCAGCACACAGCTAGAGCAATGCAGAATGCGATGGGGGAACAAGGGGCTGACGGGTCGGGCTCCAAGCGTTACTGTAAATGGGGTTGCATCGGGCTGCCGGCCAGTCACTAGGGGCTTCCACAGGCCTCCATTTTAGGGCCTGTTCTCTTCAGGGTTGTCCTGACTGACTCGCATGTAGGACTTGAGGGCAGATGGAGTCCATTTAGGCTTGATGCTGAACAGGAAGGAGTGACTGACTCCATCAAGGGGAGGAAGGCTTTGCAGAGAGATCTTGACAAATCAGAGAGCTGGGCAATCCCCAAGCAGATGAGGTTTAGCAAGAGCGAGTGAGGCATTCCATGCCTGGCAAGGGGCAACCCTGGCGGTACGGACAGTCGGGGGGACGAGAGGCTGGAGCGCAGCCCTGCAGAGAGCGATCTGGGGCTTTGGGTCGAAGGCTAGTTGAACGTGATTCAAGCACGGGCCCTGGCAGCCAGGAGGGGCAACCGCATCCTGGGCTGCCTCCAGCACAGCGTCACCAGCCGGGCGGGGGCAGGGATTGCTGTGCTCTGCTCTGCGCTCTTTCAGCAGCGCCTCGAGTCCTGTCCGGTGTGCACTTTTGGGCAGCACACGAACAGAAGGACATCAAGTTATTGGAGAGTGTCCAAAGGAGGGCTTCAAAGTGGTCAAGGCTCTGGAGAGTAAGATGGATGAGGAGCACGTGAGGTCCCCGTGTTTGTTCAGCTCTGCTCTCTGGGGACACTGACAAAACTCGAGGGAACGGCAAGGAGGTAGGCCACTGGAGGGTCTGGCTGGAGGTGAGGAAAAGCTTTTTCACCAACTTTTTCACGGGGCTTGGCCACTGAAACAGGCCTCCCAGTGAAGTGGTCATGGCAGCAAACGTGCTGCAGTTCACAGACTGTCTGGGAAGTGCTTTCAGACACGTGCTTTGGTTTTGGGGGTCACCCAGAGCGCTGGGCTCTGAGCTCAGGCAGCGATGGGCTCTGAGGTCAGCCAGACAGTGAGGGAGCTGCGCGCTCCTTTACTGATCCCGCTGCTACGCCATCGGCCCCCCCGCTTCTACAGCCATCGAAGGCCTTTGCTGTTTTGTCCCCTGGTGACCTGGACGTGCTTTTTGTCCCAGGCCTATTGGCCTTGAAAAGGAGATGGATATGCTTTTCTTTGATCCAGGAAGGACGGGATACGTAAGGCCTGTATGCCGAGTTGCTTGACAACTTAAAGTGAGACATATTGTTCAAAGGGAATGGAAAATGGAGACTTGTTTGTAATCAATAAAAGGAATGGAAAATGGAGACTGTTACATCATGCAACTTAAAGGTTTGTTTGTTACGTTTTCTGATTTTACATATTTAAAGGTGTATTCGAGTTTAGTATGTAAAGCAATGTTCTGTATATTTAGAATGTTTGATGTTCGTGTGTGCATGTTGTTGGAGCGTAGACTCCCCGCACATCCAGTAGTGTTTACTTGCCTTTTATATCTTTTATACCTTTTATAGCTTTTATACCTTTTATACGTATAAATATTACAAAGATCAGATTGACTTGAGACTTCATATATAACACCACTTACTCAAGTATATTTCCTTTGTAGAATGTTCAGAGTTTAGTAATTCAAAGGAATCTGAATGGATTTATATTCGAATTCAACAGCTATAAGTAAAACATGCAATCACTAAGATACTAGAATTGTGCTAAAAAAATTTACACTTTTCTTAGAAATTATATGTACAATGATGGAACAATAGATAGATATGTCAGCAGAGAATTTTAATTTTCCATTTGCCATTAGATCATCAGCTATTTTTAAAATAGAGTCTCACAGCAAGCATTGGCAATGGTAATTAGCTAAGATTGACAATATATTCATTGTGACATATTAAGACAGGCAAGAATTTGTATCGCATCTCTTCTTTAACACTTCAACATATTATAATAAATTAGCCTTACAGCCTCAAAATGAATTCCTGCCTAAACCTTACACTAATACCTCATAGGATTTTTGACATGCAAAGCAGCACAGACAATCAGCCAAATTATAACTTCATGCAAGTATTACCTTTCACTAAAAGACTTCAGTATTGGTTTCTAAAGAAAAATCTTGATTTCTAATTAGGATCATTATACACCATGGGAAAAGAGAGTGAAAATTGTTCTTTCCTTCAAAAGTAGGCACAACCCCTCCCTGCCAGTGTAAATACTGGGGAACTATTCAAAATGTCCTAAGAGCTATTGTCATACAAGCAATAGTTCAGTGTCCTCAGCTGAACTGGAAATTCTGCAACACAAACAATTTGCAATCAAGTGTATTAGGAAGATAATAAGGAAAACAAATCTTCTGTTTTATAAAACTTAGCCCCCATAGAAAGTGGATATATATTTGTTCTGTGACAGATAATAGAATCATACAATCATTGAAAGATCTGGATTGGAAGAGTCCTTGAAGACCATCTAGTTTTACAATTCAACAGCTTTTCATGAAAATTTCCATTTTAAAATCTTGATAGATTTTAAAAAGTTATAATTCATAGCTATAAGGTATAGCATGTTAGATTAAGAGTTTCTCTTGGGTGCATGCAAGAGTCTGGTCCAATTAAAAGAGAATTGCTTCAGTGTTACATTATGTGCTCATTAAATGCATGGGAACATAAATGGAGGGTAATATTCTGCCACTCATTTGTCTTAACAATAAATCACAAACTTTAAGTACTCTGAATAAAAGGACTGCATCAGCAATATGTTTTCAGGCAGGCTGCTCATGTCCATCAGTTCATTTCCTTTCAAAAAGAGTAAAGAAGCTCTTACACTGGCCTTCAGGAAGGCAAGGAGAAATTCTAGGTGATATTGCTAAAAGTGTCTGTAGCTCTACCTCACACGAGTCAGCTCGGCAACACAAATCTTGTTTTAAAATCACATTCTTGTCCCCATCATACAAAACCCTGAAGTAGAAAAAGTCACTATTCACATTTCAGATCTTGTGCAATAATCTTTTATTTCCATTGATATGACTGGCATCATCTGAAACGCTGTCATACAGCAGCCTGAGAATGATGATAAAGTCTCTGAAGACACCACTAATCTGCACTAGGGAGTAATAAAATTCTGAATTTCAAGACACTAAGACTGATAACATTACACTTAGAGCACTGAGCGAGGCACTTCTGCATATATAACAATAGCTTCAATGGCACGTGCTACTAAATTAGTATCAGTGGTGTTGTAGGTCCCCATCTTTGATCATATCATATTTTCACAAGAGTTACTATGACCTGAATTATTGAAGCAATCTCTCTTTAACAGTCTTTTTATTCATCCTTTATTTTATCCTCCCAGTGTTTTTTTGTTAAGGCAAAGGCCTAGAGGTCAACAGATTTCAGTCTTTTCTCAGTTCCTTGATACCTTTAGGATGTTTTCCACACATGAAAACGATGATAATAGCTACCTAACAGCCACAAAGATTACTTGTGAGTAGTTTCTATGTTGAACCACAGTGCAAATACAACTTTGTTATGAGGGAAGTACACTCTTGTGTCAGTGTCAGCCTATTTAATGTCAGATTTCCACAGTCAGAGTGCTTTTTCTTGGCAGCTCATGACTGACCTGTCAATGTTCTCTAGAGAAATTTCAGCTATAATACTCTTATACATGTTATTTGTAAAATCCATTGAAAATTTTCTAATAATAATTTTCTGGTTTTGTTTGTTTTTGTTGTTGTCGCCTTTTTTTTTTTTTTTTTTTTTTTTTTGTTAAGAAAATCTGGAGACACATTAGTTTCCATAAATCTGCTTTAAGGAATATCGTGCTCCACTGGATGCTTGACGACATGGGAAATGGGTGATAATGCAAGTTCTTGTCAGTGAAAGCTGGCCCAGCTCTAGCAGAATGACGGAGCATGATAGCCAGTCCTCACAATTCTGTGGAGCCTCCTGCACCTCTGAAGTAAGAGAACTCAAAAGAGGGATTAGTACCCACCAAGTCTGGGCAATTTATTGTGCTGTGAAGAAGGACTTTGTCCAAACAGACTGGCAGATCTATTTGCAGACCCCAATCTCTAAAACCTCTTTGGGAAGCTGAGAATCATCTATCAGGCTTTTTTTTTTTTTTCCTGCCTTTTTTCAGTCATAAGGTTTTGCCAGAGCTTTAACTGCATGCAAAAATGTAGAATAAAGGTGAGAGCATGCTCAGGTGTCTGGTTGTATAAAAAGAAAACATTGTAGAACAGTGTTGCCTGACCACAGCTTAAAGGAACCAGAAACTTCTTTTCACCTCTCGCTTTTGGCAGCTCTGTTTTACAGTGAGGCCCAGATTGGGCAAGAAAATCGGGGAGTGCAGAAAGTTGAAATACAAAGCAGATGTTGGGAAAAAGTGCTGAAGCAATAGTCAGTGTTCCAAGAGCTATTTGTTTCAGCACCCTGAATACCCCAAGAGCGTCATGAATATGTATTAATAACTAAGCACCTATCAGTATGGTAATGGAAACTAACAGCACATCATCTTTTTTAACTAACCGTAGAGAATAAAAAATACTAAAACAGTACTCCACATATAAATAATTATTCATGATCTAATTCATTTATAATTTATCTAATTAAGTTCTAACCTAACACAGTTTTGCAAGTTACCAGGCAGCAAATTCATAGGCAAAAACATAACTGAAATGAAAGCTAGCAATGGAGGTGGAGCACCATAATTAGTGCAATGCAGCTTCACCAGCAGGCACTTCTGTGGCCAACCAGTTTTCAGTACCTGCAAACAAAAAAATGTTAAATCACCAGTGACCATGAAGACTTTTCCGAACTGGTTGTCCTATTTTTTTTCAAAAGGTATAGTGTAGACAGACACAAGTATTTATGCACCACCTTTATCCCTACAGGCCAACTAACTGTCCTTTCTTGTCAGAAGAACATAGGGGCATCTCCAGTGAGGATCTCAGAGCATGTACAGCAAGGTGGTTTTTCTATGACAACATTACACTTTGTGCTCCATACAGTGGGCAGGGAACATAACCCATGGGATACTTGTTCCTCCATTTTCTTTCCTTACAAGCAGTCTATGTCATATCATGTTGCATCTACGTGATTACATGTGACTGGTTAGGTTGTCCAAATGCTTTTCAAAAGCACTTTGTTATGTTATATTTTTCTGAAGGGAATGCCACCTAAGTTGCATTACTGCTTGCAAAGATGTCAAAAGGAACAACTGCAGAAACACATTTCTTTTGTTGGTTGAGCTACATCTGCTTATATATGTGACTACTTCATGTATAGATTTGTATATGTTTGTGTATTTGTGTTTATGTATAGATTGGTATATATTTGTATATTTTGGCTGAGTGGTATCTGTGAGCATCTCTCACTGCTTCACATATTACATATCTTGAATTCTCCTGCCTGTTCTGCAGTAGCAAAGAAGCCTTTTCTAAAAGAATTCAAATATTTGAGAAATTCTTAAACTCTATCCACTAACTTCAGCTGCAGTAATCTGATTTTACAGGTTTGCTTTCAGCTACTGCCCATCATACTCTTTGCCATGAGCCATATTGGCAACGACCATTTGTAAAGACAGCTTTTTATAGAAGGCTGGTACAATAATCATCTTGGTATCAATACAGTGAATCAACTGTAGTATTATTGTTCCTGTAACTCTGTTCCTCATATTTCTGCTAATGTCTAGAGATAGCAGATGTCAGCTGGTCTTCACATATTAACCTGAATGACAGTAGCTTGTAGGTGGCAGGAACCATTTTATGTATTTAAGGAAATTCAAAGTTCTAACTGTGATACATTTTACATAGAGAGAGGGGAATATTAAAGTAACCTTTAGACAAAGCTTGGTGTACTTTTTAGAAGAAAGTTTTATACACCAGCATAGGATTTAAGGCTGTACATGCAAAAATTATTTCCAGCAATATACTAAGCTACGAGGTCTTGATAAATGAAAGTCTTTGCACCCACTATTCATAAAAATTGTGAACTGCATCCTTAACATCAAGATATTATCTAAGCATTACATCATTTATATATATTATACATTTGTATTACATATACTTATACTTGCATATATGTATATTATATGTTCATACATATTCTAAATAAACCAAAACTTACTTAAATTTTGGAAGAACAGATAAACTTGTCATACCAGAGAGCATATATGGGTTAATTTTAAAAACAGTAAAAACACTGCAACCAATTTCTCATAGCTTTAAATAACAAAATAATAACAAGGACTTTATAACTTGATTTGTCTTTCAAAAAAAAAAAAATATTGGTAGATTTTTAATTTAGTCAGATATTTTCTAGGTCTCAGATATTGAATACAGATAAGAGAAAACAACTCCAGAGAATTTAAACCAGGTTATGATATACAAAGTATTGGAGCATTTGTTGTCTTGAAAGTGGGAACTGTTATGACCTGAACATGTTCACATCTCGCCTTCACTGTCAAGATTCCACTTGAAGATTTAAAAATAAATAATTCTCTTAAACAGTGTGAACTTTCAGAGAAATAGTGTGAACTTTTAGAAAGCTGTCCCTTCCAGCACTGCTGATTAACTCCAGCAATATTTTTAACTTGCTTCGTTATAAATAAAGAATAAAAGGATTTCAGCATTAGCATATCAGAAGATAGGGCACACATAAACGCATGAAAGACTCCTTAAATCAGTGAATACTCCCTTCCCAAAGCTGTCTCTAAGTTTTTGTGGTAGAAGACAGGCTATTATTTTGTTAGTGGGCAAAATTTGTAAGACCAGCTGTCTTACAAATCTTAATCATGTAATACATGATTAGATTTGACTCGAGTGATGTCTGAAGGCATTGCTTGGTGATATTAAAAGCTGGAAAATTTATCTTTCTCTGTCTCTTTCTGTATAATTGGTAGTTGAATAACATACCAGTATCAACTTTAAATTTTTACTCTTCTTGTAAAAGAAAGAAAACATTTACTGTTCTGATAAATGTAGTATGTCCCGTGACCTGTACCATATGGCTAACTATTTTCACAGGCTGCGATTGCTATGGTGTAGAATTACCAAACTACACACACGTGACATAAGACCTGCTTACAGTACTCAATGAGTATTTTCATGGATTTCTATTCATAAAGCAGATGGAATTTGGACAATATTACTTTGAAATTATTATAAACTGCTTTCTCTCTGCTGACTCAAGCAGACTGAAAATACATTTGATCAATGTATCACTACAAATACACCACAAAATGCATGTGAACATGCACATAATTGAATTTTGGTGTTTTCTAGACCTCCTACTGATAATAGCCAATAACAAACTCTGTAGGACTTCTTCATTTAGATGGATTATAGTAATTGCAAATCGGGCTTTTGAATCATGTAAAAGAAGATTTTGCAAGATTCTTTCATTTTTTAAGTTTTCAAAACATGACAGAAAGCACTAACTACTGTTGCCAGTACAACCACTCCTCAATTAAAGAAGTATTTATTGTCTTTTGCCATTGAACTGATGAATGTAATAATGAACAAGGTTTAGTTACATAAGCTCTAAATGATATGCCGCAGGGAGTGGCAAATGTTAATAAATTATTTGCTGGGAAAAAAACAAAACAAAAAAACAAACAAACAAAAAATTATAGGCAACTCAAAGCTAACAAAAATTTTGGGATAAACTTACTCAGTACATCTGGGAAAAAAATAAAAAATAAAAAATTGGGGATTAGAAACTAGAACTCAGAAACCAAAGAGGGAGATATTGTATGCTTTACTCAAAGACCAGTGGCTGGGCTTAGTTCTATTTCATTCTTCACCACAGGTACCAGAACAACTATTCCTTATGAAAGTATTCAAAACTCATGTTAGAGTATATGCCAAGAGGGATTTTTTTCTTTTTGAAATTGTTCCATGAATGTGTTTATTGGGATGGAGAGACAGAGAGCATGAGGAGGACTCTAGAACCCATTGCTTAAGCAATACAACAGAGAGAATAGCAAAACCTTGACTCTAGAGAGAAAACTGCAGAAAATATCTAAATTTTGATAAAATCAGAAAATAAGAATTTATCACTTAGTAGTGATAATGTTACAAGAGTAAGCTACTACAGATTACTCAAATCAGGGACATCAGGCAGAGCATGCATTTTATTATTCAATAACAGAATCATCCAAAATACCATACATGACAGCAACTGTGGATTTTCAGCCATTTAGCTAGCCTTTGTGAAAGCAATATGGCAAAACAAACATTGTTCAGCAACTTCTTTGAATATACTGGTGGTAGTTTATTGATAGTAATTCAATAAATTGAAAGACTAAGAAAGGAATAGAAAGCAAAAATTTTTTTTTCTTGATGCCCTTTTAAATGCTGTTCTACGATACAAAAGATGTGTTTTAAACAGCAAGTGGAAAAAAATGTGTAAATGACCACTATTTTAAAATAAAAAATAGGTCATTTTGAACTTTTTTTTTTGTCTTCAGGTTTCCCGGTTTGCCACTAGGTCACAGAAATCAATTACTCTCACAGCATTTTTAAGGGTATGCACGCAAGGTAAATTTGCTTATTCTTCTTGCTGTACTTGCATAGTCCATGGAGGCTCGTTAATTATTTTAATGACTACATAATCATTTAAAAAGCAGTGTAGAAATCGGCTTTTGGACTTTTTCACTTGTTCCGCATATCAACGATATCGTAAGTGAACTCATTATTTCTAAAATAAATACCTTCTGGAGAAAGTAAGTAAAAAAATCCCTATCAGTAAGATCATTAGAACAGGATTAACCTTCTGCCCCTCCCCTAAGAAGTCCTCCCTCCAGACTCTAATCTTACTTAGTGAGCTTTAACAAGAGACTTCGAATTAAGTTGTATGAAACAGCCCTGCCTAAATGGATTAATCACTTCCATGAGCTGAAGCCAAACTTTTTATTTGTAAAGCCTACACACAGGGGTCCTTATGCACTGCACCAACTTCAGCCTAGATTTTCATGTTCCCAGTTGAGCTATGCTCAGCAATGCATTTTTGCCAGTTTTGAACTTCTACCAGACCTGCAATTGGCTTATTTGATCCTCACATAAATTAAAGCATCTGGATAACATGCTGCCAATAAGTGCAGAGAACAATGAAGTAGCTGAGGACTGTCCTTGACTATCTTTTCCCCAGGAGCTTCCATATCCAGATGAGGCATACAATCAGAATCCAGAAGAATTCTTCCCCCATCCACTAAGCACCCTTCTCTCTACAAAGTTACACAGAGAAGTCCCAAGTATGCTGAGCTATCAAATTTCTATCTGCTTTCCAAAACTATTGCAATGCAAGATAGTCATGCAGACTCAGGCCTTTGACCTATAAATAAACGAATTAGGAACCAGAGGAAGAAGCAACATAATCTTCCATTGGAAAACAATGCTTTTGCATTGATTAAATGTCACTAGTGCAGCACATAGGCCATGAAGGTGAAAAACAGAAATCAAATTTATTTCTCTGGATTGATCACAAACTGTGCAAGAACTTTGGGCAAGCCACTTAGGACCTCAGTAAGTTCAGTTCTTAAATGCTGAGCAGTCTGAAAAGACCTTCTCTTAGCAGTCCTTCTCTCTAAAATTATCCTAAAGGTGGTTATACATTATTGGACACCAAGAAAGGAGAGGATATGAAGTCATTGCACAGGATTTCTTATTCATATATTCATCTGAAAATTGCTCTTGAAATATGTGCCATTTTGATTGGAACAAACTGAATATAGTTGTTCATTCTTCAGGCATGACTGCCATGAAGGAAAGAATTACAATCAGGTATTAATCAAGCTATTATTACAGGCTGCAAGGATTTTGTACCTGCATAGGCAGAGAGGCAGACAAGATCACTATGTGCATGCATTTCTTCAGAAAATAACTGTTATTTGTACAGTACCCATCATCTTCACCTTATATCACCATAACTGCCATTCAGTTATGAATACGCACTTTCAATGACAATTTTCAGGAAAACTCATATGTATATTTACTTACTGTAAGCCAATCATTCCTTTCCAAAACTAATAAAATGCCAACAGCCTACAGCAAGTTTCAGAATATTGTGACTGCACAGTTTCTTGCCACTGTTGTCAAAGCTTTGAGGAGTTTCCAAGGATAAACTAAGGGCAGCAGAAGCAACGGGGAGTCCGAGAAATTCAATTAGCTCCCTTCCTATTTTATTTGCTTCAAAAGAAACATGTACAGAGCTACAGTAACTTAGTGCTGCTGCACCAGCCTTATGCTGATGACCTTGTAAATGGATTCCTGTAAGATTTTATCAGTAGTACAAGAGACTTTTCTATTTATTCTCTCATGCAGTATCAAAATGAAGGCACACATATGCACACACATACGCAGAGAACTCAAACAGTGATAAAAAAGACACACTGATGTATGATAACTTCTTTATTAGCAGGCTTAAAAACTTTGCCAATACTAAAAAAAAGCAAGAAGAAAAATCAAATCAGAAATTAGAATATTCTTCATACAGTTATTAGGGATTAAAATATAGAGGTTGATAGAATTGCTGGAGTGCTAACTGAAAACTTCAATGCATCTGAAAGACAAAATGAAAGGGAAAAAAATGCTTATACATTCAGATTCACAGCTTATTGTATCCATGACAGGATGAAAAATTATTACAGAAAAGAAAGGTAGACTAAGTTTGAACCAAGAACAAACAGACAAAAATTTAGGAGATTTGAAAAAAGACAGTAAGAAAAATCAGGAAACCACTGACAATCACCAGATAGAGCCTTTACTCAGTGTACTCTTCAAAGGCCGAGACTAATTTGGAAAACATGAAGCAAATCATGAAAGATGCCTATTTATGCAGTAATACAGTCCATGAGTCTTGAATATTTTAGCATATTCTTCCACTCACTACAGATAGTCTACCTTCTTAGAAAATTACATGAGAAAAAATAATAAATAGGAATGAATCCTTATTTGTCCAAACCGTTCATGTCTGTTAACTAATTTTTGTTTATTATTCTAACAGGAAGTCAGATGACCAAAGTGCTAGAATCTACTACAGATGTGTTCCCCAAAGACATGACATTAAGTTTAAGAACAAACAAAAAATACAGAGTTATAACTTGCACCATAAACACTGGTCAGTTAGGAACTGCATGGGCCCTTTATAGACACAGACAGCAGGATCAAGTGCACCCTCAACAAGTTTGCAGATGACACCGAGCTGAGTGGTGCAGCTGATACACCAGAAGGAAGGGATGCCATCCAAAGGGACCTGGACAACCTAAACAAGTGTGAACCGCATGAGGTTCAATGAGTCCAAGTGCAAGGTGCTGCACCTGGGTCAGGGCAATCCCAGACATAAGCAGAGTCTGTAAGAAAAACTCACTGAGAGCAGAGCTGTCAAGAAGGACTTGGGGGTCTGGTGAACAAAAAGCTCAACATGAGCCAGGAGGGTGTGCCAGCAGTGTGTCCGGGTCTGCATCTCAGGAGGTGTGACCAACAGATGGAGGAAGAGGATTGCCCTCATGGAATTGGATGGTCTTTAAAGTCCCTTCCAACCCAAGCTGTTCTATGATTCTGTGATTCTTTTCATCACTTACCAATGCTCTGTGTAATAGCAGAAAAGTAAATACACAAAACTTATATATACTGTGGGGTTTGTTATTATTATCTAAAGGAAAAACAAAACCACAAAACAACTTAATCTGTGTGCCTGCGTTTGCACTTTTTTTACTTCTTATTTAGATTCTCCTATTCTAAGACAGAAGTTGTAAGACTTTTTATAGACTGTGGTAACAGGACAGACATCAGGATATTTTAAATTAGCAGAAAGCCCCTTCTTTTTCTCTGCAATTCTGAAGTTTAAATCTCTTTCATCTTTATAAGCCTTCCCTTCCTTCTTTATTTAGACTACAAATCATTACAAAATATAATCTTAGATTCAGATATGGACTCTACAGATTTTGTAAACATTAGAAACTGAAGAATGAAGTAATGTTTATCCAAACATTTCTTCATTTTCCTTTTAGAAATAATTTTTAAATATCAGGTTTGTGCAGCTGGTAAACTGTTACATATCAAGAATCACATCTGATTGGAAAAATCTATTAAAAGGAACCCAGAATGTCCAGTGACCATTTTATATGGGAAAGAAGGAGCTAAACCTAGCAAACAGTGAGAATTATATAGAGAACAGAGCCCAAAACTATGAAAACAATATCTACTGCCTACCTCATGGGTCACTTCAGGATGTTCAGAATCCATGCTCCATTGGTTATGTACGCCAATCCAATTTTCTCTTTGTGATATTAAAAAAAAAAAAAAAAAGTTACTCTTTTCACAAATTGGAAATTACTTAAAGATTACTTTTAAAACCGCTCTGTAACTTTTGGATTCTGCTGGTAATACTAAAAAGTCAATTAAAATTTTAGTGAGATTGTTAATGTGTGATTGTACTTGTGTTAGAGTGTCAAAACCAACCAGCTGCCAAATAAATGTATAATGAAAAGGCTTAATTATCTCACAAATTAGAAGTATTCAGTGCAACAGATTAAGAAGTACAAGATGTTTACTACTGGAAATTTCATATATAAATTGCCACAAGGAATTCTTCTTTTCTCTCAGTGAAAACAAACCAAAAGTGAAACATAAAGTCAGCAACATAAATTTTCTGGAAGCTAAGAAATAAGGAGTATCTGTGTCTGTAGCATAAATATTACGGCAGTGATTCCCTTATCAGCACTTCCATGCCAAAAACACATCTCTTCAAACTGAATACTGCAACTGGAATGTAACCACTGATGTTTCTTTGAAAACAGAGAAAAGAAGATGTATTTGAAGTTAAAAGTAATACATTCTAAGCCCTCAGAATCCAGGAAATTATGTCCAGTTTTTACTGGTTTCACAGCAAACATTCAGCAATTGCTTTGGCATTGGAAATACACCAGATTTTTTCCATCATGTTTTGGCTTGGAAGCTCTGTAAGTTTAATCTTTGCCAGAGGATCACATGTTACATAAACTCAGGCTGTATCACATAATGTACACTTCTGCAACAAAACAGAGTGCTTTTAAATGACGCCATTTTTGCTGGTTGTACAACCTTATAAAGTAAGAATTAATTTTTTTATCTGTATTTTTCATCTCCTTTTCTAAAAGCCTCAAAACACAGTTCTGTTAACACTGAAGAAGTTACATATTCATCAGGCAGAATTTCCACTACAAGCTATTCCTCAAAAAGCTACATCATAAAAATGTATTTAGGGATGAACATCAGCTTCAGATTGCTTTCTGAGATTATTGTAAACTATTTTTAAGCCAGTACCATATAAAACAGTTTTAAAAACATGAAGTAAAAAAAAAATCAGCGTGCTTCACAAACCACATTCTGCAGAGATGTTATCCTAAACATAGTTTTAATCTTTTTCTCATTTTAATTAGAGAAATGGTACATACAAATGAGTGTCTACTGTATGGATTCATATGTGTTTGCAGATAGAACTTACTTCTCTTGAGTTGCTACAATCTGTTCTATGCATTTTTTAATTGACCAGGAATGTCCTTTGCTATTCTGTAACAGATAGACAAGTAAAGACACATAAAAGCAGTTTCTGAAATATGTATGATAACTTAAAACACAGAAGGCAGCTAATACAACAACTTTTACTCATATTCCATGTTACCCCACAGAAATGTTATAGAACCTGCGTTAGTTTTGGAAGTGCTTATGCTTATGAGATACACTCCAGCAGCTGCTTCTTTGAAGCCAGAAGAACCAGGATAGAAAATGTGATAATTCCAAGGAACTGCTGAGAATAACTAATTGCTCTAGGAAGACTTACAGTGCATTGTTGACTTCTGTTTGCATGTTGTTGATTCTTCGGGGGAAAAAATAATAATAATAAAAGATTTTTTTTTCTAATGTAAATTCAGTTTACATTAAGGATGAGAAAACAATCCCTCTAAGGAGCATAGGTAAAGTGCTGCAATCCTCTTCACATTCTGGTAAAAACACATTAATTAGCAGACTGGAAGAAATTCAGAGAATTTTTACCCTTACAAATTTGTTTTTGTATGTCAGTTATCTTTCCTGATATATCAAAACTATCATAAATACCAAATTGGCTTCTTATAAACTCACCACCTAACAATATCGTGCAGATATGCAATTCCAAAGCTGTAACAAAATAAGACATCACTGAAAATGTATACAGGCCCGGCAGAAAACTTTAGGTCAGCTTCTGGTCTCTGGAGTTTGAGAAATTCCTTTGACTCAGTTCCTCCTAACGACAAATCTTGAATGAATTCTGCTAGAATTCTCCTCTCCAGAGGCTTAACTCCTAGATCAGTTTTAAAGGGGAAAGAAAAGAGAGAGAGGACAAGTGCTTCATTAATTAGATGTCCCTTGGAATAGACTATGAGTTCTCAATTCCCCAGCTGCTTTTGTACACGAATTTGATGAAGACTGACACTGACTCAAACACTGCCTTTTAATTAGCACTGGAAGCACTCAAGAAACATTTCATGACAACTGGAGTAAATCACATCCACTTATGATTTCAGACTTAGGTAGACACTAAATATCAACTACACTCCTTCCATTTTTTGAGCTTTTCTTCACATCTGTGATACCCATGCCAAGATTCACCCTACCTAAAAAGTAAACTTCAGCTGAGGACTTTAGGTTAAGAATCCACTCACGCTCAAATTCTGTTACTCTCAGCAGCAAGACCTTAGCTGAGCTTAGCTGGAAGTATCCCTCTGCATCTCCCTGAAGGGAATGGAAGGGACAACTAATGCTGATTTGACTTCTGACTAAATATCCTCTTTAAATGCACAATGTGCGATGTGATGTTCTTTGACCTTTCGCCTTTTTAATACACAAAATTTATGTTTACAAAATTAAAATTCTGGAACAAAATAATTTCTTAATTCTAAGAGTACAATAAGTCACAATGCTTTGTTTTATATATTCACGTAAGTAACTAACATTATCCCCTGCATGTTAAATTCTCCTCTGTTTTAGTTTTCTCATTCACTCATATTCACACCTCTCCATTAGTGCTGATAAAGCCATGTTATGCCATTATTTATCCATTTCCGTTTTCCACTCATTCTCTTCAGCTTTTTCTTTACAGTACAGCTGGCAGACAGCACCACTAACCCTATCAGTCACTCCAAATATTGTCCTACCCTCTTTCTTTCTCCTTCCATCTCTAAGCTCCACTACCTACTTCCAAATCTCCTTCCAGGGTTTCAATATTAGGACTAACCCTATTTATTTTTCTCCCTAGGTGCCATATACATTCTAAGCAAGAGTCAGACCCACTTCTCCATTCTCAGCCTTCCCAACACGTTGTTTGTGTGGCATGACAACGAGCCAACGTTAAGACTGTTAATCTTGCTACCATTTTCTCATGCAGCTTCTGCTCATCCGATCTCTTTAGTGTGCATTTGCAACTGACTTTTTGAGTGATCCTCCTGCAAGAGATTGGAGGGAGCTCAGTTCTCTGCCCTTTTCTCAACCTGCATCTTATTTTCTTATCATTATTTCTCTGTAAGCGAGTTTGTTGGACCCCTTGTAATCAGTATTTTATGAGTAATTCAATCATATTAATTCACATCAAAAATCCAGTGAACATGCTCTTTTGAGAAAGACCAGTTAAAAAATGCAACTGATCTTATTTTTAAAATCTTAGCAAGATGTATACATTGCAAATTAGGTTAATAATTTAATTATAGTATTGAAATGTGAATTCTCATATACATAAGAAAAAGATTGAAAAACTTATTTAAAAACTTCCGTGATAACATCTAAAAATGTTTAATGACTTGAGTTATTTTGACTTTTTAGGGCAGAATACAAAAGTAGACGATGGCTCTTGTTATTGCAGACTTATTTTTCATATTCTGCTGTTAACTTCTAAAACTTTTGGGTTCTTCATACATATTTAACAGCTACCACACTGTTGTGTATGCACCTAGAACTCTTTAGTGAAATTCAATGTATTTCAATTCTAAGTGATCACATCCCTGCGTTTTTAAAGGAACAGAATTAACTTTGAGACTGCTTCTTCCCAAGAACCTAATAAACAACGAGCCACGCTCTGATAGTTTAAATTTCGAAAAATATTTCTGAATATAAATAATACTTTAATTTATATGAAAAACAAAGCCTACAAGGATGATTTTGTGCTGAACTCAGATCTGGGACATTAAGTTTAAATGTTTAATGCATATTGGTTTTTGTTGTTTTTGTTTGTTTGGTTGGTTGTTTTCTGCAATCCATCATCAATTACTTAACAATTTATGTTTGTGACATTTTCCTTTCATAAGCAGCAATTTTAATAGTTCATACCTGGATATTTCAGTTGCTTATTGTGTGATGCTGAGGTTTTCTCTTATTACACATACATAAAGAGCTGAGAGAAAAAAAAAAAAAAAAGCCGTGCCCAGATAAAGGGAGGGAAATGGACCCAACCACAAACCCCTTTTGCCTTAAATATCTTACTGCTTCTATTCCCCTGTGGTGTTCCGCAACATACCGTGTCCTGCTGACACCCTGCCACATGCACATGACTGCAGCTGTTCTCAAAGTAGAGATGATGGTTCAGAGAAATGTGTTCAAACGCTGACAAAACCTGCCGACATTTCTGAGTGAAATCCTGAGATGAAAGGAAGGTCAGAACAAAGCATCATGGTATGGAAGTGTTACACGGGACAATGCCTCAAAGCATCCTGACTGTGGCAAGCTGACAAGAAAATCTCAACTTAGAATGAATTTAAGTCAAAGAATAGTATGAGAAAGAGCCAAAAAAACAGCTGTGAGGCACAATGATTCCAAACTCTGGAAGGACTCTGAAGTTTAAAAGATGAAAGCAAAAGCAAGCAAAACACATATTTTCACCAGTGACTGAGTGAATAATGAGAAAATAAAACTGTTGGGTGAAGAAGGCCAGAAGCATGTCATCAGGGTCTGCAAGACACTTCCAAAGCAACTTATTTCAGTGTCCAGAGGAAATGGAAAGGAAAATTGAGGTAACGATCCAGTGGGTTACAGAGTCAGGGAACAATTCTAATTCATGTGAGGCCAGGCAGACAGTGGTTACAGCCAGAGAACCGTAGCTGGCTCTATGGTGCCCTTTTGTCTTTCTCTTTGGTAAGGTGCACAAGGGAAATTAAGAATGGCATATTTAGGAATTTTGCATAAAATATAATGACAAAGGGAAGTACCCTTCGTTTGCCTTGGCAGATCTTTCCAAACTGAGTTTCTGATTCTAGTTTTACATCCTGCACACAAATCTAATCTAGATATGCGATTACGTTCCTTGACTTTTAAAATCGTATTGACTGTACCGAGCGCATTTCATCCGGAACTGTTTATACGCAGCCATGATCACATGCATCTAGTTCCCAGTACGGCTACTTGCCTTCAGCGGTACCAAACAGCGAAGAATGCTATACGTAGCTGACTGTCTTCAGGTTGGCGGGACTGAACTGCTCAAGTCAGATTTTTTAAATTTTTTTTTCTAAAAATACACCCTACCTGAAGTTAGCAACAAAGCATAATGGGTAAAAGCAGTCAGATTTAACCTGAAATTGAGCTGCTGGCGGGGAAAAAAAAAAAAAAAAAAAAAAAAAAAAAAAAAACAGATACCTCTGCTGCACTATGAGTGAACGCGCTCAAAGTACTTTTGGTTTATTTATTTATTTATTTATTTTTGGTTTGCTTTACTTCGTGTGCCCACAGGCGATGCCCGGACACCGGCCAAAAATGCCCCCAGCTCCTCCACGCCAGACCAAGCAGCGCAACTCCCAGGCACAACACCGCCATCCAGGGGCCAGCACCCAGCCTGCTGACGAGCACCCCCGAGGCTGGAAGAGGCGGCGGGGCGGAGAAGGGGCCGTTACGACCGTTATGACCGTTACTGGGACGGGCGGGGGGGGGGGGAGTGAGGGGAAGCCGCGGCTGAGGCGGGGCGGGGCGGGAGGAGCGGGACCATAGAGACGCGGCATAGAGCGGGCCTCCAACCACCGAGTTTCCAGCCCGGCGCGGCGCATGCGCGGGGTTTCGCTTGGCGGCGGCGTGCGCGGGGTCCCGGCGCCATGGGCCCGGTGCTGAACCTCAACAACGAGGTGAGGGGGGGGGGGGGGGGGGACGGTTTAACGGCCGCGGGCGGTTTAACGGCCGCTCGCCGTTTACTGGGGTGCTGCTGAGAGGATTTGTCGTCCCGTTAAAAGATGTCTGCCCTTCTCTGGTAAAGGTGGCATGGTGGGGTGTGGGCACGAGTGAAGGGGTGGTTTCAGGAAGCCCGGTGTTTAAAACTATCGTTTTTTTGGGGGGATATTCGTCCAGCCTGCTAAGGGCAGGCGTACGGAAAGTAAAAAGCAGCTTTGTGCGGTGTGGCTTTGGCGTTCTGCAGCAAACAAGCACTAGGGATCATACACATTTCTTCCTCTGTCAGGCTATATCAATATATATCATATCATGCTAATTATTACAGAAAGAACTTTAAGTGTCAAATAGGTGATACACTTCTTTATTAATTAATTAATAAGCTATATGATGGAGTCACGTAATCTTAGTTTGATAGGTTTCAATGTTTTGTTAACCAACGTACAGGAAGATGAAGTAGTTTAAGAACACTTCTCAGTAACATAAATTGATGCCGTTCATGATACTAGTTGACTTTTATTTCAATTACTTCCTGTTGTGTGTTCAATACATAACCTAAACATGGTAACTGAAGAAATGAATAGTCACTCCTGTGCAAAAACTTTGTTACACAGTGGCTACAGTGTTCCTATAAACTATGTTGGCACAGGTAAGAGCTGTATACTCATACACTTTGAAAGAGGGTATTGTTCTGTGCACAGTTGTTCTGTGCTAATAAGATATATTTATTCAGTTTGTTTCTGGATGAGAGAAGTAAATAACTTAGTGTCTGAGTAGGTTCAGTGTAATTCAGTGGCAGGGGATCAGGTATTACTGCTCTGGTGGAAACAAACAAAAAAAAAACCTTGCACTGTTAACGAAAAGTTCAAACTTCAGGTGCCAGTATCGTCATGAAGTGTGCAAGTATTTTGTCACAAATGGAAAGCAAATATTGAACTGGGTGATTATTCCACCTCTTCTCAACAGAGAAATGTGAAAGTTAAAATTTTGTTAATATAATGCAAGTCTTATTCTCCAAGGAAATTAAACAAGTAAAAGGCTGTGACATGTCTCCTTTCTGACAGCTTGAGTTCATTTGATAATTTCAGAAAATCTGTAAAGTTGTAGAGACCTCAAGCCTTTTAAAAGGTGTAATTTGGATAGAAAATAGTAACTCCATGAAGCAGCAAGCTCTCAGTTGTTCTGATCTAACAGAAATAAAAATGGAAAAAAAAAACTGTGATACTATTTGGTCACTGTATGAACAGATTGAAAGTTTTTGTAGAGTGGTGAGGATTCTGGGTAAAATTGAGATGGACTGCGGTCATTGTGATAAGGTGAATTAAGACAAGGTTATGAAAACGCAGTTTATTTCGCTATCCACAGAATAATGTATTTAGACATTCTGCTTGTCCTTTGTTTTATTTTTTCATGCACAGTTGTTGATATCAGTGTAACACCCCCAGAAACTGTCACAGTGTTTCCAGGGCAACAAATAGATACTCTGCCAAAAGTGTATAAATGCTCTTTTTTTTTTTTTTTTCTAATTGCATGTATACCTAGATAATTACAGAAAACAGCAAGATCTGAATACAAGGAGCAAGATCTGCTATTTTAAGAAGCTATCAGCTTGCTGCCATCAGATAACATGATGCAATTTCAGTGCTATATTGTGACTGTGAAGTTAGAAGTTAGGATTTTCTTTTTTTAATTTATTTCATTTTTTTTCAATTCAGACATTCAGTCATTCAATTTCTGTGCCCAAGGTAGAGTAAGTGGCAGGGAGAAGTAATGGCTGCAGAAAGAGGGAAGTGAAGTTTAGAGTTTTTTAGAAGGAAGCGGAAAATACAATATTTCTTAGGAGATGTGACTTTTTTTTTTGCACATAGTTAAAATATAACATGCATTTTTTTTTGTCTATAGTAAGCTATATTTCTATTCCTATCTCATGTTTAACCTTAAAAGGCATACAGGCTGAAGAAATCTTTAAAAAATACTTATGTGCTATATGTGTTTCCTATTTTATAAAGCTTTTAAAAGAAATTGATGTATCTTGTCACAAAATATCTTGCAATATTAAAAAAAAAAAAAAAAGCACCATATAAACTAAACTTTTCTGGAAGCGTTTGCTAGATGGCAGCACATAATCATCAACTGCCATGGACAAGGGTAAGTTTAAAGGGAAAGACCACGTGTTTAGTGTGAAAAATTATTTTTGTTGATCAGCAATATACAACAGCATGGAACAGAAGCTTGTGAATGGAAACCAAGTCAGATTTGCCTTTTCTTTTCTCTTTCTTTTTTTTCTTCAGAATTCATGCTTCTCTAATAGTGTTATCTTGTGTTTTTTGTGTCGTGTAGAGGCAGTCTCTCTCTCTACCCCCCTTTTTTGTCTTCTTGGAATTCATTTGGTTACAACTACCTCAAGGAATCAAGCTGCAGAAAGCCCATGAAGCCAATGCAAATGATCTTTGCATGAATACTTCTAAAAATGCATAGTTCTAATATGTACCTAAGTTGGTGCTGTAAGGGCCTAAGTTTGAGTGTTAGTTAGCGAGGCATTGTATTTTGGAAAGCAAGCTTAAGCCTTTGCGGAGCTGAGAGTTGTTTCTCTGGGACATATGAACTGAATTTGCCAAGTTTGGTTATGGAAACTTTGTATTAGTTGCATTTTTCTCTTAAATTTGTATTTAATAATTAGGTACGTGCTCTAAAATAATTTTTGCCATTAATGATGTTGTGGACTTCTTACTGATTCAGTATAAAGTCTAGCTTTATTTATAAAGCTGTGCTTTTTAGAAGATATTTATCCTTCTCAGTGCAAAGGTTTCCTTTTTTACTGCGAGGTAAAGTCAAGATAAAAATCTGTCTTTGGAGTGATATATATGCACACAAACTTTTAAGGCTCCTAATAGAAATGTAGAATTCCTTTAATCTGCACAAGGAAATTCGTAATCAAGCTCCAGTTTGTAGATTCCATTCAGCAGTTTTCTGGGTCACAAACCCTTGTGCTGCAATGTTCAGCACGACAGTTCTCAGGCCCTTTTACATTTTCAGTTTAGGGCTGTCATCCTGACTTGGCTGCAGTGTGGATGAATGACATGGTCAGAAACCAATCTGGACATGTGGTTAAGTGTTTAAACTGGTGTACAGCAGAGTCAATGATGGATAGTGTGAATGATGAGGAAAAAAATTACACACAAAGTCATGGGAGGGAGCTTTAACTTGTGGAAAATGACTGGCATATGGTCTGAAACTGTGGTTTGTTATATCCTTAATTGTGTGAAACTTGCATCTTTTATCACAGCACAAGAAGGAAATGTAAATTTGTAGATGTTTATATATGGTTTGCCTCGTGTAGCCTAGGCTGGTTTTGCATTTGTCAGTCACAGCTTAGGTAACAGACATCAATGGAAAATCAGTTACCACGCTTGCCCTTAGGCGTACCTTCACTCACGCATTGCTGTGCATCAGCCTGTAACAGTAAGGCCAAATATATTCTTTTAACTTCCAGTGATAAAACTTTGTGTAATAGTGGAAGCCAGAAGTTGTATTCTCAGCAGGATATCAGGTGGAATTATTAAAGAAGAATAGGGAGGGGGATGTTTGAGAGGCACATGCATTCCTCCTGAAGCTGAATTGACTTGTACAGTTCAGAAATGCATTTATCATTTTGGTAAGTATATTAAATGCAGAATATTAGCACAGCATCCTAGCTAGCCCTTAGCACATTGTGTATTTCTGTTACTGATCCAGTAGGCCCAGCATGTTTTCATAAATTTCAATTTAAAACTTACCTCAAATGAAATTAATTTGAAGTTCTGTGTTCATTGAATAGTCCCCATTTTTGCAGAGAGACATTCCAGATAAAATGTAGTTCAGGACTGCTCCCTGGTACTTATTTGCCGTTGCTTAAGTGCTTCCTTATTTCCAGTCTTCAGTATTTTGACTGCCACATCACTCAGATGCGATACACATCTATGTGTTTTCATTGATGTTTGATGACAATTTACGCAAGTAATTCAGTATCTTACTGGTTATTTTTTTCCCTCACATTTCAGACTGCAGAAACTGGGCCATCTTTTAGCATTGAAGGGTCTTCACTTTCAGAAGTGCTGTGCTGTTCAGTGTAGCATCATGGTCACATGTGACGTGCCACAGCTGTATCTTTCTCAGGCTGTGATTTCATGGGCCTCACTGCATCAGGTGCTGGAGTTTCTCACTCTTCTTGCTCCTCACCCACTGCAGCCACAAGACCATGCGTCCTTTTTTTCTGAGCAGGATAAACTTTTAGGTAAGGTGGTTTTCTGCTTCTGCATAGACAGAAGGTCTGGGGAGAGCATTCAGCCAACAAACCTAAATAGCCAGGGTGATTGTATGGTGTACAGTTCTGTTGTCTAGCAGGTGTTCCTTTTGTGGAAGTCAACTAGTGATCAAGGTTATAGGGACAGGAAAACTAAAGGGTTCAAAGAGAAGTCCAAAGGAGTCCTTAGATCTTGCTAATCTTGCAGAATGAGTTCGTTGGAGAGTAGTTACTAACCCTTATGTAAGAAGAATCATGTCATTTCGCTATTACACTTTCAAAAGTTTATCTTTGGAAAATGTGAACAAGAGTATCTGAAGGGGAAAAAACAACACCTGTTCTCTTACCTGAAAAAGAGCTCTTAGACCAAGTTGCAGCCCTGTAATGAGTAAAGGCGAAATGTAATTTTCAGGAGTTCTATTTCCCACAGTCTTCTTTCAAGATTTTTTTTTTTTTAATCTCTTTTCACTTTTGAGCACAAACTGGGTGGGAGCGTTGAGGTTTTTTTTAGTGTATTATATCCAAATAGCTAGTGTTACCTAAAGAATGTTATGATGTTTTTAAGTGCATTCCTGGACCTTCTTTACCAGTGATAAAAAAGAATCCTAGACTGAAACCTTCAAAATAACAATGACTGAGTGCTGTTAGGCATTATGGTATTTAAAGCAGGCCGAAATACTGGGCAGCCAGCCCAATGCGGTTATGCAGGCTTCTCTTTGAAATATAGTAGCTGCCCCCAAAGATCCATTTTGTGTGCTATCCTCTGGGCTGTGGTGAATCTAGGAGCTCCTTTAATAATCCTCTACTCTGACCTTTTAGCTGTCTAAAGGGGGAGTGGGGTATGAGGTGAGGTGCCTGACCAGTTACCTGGTATTGCACTGAGCTACGAGATGTCTGATTGCTCGTATGTCAAAATACCACGCTCTCTTTCAAGGCATGTGTCTCCCTGCTGAGGAAAACGCTGTATTTTAGTGTTGTGGCTTTGTTAGAAAAGGTTATAGTATCTGTCTGAGATGAGTTCAATCCTGCGATCTCAATCACCAGCAGAGAGCACTAATCACAAGTTTTAACAAATAGCAATAATAGGCTACTGTCAAGGAAAGAAGGTAGACTCGACGTGGTGAGGGGAGCCTCATCGTATAGTTAACCAGTGGGAGAATTTCCTTAGGAAAAGTTCTTGGCTGTGCTCCAAAGGCTGCTTATCCACCAATTAACATAAAATACATGAGCTCCCTCAAAGGAAATACCGGAACTCAGAACTATTTACCCTGAAGAAATTCCTCTTGCAGGTCTACAGATGACTTCTCTTTTAATATTTTGTCTCTGGCTTGTGATTCTTGTTTGTTCCAGCACCATGTTACAGTAGCATGTTGGCCAAGACACTCTCTTTAAGCAGAAGCAGCTATCTTAAACTCCCTCTCATTGAACTCATTTTGTAATCTTAACCTTTTCAATTCTGGGAAGTGCTACAAAATCCAGACTCTTTGCTGGTGGTGGGCACCCATCCTGGTACCCTGAGCTATCTGCTGTATCTGATATCTCTTAGGCAACTTAGGTCAACTTTAGGCTCATCTGTGACCACTTCAGAATTAATCTTGATATCAAGTGTTTGCACTTAGATACTTTTGAAAAAAGTACAGGTGTCTGGGGATGTTCTGTGGTAGAAGTTGAAGCTGGCTGTGGGCTGAATTGTGGCATTGCCAGGATCTGTGCATGGTCTTAAATACTTCATTGGAGCTGGTCACACAGTCTCTTACATGTCACTGAAATCAGACTAAACTTCATTGGAAAGGTATAAGAAAATACAGGAGTTTAACCCTCCCCCCCCCCTTTTTTTTAATCTATAAAACCTACACAATTCAAAACCAGATAGCTAATCTATTCCTTTTTTTTTCTCAATATATTGGCAAATTGCTACTTTTTGCTGTAAATTACAAGTCTCTGCAAAGTTAGAAAGCTAGCAGTGCTTTCTCTTTAAACTCTGGAATACTTGGCAGCAGTCATATTTTAGCTCTGTGGAAATGCATGTAAAAATTCTTGCATTACTTGTGTTACTAATAAATAATTCTAAGCACAACAGTTTCTTGCAGGAGAAAAAACTGTGCTACATTGGGCTTGAATTCTGTTTAAAACAGTT
Organism: Aythya marila; assembly: GCF_965140915.1. Taxonomy (NCBI): domain Eukaryota; kingdom Metazoa; phylum Chordata; class Aves; order Anseriformes; family Anatidae; genus Aythya; species Aythya marila. Next base: position 65,692,905 of record NC_139080.1, on the reverse strand, counting down.
CAAGTGTTAAATTACTGACATTCTTTTACAGACCATGTAAATGTCCTAAGGAAAAGGTCTTTTGAAAGCTTATGAAATTTCCAAACTTATACTCTGTGAGATAGAATTCTGAGGAATTGTGGCTTTTTTTTTTTTTCTAGGAACTGTTCCAGCAGCTGTTTCTAAAGTTTCTAGAGTTGCCACATCATCAGTTATATGAGTATTAACAGCAAATTCTGATCAGCCATTCACACAGATTTTCTTTCATCAGATTACTGAATCAATTAAACATGGCAAACTGTGCCTATTTTTTTTGCCTTCTTCTGGCAGTATTGTATACAGCCCTTATCAAACTACCGTACTTCGGGACAGAAATGAAAACTTTTCCTTAACTCAAGTGGTTTATATAAAGTGTGTGTGGTAGGCCACGTAGGCTAGCAAGATGCTCTCATAAAACAAAACATCTGTGGTTCCTTGGTGTGGTAGTATACAATAATGAAAAAAACATGCAAACAGTCATGGGAAACTTTGCAACTTGTTTTTTAAAGGAGCTGAGATACTTGCAGTACACACTCTAGACTTTTATCGGATGTAATTTATAGGTGTATATGCATGCTTGAAATATATATATTCTTATAGAAATCCTTTTTATTGTAGTAAATGTGCTGAATTGCTTACTGCTGTTATAGCAGACATCTTTCTACAACCTTTGCATTACTGGGTATAAAGCTTGCTGCCAAATGAAAAAGAAGAAAGGGTGAACTGATTGAAAAGGGGAATATTATGGTGTTGCATTTTTTCCTACTAGATTTTTAGGGTAGAGGAGTGTCCTAGAAGAAGAATAGTAATCAATTGTGAATTTATCATCAACAATTGACGATAAATTCACCAGTGATAAGTTTCTTTTAGTTTATTTTATGCTGTGGAGATTGGTAGTGGAGAGCAATTAAGGGAAAAAAAATTCTGTTAGGGTTTTTTGCACAGAAGTGATCAGTTACTACATTCAGTGACTCTTTGATTGCCCTTTAAGTCATCTCAGGGAAAGGGATTTTAAAATCTTGTACTGGTTTTGTATGAACAGTTACAAATACGTTATTTCTGATGCAAAGATGGGTTACAACGATGAATTCATATTGCATTTAGTACTAAATGAAATGTGTGTGTGTATATAGTCAAAATTTACTTGGAATGTGAATCAATTATCATGTTTTTAGAATGAAAATGTTCTGTTCATCATCATTCTGTAATGAGTAAACAGGCCAAAATTGAGTCCAGCGAAGTATTTCTGTAAGTCTCTTAGAGAACTTCTATTGAAATCATTAGCAAGCTTAATACTGGCCAGAGATAATTTAGGGGCTCTAATTCACTAATTTGAGTGTAATATGTAGAGATCTGATTGGATCAATCCAATTGTGACGGAAGCTGGTTTCTCATACATTAGTAGACTTGTTTAAATGTTTTATTTATGCAAACATTGGATATAAAGCATCTCTCAGAAGTTGAATCGGACATCTGTTAGCTTAAGATATGATTGTCTAGCAGCTTGGCAAGATAAGAAATCAGATCAGAAAGTCTTTGAAATTAATACACTATGGAAGAATGCAATCTTAAACATGTCATGTCCTTTTTGGCAGCAGAAGTGAGGAGTACCACCCCAGTAGGAGCAGGAGCTCAGGGTGAGGAGTAAAATGTTAGGGACTTCATGTTTCCCATTCTTAGGGCGTGTGTGTGTTAAGGTAAGGTGAGCAGTGAACCTGGAATGGCTCTTTGTTTGGAAGCTATTTAAGAAAAAGAGTGCCATCTTCTGATTTGGCTTACTCTTTTTCCAAATACCTAAAACGACAATAAGCCAGTTTCAAATAAAGGTCTCCAAACATGTTTTTAAAATGGCTTTAAAATTATGTTTGTCTTCATTATTTCTCTTTTCTTTTTGGTCTGCGGTTCAGGAGTTTGTAGGTCATTTCCCTAAATTCTGACCTTGATACTTCCAATGGAAAATGCAAACTAGCCAGCAATGCAAAATGGGCCAATGGAAAACAAAACGTCTTCCAGCAGGTATAACTCTTAAATTTTTTCAAACTAAAAATATTGAAATTAAATTTATTTTGTCTTGAATTAAAGTATTCAAAGAAAGCCCACCCCTTTCAAAAAATTATTTGAGCAGGACGGAGAAACAAGATTTTATATAAGCAGTACCTACAGTATATCATTGGCATAGAGCTGCCAGTAAGTGCTGGGTGTGAATATCTGAATCCTTAAGCACCTAAGGGAACAGTTTCCATTAATTTTTTACCTATTACAATTCATTGAGTAGATGGCTTCTTACTTTTTTTTTTTTCTGTGATAATAAGCTATCTTCATCTTTTTCAGAATTAGCCATTCCTCTTTGCAGTTTTATGAGAATACATCAGAAAAAAGTCTGAGGTCCTGTGTAGATATGCTTATGTGCTGATCGGTAGACTGCTTGCCTGAGAGGCTGGTAAGAACTGTTTTTGAATAGCAGCTGGTTCCTAGGAACAAATAAAGGATTTCATCCAGAGGGAAAGATCACTGGGGGACTGCTGCATAGGAAGGATAGCATAACTAACACTTAATTGCACGATGAGATAGGAATTCCAGAGAAGAGTATAAAGCAACAGGCTGTCAAAGTGATCGCTTGCTGTTGTTAGCAGCTCAGAAATAACAAGGGTTATGGAAAGAAGGGAGGAGGGACAGAACTTCAGGTATTCCATCAGTCAAATATGATCAGTGGGCGATGTGTGTCAGGAGGGAATGGAATGAGGGACACATTTCGTAAGGGAAAATGTTTATGTTTGGTATGGAAAATCTGGAGATCAACGAAGCAAGCAGCAAGCTTCAGGAGAAGGGAATGACCCCAAAACCCAATACTAGAGTCATGGAAAGTTTTGTGTTGGAAGGGGGAGGAAAGACCATTCAGTTCCACCCTCTTCCTGTGGGCAGGGATGCCACCATTAGACCACGTTGCCCAAAGCCCCATCCAACCTGTCCTTGAGCACCTCCAGGGATGGGGCATCCACAGCTTCTCTGGGCAACCTGTGCCAGGGCCTCACTACCCTTACAGTGAAGAATTTCCTAACTTCTAATCGAAATCTCCTCTCTTTTATTTTAAAATCTCCTCTTTTATTTTAAAGCCATTCCCTCTTGTTCTGTCATTGTCTGCCTGGGTAAAAAGCCACTCTTCAGGTGGGAAAACTAGGAAAGAAGTTCTAAATGGCTGAACAGTGAATACAACATATATAAAACAGGTGTGTATGTGAGAGCAGTTGTCATGTCAGAACAAAGAAGGTTCTGCAGGAACCGTCCTGTGCAACTGTAAGTTCTTACTAACACTGGCATGGTTACTGTATCTTCTAGATCTGGGGTTTTGTCAACTGCACAATGAAGAATTGAAGGTATGTTTGTGAAACAGTGTCAAACAGATATCTGGAGGGATGTTTTAAACTCCGTAAACTCTGTGTTCTTTGTATTTTCTACACTTACTGAAAAGTACATTAAATAAGTTTTATGGTAGTGCTGTTAAATATGTAGGGCTTCTCTTTCTGTTTTAAGATTTATTTGGCCTAATCTGTAGTTGTTAAACAAAAAAAAAAATGCAGAGACATGCTAGAATAAATGATCTTGATGGAAGAAAAGTGTGGGGGGGGAGGCAGGCATTGTAGGGGAAATAGCATGCTGTGCTTTGTAATCTGACACATGGTTAATGTTGTTTAATGTTTGAAACCAGGAGCTCACCCCACTTTTTGGTGCCCTAGCAGAATACTCATCCTCTTTGAACAACTCCAAAAAACTGGTTATGCAAACTGAATTGCCTTTTTATCAGTGGTTATCAGAGTGTGGTCCCTGAGGCTATGGCTTTTTTTGTCACTCATTAGCACACTGTAGGCCTGAACTGGTGTTGTACTCATTTAATGTGTTGATATATATGTAATTGGTATGCGTGGTAGGTAGCTTTGTGCTAGGGGCTGCATAGGGCACATGAACAGCCTTAGACTAGGGGTAAATTAGTAAAATAAGTTGGAAGTTGTCTTTTGTTAGCACTTATCAATAAAATAAGGAAGACGACAGTTTTGTGGAAAACTATCGAAAAGTTCAAAATATTTAGGAAATGGAAAATTACATACGTTTTTCTATTCTTTCACTGGCTTCAGGTTATCTCATGGCTTTCCCTTTCTTTCCTTTGGTTTTCCCTTTCTTTCCCTTTCTTTTCTTTGGCTTTCCCTTTCTGGATTTCTTCCTTTGAAATTCTGAATGTTTCATCCTTATTAAATGTTTATTACCACAGCTGTTTTTTCCAGGCATGAAAACAAAGGGCTTATGGTTTATGGTGTTTTGTTGGTTTTGTTCTGTGTTTTTTTGTTTGTTTGTTTTGGTCTGGCAAGGGTTGGAGATTTATCACCTTGTTGGACCGGACACCATTTCTCACTTTCTTTATACTCCCTTGTTCTGTGACATACCTCTCTGCTTATCTCCCTCATGATGCAGTACTGTGTTGCTAGGCATATACTTTCTTTCCTGTCTGAATTTTGAAGAATCATACTTCTGCCTTCAGACAAGAAGGTAGAAACTTTCAGGGTTACTGATTAGAGACAAGAAAAAATGTTACGGCTAAAGTACACTTGCATGGCAGAAATTCCTTCAGCTTGCAGGACCTGTGTAGTGCAAGGAGTGCTGCGTATTCCTCTGTCTCCACTGTCCACCTGTACTGGTGATATTTACTCATACAATGAAAATTTGGTTTACCTGCTACAAGGTTTAATATGAGACATGGTTTACTTCTATCCAGAATGCATTTAAACTTAATGGTTTGAGTTTCACTTCACTGGTAGGAGTTGATAGTTGAGGCCTTCCCCTCTTTCTGTTGGCAGTTTTCACATAGTTGAAGAAGCCTTTCTGTCTTTTGATTTTCCAGATTTCCCTTCTTACATGTATGGACTGGGAGATACTTTGCTGAGGAAGAATTTCAAGAAAAATAGTGGATATTAAAAATGTATACGTTTGTGGTGGTGTTTGGTTTTTTTTTTGGTAATAATAATGTGAAGTACTTTTATTTTCATTTTTCACAAAAGCACAGTTTGGATGTACTTTATATACAATCTGGAAATTACAAACCATTTCTTATCTTTCATATTTACAGAGAAATGGAACAGCAGTTTAACCAGTGTTTTTCCGATATTATCATTCCTCAGCTGGTACTAGCATTCAAATAATAATGAAGTTTTGTGTTGTTTTATTAACTTGAAACCATTTTCCTTTTATGATTCCTCTCTGTCTGCATAATAACAACTGTATGGTGACATTGAAGTGGGTGAGTTTGAAGTGGGTGTCTTACTATGAAATGAGTAGCTGTTTTTGAACGACAGCTTCACAAAAATACTTAGTGCTTTCTCTGGTAATATTAAGACAGAGATATTTGCCAGGTGTTGTGCAACTATAATTTTTCGCAGGCATTCCACCCATTCCCTGTTATCTCTGTATGGGGGACTAGTCTGAGCTGAAGATAATTCAAATCAGAATAAAAATGTCTCATTTTACGTGATATCTCCTGAACAGAAGAACCTCACCTTCATCTATCCACTTCAGCAAGGTGTCAGGTCCTAATTCCCCTTGGAACTTCGGTCACCAGGTTAAAAGCATCAGCCCAAAGAACATGTAAGAGTAAAACATACTTAATACATAAGCTGCAGAACCAGTGAAGCCTTACAACTTTGCATCCAGTGTTCCTTAAAACCTCATACTGATATCCTCAGTTCTTCCTCTGTCTGTACAGTTTTTTACTTATTGTCCAGGGATTTGCCCTCTGTGAGCACTAAGCGGTAGCTGTAGTTACAGACCATGTTTCCCACCTGTTTGGCTGACCCAGAGATGTGGCTGGTGCTCTGGGGCTGGTTCAGAGCCAGACATGCTGGTGAGTGAGTATGCATGCAAATTGGCAGCCCACATGGAAAAGATACGAATTCTGCTTATGTATCTTCCATGCTTGACAAGCTAATTTTAGTTCTCGTGACCTATTCAGCTACCAATTTTCATAAAATGTGCGGGAGCTCTGGCCTGTGGTGATTTGTCAGACCTGGTGTCTGTTTCTTAAGCCTGAAAGTTACTGGGGAGAGATACTGACAGGCAAACAATGTGATGACAAACTTAATTTCCTCAGAAACTAGGTTAACAAATTTAATTCCAGAATACACAAAGTTTTAATGCTCTGCTCCTACAGGATAGCTGAGAAAAGTAGTAATGTGCTGGCTCTCAGGACTCTGAAGTTTTCTGTGGTGACTTAAGAGGCCAATACCACCATCTCATTGCAACAGCAGTCGTTAATTGCCCGAACCCTGTATTCTGAGTTGAGACAGTTGACCTGCAGTTGCTCCTGTGGCATGCTGACTGCTTGGGCAAAGGATATTGGAGGACCGTGGGCGGGTGATAGATGATGCATGAAAGCCCATGTCATGCCGTTCTTTGAAAGCAAACCGAGGCATGCAAGGAGCAGCTGGTTAACTAGAAGAAGAATGCTGTGAGGATGCTTGAAATCATTTAATTCAGCACGATTTACTAGCCAGTTATTTGGAATATTCAACAGTGAACTGCTGTGTGGAAGTAGAGGAGCAAGTAAGTGAGGGAAAGTAAAGAAGATTACAACAGAACACTGTTTACAGTTTGTCAGAACTTACTCACTCTCTTACCATTCTCCTCTGGTAAACATTGCTACTGTGCCCTTTTTCGAGTGGCTTATATCCCATTACTGAGATAGAATAAGGGAAAATGACCTGATGTGCTGGTTTGTTCTTTCAGCTGAACTGCCAGCTGGTTGTTCTGCTGCTTCTCTGCTTGCAAGAAGGAATGACGCTTATTCAGTTGCTCCAGTTTCAGATTCTGTTGCAAAGGAGTTGGTACGTGGTAGATCCCTACTGACTTACGTAGCTAGGAGTCCATTGTCCACGTGTTCGGTCAGACAAGTCCATTCCTTGATGGTTTGGGGCTCTGACAGCTGGCCTGAATTTCACGCACATTTAAAGCCATTGCTGATCATGTACCGGGCAGTCAGCAGTGAGGAGCTACAGCTCTCACTTGTGATTAAGGTTAATGCTTTAGTTTGCGAATTGTCGTAACTGAGAGGGCGGCAAGTGCTCAACAGTGTTGCTCAAGCTTGTTTTTAGATAAAAGGATGTTAAACTTCTAACCTTTAAAAAACTTTAACATGAATTGTATTTTTTTAAATGTAAAATATTTTCTGAAGAGGGTTGTGTTTTGTTTTGTTTTGTTTTTTTTATACAACATGCCACTTATATAAAAAGATGCCTTTCTTTCTCAAAATGGAAGAAGAGGGAGTAGCAACATCACAATTTAAGACACACTGGGTGGAGATTCAACAAATCAATACTCCCTCCCCTTTAATACTGGGAATGGTGGTGGTGTGTTTCTGACTGTTGTATGAACAGGTTCCATACCCAGTTCTGCCAGAGGTGTTTTTGTTTTGTTTTGTTTTTTTTATGGCACCAGTTGAACTCTGCATGCTTGGGTAATATTCATGATTTGTATGATGACTGCGAAAAGTTACACAGATTGTTAGTCAAGGTATGATGTTGTGCTTCAGATTATTTAGAATTCGTAATGTTATCATGGGAGCAGTGCACTCTTCTTCATCTACTTTTGGAAAGTCCACCTGTTGAAGAGTAGAAGTAAAAAAAAAAAAAAAAAAAACACAACCCTTGCTACTCTCAATATTTATTCATGTGTATTTATTCTGATAATTCTTACATCACTATTGTAGTTTCTATTACTATTTTTCTGTGAAATCAAAGCATAAGGAGGGATGAAATTCACATGAGGCTTCTAGCTAGATCAGTGGTCTAATTAAGAAATCTTGAACATATAAATCCACTGATTAGTGTGCGGTTGTGTTGACTGCCTTAATCACATCCCCCTGCAACATTCCTTGGAAATACTTCAGCAGAGTGCTAGCTATGGGTTTTCGAATGTGTGTCCAGCTGATCAATTAAATATAGGGTTACAAAGTCACCTTCTGCTAGTCCTCAGTTTTGGAGGACTTGTGTGTGTGTGCATATATATATATAAATATACATATTTATTTTTTTATTTTTTTTTTCTGTCCATGTGGTAACTCATGCTGGTTTGTGTAGTGTGGCATCTGTGGACTAGTTCTTTATGTTTAGTTTTACTCTGTCCTTTTACAGCTACCACTGTTTTTTTAGGGTGCAGAAGTATGTCTAGCTAGCTCATGATCCTGGTTTGGACTTGAGAGCTCAAATGCTTTCTGAAGTACTGCATGCAGCCTGACTCTTTACAATGAGACACCGATTTTGCAGCAGTAAATCCATTAAATTTCGGTCTTTGGCAATGAGCAAGTAATTCTAGACTATCCTTACTCCCTCCCAACTATCTGAGATATTTTGAATCGCTTTTCAAAACCTTTAGATGAAAATACTAGCAGTCTGAGTACTCATTGCGGTTTCCATTTGGAGAAATTATGGTAGAAATGACAACTGTTCTCCACACAGGAGAAAAATCAGTCCTGTATTTAAAAATAAATAAATAAATAAATTTATATTTCAAAATATAATACCAAAAAGCTCATTTCAGTGCTTCAGTTGAGCAGGTATGAGGAAAGCAGCATAGTCAGACAGCAGAGAAAGGGTTTGATGGTAATTCACAAGGAGTGTGTGCATTGCTTTGCCAATGAGAAAGGTGGAAACATGCCCAAGAGGGCAGCAAGCTTTTCCCCATTCATCTTAAGGAGTCTTTGTGGGGAGCCTGATGACATGAGTGCCCAAATCCTGAGAGACTGCGGGTGCTTTGCTCTGCAGGTGCCTCCAGCAGTGCACCTCTGCCCGCTTTGGGCAGCAGGGTGCTGTGTTTTAATCCCGAAAAAAGCTGTCCCATGTTTCATGAACTTGCATACCATTTGTGTTGATGCATTATGGTCCTGCCCAGTCCACTTGGTACAAATGTGATTGCGTGTAGCTGAAGATGGAAAAAGCAAGACTAATATTGTAATAAAATAGAAGACCCTAGCTAAAAGAAACAGTGTGTTCCTTAGCTCTTCTTATGCTAGGACTTGATCCTTGTATCAAATAAAGGGATAGCTTACTGATTTTAGTCTGGTTTGTGGTATCCCGTCTCTCCCTCCATCTCCATCTGTATGTTCCCACCTTGTTCTTTTGCCCTGGAACTGGCCAGCATTCATGTGGCCATGAGGGGAACCAACTCAGGAAACTGATCTGGCTGAAGACTAACCTTGGTTTGTTTTTTGGTAAGGTTAGGATATTTTTTGTGGATGTGTATTTGTGTAAAACTGTCATGGAACTGAACGACTGAGCCCTGATCTTTATATGTCGCTGTGTATATGTTATTCTTGCTGCCTTTCTCTCCCTGCTTACATATATTTTTATAATGCAAATACGTGAAGCTATAATAAGTCTAATACTGACTACTTCCAGATATTTTGACATGTATAAAATATATACTGTAATATAGTGACTTTTTTTAAAAAAAGTAAACTTGGCAATTACTAACTTTTCCTAAGAATCTCAAAAATCATTAGATATTTCAAGTGACATTCCAGATAGTGGAGAGAAATATTTGTAATGAAGTTCCAGAAACATTTTTTCACTGAAATCATTCACTCAAAAGATTATATACTATTGTTAGTTTTGGCTAATAAGTGATCTAGCTGCAGGTGTTTTGAATTTGAAAGCTCTCTGTTGCCAAATAGCACCAAAAATTAACGTCTAGAATACTAGGTTGCCATGGTAATTTCTTGGTTAGCAGACTGCCAAGTAACAAAAATGAAACCAATACTTTTGGTGTGCCCTCTGCTAGGAAAGGAAGGATTGGTGAAAACTGAAACATTACTTAGTTCCATGTTTTTCTTGCTATGTATTTAAGTAGTCAATGTCTCTTCAGTACTTTCTTTCCTTTTTTTTTTTTTTTTTTTTTGTCTTTTAAACTGGATTTCTTGTGGAATTTGTTTGCACATAACTTAAGCAATATTTGCAAATGTTTTTGGTGCATTTCTGGTGAATTTTTCCCTTTGTATATAAGCAAGGCTACTTAAACTTTAGGGGGTTCAGGAAAAAATGTGAAATACCATCAACAAGCTGTTGTTTGCCTTTGGGTACATTTAAACATCTTTTTTCTATTTGCCTTGAGCCATTCTGCTGTTAATGGAACAGAATCTTATTGCAGTATGCTGGGATTCTTTTCTCATGACAGGGCTCCTCTAAGGCTGAAATACAGCTAGTGGCTGTTTCATTTATAACAGTTTGTTCATTAGACCCAGCTTTTGCAGTTACGTTAGAATTTGTTGGTAGTGATATGATTGGGTGTATTTAAAATAGGCTCTTTTCTGAGATGCAATTTACAAGGTAGTTTCTTGAATTTTTGTTGTCATCCTACTCTTATATTATGCTTGAGCTTTGTGTCAAATAGAACCTGTTGGCCTCAAGTACAGAAGCAAACTCAGAACTACCCTCTTTTTCTTCATGTAATATCAAAGGATTCGTGGCTGATACCATGAGAGCATTTCCAGTGCATGCATCTGGTTTTGTTGCAGCTTTTCTTAGGGAAAGACGTGAGAGACCTTATGTCTCTCATGGACTCAACTGGACTCAAGCATTTCTATGTAAAATTACAGAGCATTGCTTTGGAGTATCTTCAAACTGTAAATGAAAGTTTCTTCAGTTGTGTCTGGACCCTGAATACAGTCTTCATACAGTAGGGACCTCACTGTGCCAGGGGAGAGGAGGAAGGTCTTGGTTCATCGATTGCATGTTTGTGTAATTGTATGGATATTTCAGAACACTGTAACCCCTCTTGGTGAGTTTATTTCACTTAATTAGGTTCAATGCAGAGGCCTTCAATGATGAGAACAGATAGATTTGTACTTGTACAGGAACTCGAACTAGACTGTGAGCTGGCATAAAGCAGAAGTGGATGAAGAAACTCCCATCTGTTGTCCAGTGCTGTTTTCAAGGGTTTAATACTTTAAGTGCATTATTGGGTCATGATCAAGATGTTCAGCACCCTATGGGCTGAATCCTAAGGAGAACGGTTGTGTGTGCTTCAAACTGTTCAGAGGGAAAAGACGTGACCATCAGTTTCTTGGCTTCCATGAATTTTGGATAACTGGGGTCAGCTGCATAAGTAAGCTTGTATTAACTTTAAGTTAAGAAGAATTTAAGATGTTCTAGGTCTTTCAGGTATATTCATTTATGGAACTAGTTTTTGCACATGATAATATGAAAGAAAAACTTTCATGTTATAAAGAAAAATTTCATGTTATAAATCTATACAGATCTTCTAATTGTCAGTCTTTTAGAGTATATTATATTAAACAAGTTTTAGGCATAAAAATGTTGCTTTTCTTTTTTTGCTCTTAATCCATTGGATTATAATTAGTTGAAGATTTTGTGGTGTTTTTTTTTTTTTTGAGGCATAGTTGATGCTATAGTTCAGAATAGACACGTACCTTTCTTGATACATCTACAAATCTTTAGTCACACTTTCCTCTATTTTTTCTAATTGGCTGAACACTAGTTTAGTTTGGAGGCAAGTTGCCTGTACAGACCTCAAAACAAGTTTCAGAATTGGCCAAGCATAACATTTTATTCTCATGTAGTGTTTCGCTGAGAACTTTGCTGCTGTTGTCTTAGAAATGTGAACACAAATACCTTTGACTAGTCATGTAAATTTGAATGTGAAGTGTGCCTGTACTGTCATATTGTCCCCGTTGCTTTATGTGGTTTTGTTGCCATCACAGGTCTGAGGACCTTTTTTGTCGTGATTCAGGATTTGGAACCGAAAACAAGCTTTTATTTTTGGTTCTTTACAAATTCACTAGGTTTCTCTTCAGGAAGCATGAACATTTTCATAAGAGTTCTTTTGCAACAATTAATTTGTATGGGAGACTCTTATAATAGATTTCTTTACTATTGCAGATATTTTTTATTCTATACAATATCTATGCTCTGTTAATTTAAAAGGGCATAATGTATGTGATCAAAAACAACTTCCAGTAACTCCAGCACTGATTCCGGCACTAATTTAGACCTGTCAAGTCCTTTGTTAGTTGAAATTAAGTAACTTGGCAACTATGGCTGAAATATCACTATTCAAACCAGATGAATTTCTTGCAGAAGATACCAGGAGGAAACTTGGAGATCAAAGATGTGCTTAAACAGTCTTCTGTGAGTTTCTGTTCTCCCTCTGTTCCCCCTGCTTGGACATAGTCAGTTGTGAAACTGCTGAGGACTGGGGAAGGTTTTGTAGGGCTACCATGTGAGAGGGAAAAGCTCTGAAGGTGGTTTTCACCTGTCAAAGGCAGGAGCAGCCTGCAATAAGAAGTCAGTGGCTGAAGCTGTTAATTTCTCTTTTTCTTAGCTCTAAATGCTGGGTTAAATATAGTTCTTATGATGTCTTTAAATGGAGACTTGTTAGACTCCATATTTCCTGGGGATCATCCTCTTTTGATTTGGCAGACAGCCTCTTCACAGAATAACAGAAGCATCTAGGTTGGAAGAGACCTCCAAGATCACAGAGTACAACCTCTGACCTAACAAGCCAAGTATATACGTCTGAGCAAATTGGGGATTTCTTTTTCTTGCCAGATACTGAATCACAGGATGGTTTGAGGGACCTTAAAGACCATCCAGTTCCAAATACCCAGCAATGGACAAGGACATCTTCAACTAGATCAGACTTCCCAAAGCCTGTCTAACTTGGCCTTGAACATCTCCAGGGATGAGGCAGCCACAGCTTCTCTGGGCAACCTGGTCCAGTGCCTCACCACCCTGATGGTGAAGAATTTCTTCCTTATATCTAATCTAAATCTGCTCTAACAGGTCTCTTTTACAGGGAGGGCCCCACAGCTGGGTGCTACAGGTAGGGTCTCATGAGAGTGGAGTAGTTGGGTTCAATCCCCTCCCTTGACCTGCTGACCACACTCTTGATGCACCCCAGAATACGATCACCTTCTGGCCAACACTTCTGCAAGTGTTCACTGCTGGCTCATGTCAAGCTTCCCATCCACCAGTACCCCCAAGTCCTTTTCTCCAGAGCAGCTCTCCATCTTCATCTCCCAGCCTACGTTAATTTGGGGATTGTTCTGGTACAGGTGCAGCACTTGGTGCTGTTGAGCTTCATGAGGTTCATATGGGCCTCCTTCCCAAGCCGTCCCGTCTGGATGGCATCTCTTCCTTCTGTTGTATCAGCTACACCACTCAGCTTAGTGTCATCCACAAACATTGACTCCATCAGAGATGGTGACTAGGTAGGTCAGGCACGATTTGCCCTTTATGAAGCTGTGCTGGCTGTCTTGAGTCACCTCCCTGCCTTCCGTATGCGCTGACAAAGCTGCCAGGAGGATCCGTGATCTCTTCCCTGTCACTGCCATTACTAGCAGTGAGTCCTGGGAGCTCCTGCCTCTGCGGTCAGTATCGCTTTAACGTGGGTTGTGCTGAAATCAGTAACTCCTGTTATAATCCTTCTCAATAACTTGCACTCCTTGGGCAAAGGTAAACCACAGGAGAGGATTTCTACAGTTCTTGTCTGGCCAGTAATTTCCTGGTGATCTTATGTCTCGTCCTGTCTTGAAACAGGAGACACTACTTTGCGTATGACTCAAAAGGGCTTGTGTGAAGCTGGCTGGTGTGCATTGTATTTTGAGGAATGCTTGCTGTAGACTTCAAGCTGTTGGGACTATGGAGCTTTCTTTACGTGTAGAATAGCTGCAACCTTTGACGTTTTTATTTGTTTGTTTGTCTTTTTGTATTTTATCTTCATTTAGGATCTGTAGTAATACAAATTGGGATCTGTAGTAGTAGAAATACCTATTTTACTTAAGGTATCTGTGCAAGGCATAGTGTATAATGGATGTAATTTTTAGTGCAGCTCCTACACTACCATTGTAGCTTTTGAAACATGCTAATGTTCTTTCAGGCTAGTATGTTGTCCTGGTTTTGACTGGGATAGAATTAATTTTCTTCCTACTCGCTGGTATGGTTCCGTGTTTAGGATTGAGGACGAGAATGCTGGTAACACACTGATGCTTCAGTTGTTGCAGAGCAGTGCTTGCACAGAGCCAAAGACCTTCATTTCAGCTTCTGGTGCTGCCCTGGCAGCAAGAAGTACACCAGGAGCTGGGAGGGGGCACAGCCAGGACAGCTGGCCCAGGACAGCCAAAGGAATGTCCATGTGGCATCGTGGTCAGCAATAAAAGCTGGGGAAAAGAAGGAGGAAGGGAGGGATATTGTGAGTGATGGTGTTTGTCTGCCCAATATAATGGTGGGCATGATTGTGGTGGTTTTACACAGCTGGGCAGCCGAGCTCCACCACAACCACTCTCTCACTCCCCCTCCTCAAAGGAACAGGGAAGAAATATGATGGAAAGGGCTCAAGGGTTGAGATAAGGGCAGAGAGATAACATTTATCGTCACAGGGAAAACACTTAGCGTAGGGAGATATATGTAATCCAGGTTTCACTACCTGTTATTAGCAGTGAGAAACAAAACAAACAAACAAACAAAACACCTCCTCCCCCTGAGTAGCTCAGGAAAACGGGGAAAGGGGGCTGTGGTCCGTCCCTGGCACTTAGTCTCTGCTGCTCCCTCACGGTCCCTCCCTGCCCCTGCTCCCCGTGGGGTCCCTCCCAGGGATGCCGTCCTTCCCAAACTTTCCCAAACTGAGCCTGCGGGGGCTGTCCACAGGAGTGGCTTAACACCTGCCTGCCGATGGGAAGCCACAAATGAATTCCTTGCTTTGTTTCACTTGTGCATGCAGCTGTTGCTGGACCTAGTGAGCTGTCTTTATCCCAACCCCTGGGTTCTCACACTTTCACATTTCTGATTCTCTCCCACGTCTCACCTGTGAGAGTGAGCAAGCAGCTGAGTGTTGCTCATCTGAACGCTGAGTTAAACCACAGCATACATTTCACTGCCTTCGTTGTTGTTAAAAGTGAACACCTTTCCACTGTGATTTCTTTTAGATTTAAAAATTTATAAATTATTCCTAATACATGTATGGAAGGTCAATTTGTCCTGGTAAAAGTGACTAGTTCTTACTTAGTATTTAACAATTCTTCTTAGATAGAAGCAATTGCTTCTTAGATAATGTTTTTCTAAAGAATAAAAAAATGCCTTCCAAAATGGAAAGCATCCCACGTCCTTTATTGCAAAAAATCCTTGAAGTGGTTATTTCCACTTACAACGGCATGCTTCCTGAATTTCTAGGAATCCTAAAATGTGTTGCTATTGATAGAAGAAGCTGTTTGCTTGGGGTTTTGACTGAGGCTATAATTATTCTTTTGAGTTTACTTTCACATCTAAGTATGTTTAAAAATCCTTGTCACCGTGCACTGAAGCATTGGTAAGTCTAACCCTGTTTATAGTGCAGCCTTTACAAGTTGCATTGCAAAGACTCCTGTATTGTTGTCTTATCTTTTATATAAAAGAATATCTTACCTATTGTGAATAAATGTTTATTACTATTTTGAAAAAAATCACGTCTGTTTTTTTGTTTTTGTTACGGTTTTGTTTACCTCAAGGGAAAGTTGTCTGTCTCACTTTTTAACATGAGAGGCTATCAGTCCTAGGAGCCACACTGGTGGTCTAAGACCCATTGTTTGAGGCACACTCTAAAGCAAAGACTTTTTGATTTCTGTCCCAAAGAGCAGACTGCTTTCTTGAGAACTTTATGAGTACTTCCAAGAACAGAGTTGATGCATGCTGTCCCGTGTGAAAGAAGTGACTGTGGATTACATAAATTGATATGCCTAGTCTGCCAAGGAGTGAATACCTTCCCTCATTCCTGCTGTCATATGTCTACAGAGCTTTCATTGGCTGGCATCTGGAGAGGCTGGGTCTTGGCTCACTTAAGCCCCAGAAACATGCTGTGTCTGCATTAATATTTCTGTAAAAAAAATACATTACAAAATATTTTGGAGAGAAAGTTAAATATAGTTAGTATTCGGATATGCAGTAACTACCATGTTAAGTTATTGTATGAATTCTTTGAATTCAAATGTGTTTGTAGCTTGGAGATGCTTTTAATAGTCATTAAACAAAAGAAAAACATCTTCCTTTGAAGCATGCATACCCAGTTTTCATCTTTTTGAATGTATTTAGTATTTAAGACGTATTCAACCAGAAGGTTCATTTTGTTTCCTCCATTTACAAGATGATGTATTACAGTGAACTGTTGCTCTATTTAAAAAAAAAAAAAAAAAAAAGTGATAATTCCCCTCGATATCATATAAAGAGATATGTTTACATGCCAAGATGGCAAATGGTAATCTTAAGCATTTTTTCCTTAGTGCGTGGAAACTTAAACAGTGTAGTTATTTAGCATAGACTTGGCTTGGTGCTTGTGGCTTTTACTATTCACTGATGTATAAGTGCTCTGTAGGCCTTTGGATTTTTTTCACCTGGGTAAAGTACTGACTTCTGATACTCAGATTTTAGAACAGGACACCGATCTTAAATGTCAGTCATTCTTGGCCCAAAAACCTTCTTACCCTTTTCACAGAATTCTTAGGATTAGAAGGGACCATCTAGCTCCAAACCTCTGGCTGTGGACAAGGACATCTTCCAGTAGATCAGGCTGCCCAAAGCCCCATCCAGCCTGGCCTTGGACATTCCCACAGGGGAGGCATCCGCAGCTTCACTGGGCAGCCTGTTCCAGAGCCTCACCACCAAGAAGTGAAGAGTTTCTTCCTTATATCTAATCTAAATCTACTCTCTTTTAGTTTAAAACCATTACTCCTTGTCCTATCACTACATTACCTAGTAATGAGTCTCTTCCCGTCTTTCTTATAGGTTGCCTTTAGGTGTTAGAAGGTAGCCATAAGGCCTCCACTGAAAACTTCTTTTCTCTAGGCTAAAGTCTCTCAGCCTGTCTTGGAGAGGTGCTCCAGCTCCCTGATCATTTTTTCAGGGCTCCCTTTGAATCTTCTTTAACTTATCCATGTCTCTCTTATGGTGGGGACCCCAGAACTGGATCTCTGTAACTTAGAGACGAGGATGTTGTGGGGAACTGTTACCAAAGGCTTTACACGAGTCCAGGTTGCTTTCCCTTGTTCAATGATGCTGTTGCTCTGTCCTAGAAGACCACAATTTAGGCATGATTTGCCCTTCATGAAGTCATCTTGCCTGTCCCCAAACAACACCTTTTCACTTTTCTTTGTGCAAGTGTGAATAACTACCCCAGAAGAGTTTCCCTCCACTCCTTTTAGCAGAAGCACTACTGAATGTGTTTCTTCTTAGAGGTGACAGTGCTGGGACCTGTATTCAAAGGTCCTCTCCCTATAAATTGTTTTATTCTAACAGATTCAGCCTTCAGTAGAGCTACTGCTGAGCACAGTTAGGACTTAAATGCTTGCTTGTGCAGGTAACTTAGCTACAAAGATAATTAAGTGTTCAGAATATGCATTTAAAAAAATAATAATCTTCTCAATTTGTGGTCCTGAACTTCACATCATAGTTTATTACTATATTTTCCTACAGGGACTTTGAAAATTTTTGTTTGCTTTTGGTCTAGCTTGATGCAGGTTTGTAATGCCAATATTCTTGGTGGAACTGGTTTGATGGCAACTGTTAGGTATTTGGGCAGCACACAGTCAGTCTGATGTTGCCTCTGAGAAATTGGAAGTAAAGTATTTCCTCAAGAAAGGGCTGCCAACTTCATAGAGTGGCTTGGATCGTAAAGGGGTTAAAGACCATCCAGTTCCAACCCTCCTGCCTTGGTCAGGGTGGCCAGGGCCTAGTCCAGGGACAAGCCATCCACAGCTTCTCTGGGCAACATCTTCCAGTGCCTCACCACCCTCTGAGTGAATTTCCTTCTAACATCCAGTCTAAATCTCCCTTTTTTCAGTTTAAAGCCATCACTCCATGTCCTGTCATTGGCTGCTAAAGGAAAAAGTCACTCTGTCTTTTTCATAAGCCCCCTTTAAGTACTGAAAAGCTGCAATAAGATCATCCCAGAGCCTTCTCCTCTCCAGACTGAATATCCTGAGCTCTCCCAGCTTTTCTTCACAGGAGAGGTGCTCCAGCCCTCTGATCATCTTTGTAGCTCTCCTCTGGACCTTCTCCAACAAGTCCACATCCTTCTTGTGCTGGGGCTCCAGACCTGGATGCAGCACTTCAGGTGGGCCCTTATGAGGGCAAAAGAGGGGGGACAGTCCCCTCCCTCACCTTCTGTTGATGCAGCCCAGGATCCAGTTGGCCTTCTGGGCTGCAAGCACACCCTGCTGGCTCATGTTGAGCTTTTCATCCACCAGAGCCCCCAAATCCTTCTCTGCAGGGCTGATCTCAATGAGTTCCTCTCCCAGTCCATGCTCATGTCTGGGATTGCCCCAACCCTGGTGCAGCGCCTTGCACTTGGACTTGTTGAACCTCATTAGGTTCACATGAGCCTGTTTGTCCAGGTCCGTTTGGATGGCATCCCTTTCTTCTGTTGTATTGACTGCACCACTCAGCTTGGTGTCATCTGCAAACTTGCTGAGGGTGCACTCAATCTGAGTTGTAGTAAAGATGTTGTAAGATAACAGTAAGGTAAGATAACAGTACAGGTCCCAGCACTTGTCACCAGCTTCACGCTAGACAAAGAGCCAGAGACTGCAGCCCTCTGGATGCAGCCATCCAGCCAATTCCTTGTCCACTGAATGGTCCACCCTTCAAATCTCTCAGATTTGGAGATGAGGATGTCATTTGGGACTGTGTGCATGGCTTTGCAGAATTTCAAGTAGATGCCATTGGTTGATCATCCCCTGTTAACTGAGGCAGTCAGTCTATCATAGAAGGCCACCAGAGTGGTCAGGCACGACTTGTCCTTGGTGAAGCCGTGCTGGCTGTCTCAGATCACCTCCTTGTCTTGCACGTGCCTTGTCATTGTTTCCAGGAGGGCCTGTTCCATGGTCTTCCCAGCCACAGAGTTGATGCTTACCGGTCCACAATTCCCCACATCCTCCTTTCTACCCTTCTTTAAAAATTTCTTTTGAACCATACTGCTTGAATTTAAGACAAATTTAGCTTTTTGTCAGGAACAATGTATTTTTAATGCTTTAATATTTCATATTTTGTAAATCTAAATATGAAATCTTTTTCATATTTAGATAGTAATTCAGATATATCAAAAGTTGGGTTTTTTTTCAGCCTTGAGAAGAGAAGACTGAGAGGGGATCTCATCAATGTGTATAAATACCTGAGGTGTGGGAGACGGAGGGATTTGGCCAACCTCTTTTCAGTGGTTTGTGGGGACAGGACAAGGGGCAATGGCCACAAAATGGATCACAGGAAGTTCTGCACCAACATGTGAAAGAACTTCTTCACGGTGAGGGTGATGGAGCACTGGGACAGGCTGCCCAGGGAGGTTGTGGGGTCTCCTCTAAAGATATTCAAGGCCTGTCTGGATGCTTACCTGGGCAACCTGCTCGAGGGAACCTGCTTTGGCAGGAGGGTTGGACCTGATGATCTCTTGAGGTCCCTTCCAACCCCTACAATTCTGTGATTCTGTGACTTAAAAAAGCACTTTCATAAGTCAGTATCAAGTCCCTGTCTCTTCAAAATGTTCATCATTGTGAAGGCAACATCTCAGCCTAAGGTTTCCCATGATGGAACTTTACAGCAAAAGATTCTAGAGATTTTTCTGTTTGTACCACCTTTTACTAATAGTTTCAATTCTGCACCTCTTAGTGTGAGAGAAGCAAGACCAGAACATCTCTATCATTTTTCTTTAATACTTTCTATTTTGAAATACATTTTGGGAAGTAGGCAGTGTAAAGTTGAAAATGAGTGTAGCAAGTTGAAAATCACCTTGATTTTATTTTCAACAGGTTCATATAATCAATTTTTCAACAATTCGAATACATAAAAAGATTTTTGCATCACAAAATCTGTTCTATAACAGATAATGTTTAGCTTGGGAGTCTTTCCTTATATCTTTCAAAATGTTTCATAACAAAATGCTTTTACATAATATTTAACAATGGAAAAGTACTGGTGCTGTTTCACCAGGACAAAAATAAAGTGAAGGTAAAAGGTGAGTCTTTACAAATATGTAGCTCAGTCTAGCTCAAAGAATAATATTAAAGTATGGCTAGTTAGGAATGTCTTGTCTTCTGTTGAGACCTCAGACACATTTTTAGACTGCTGGTTGTTCTTCCTCTGTTTATGGAAGCAGTTTGATTTTTAAATGAAATCTGAATTCACTTGAACTTGGGTTTGGGTAGCAAGGGAATGCACTCTGTTTTCAAGAATGTTTTTTTGTTGAACTAATTTCTAAAATTTAAATCAGTGCAATGAATGTATTGTATATGGAAATTGATCAAGGAACACAATCTTTATAATGTCTTCCATCTTTCTGACAGGTTGTGAAGATGAGAAAAGATGTGAAGAAAGTCCGAGTCCTGACTATTCGCAGACTAACCAGACACATTGGGAAGCTGAAGTTGAAAAAGTCAGTTTTAAATATCAGTGTTCTTGTTTGTGTATTTATAAATGAGTCAGTATCTGAAATGTCTTCCAAAATAACAGGGAGAAACATTTATTACATAGAAAACTGAAGGCACTCTGATGTATATGTTTTATTAGTCTTATTTTTTCTTTATTTTAGATAGAATCAAAATACCAACTAAAAAGTAGTTTTGTAAAGTAGAATAGGGGTAAAATTTATTAAACATATTTAGCATATTTGAAGTTAATCCCAACACAACTTTTTATGGTGCTTTTGAAAGCATCAAACCTGATCTTTGAGGTTATTCTACTATTGCACGTAAGTTGTCCAATATTTTCTCACTGCAGTTGTCTGCAATATTTTATATTAAGAAATATTTAGTATGTATTGTTATATAAATAATACTTATTTTGTAATAGTTTATATTAATTAAGTTAATTAAAACAATATTTGTAGATTGGCCCAAAGTGACTGGTGATGTTTTTCACTGGAGACAACATAAGATAACTCTGTTACTGTGTTCAAAGTGTAAATTGAACATACTGTTTTCCCACAAACCTAGCAAATCGTGAAAAATAAGAAACAGGCCCACCCAATGAATGTTTATATTTAAGTACTACAGATCTTAAAATGTAATCATATTTGAGATAACAGTGTCTCCTACTTATTACTGTTTGGAATTGTAATTACCATGTATTTACCTAGTAAATAACATTTGTCTTTCTGATTATTTTGCTAAATTTTGTGTGTTTTCCTCTGTTCTGAACAGTAGGAGCATTATATTATGTTCAACTCTGCTAAAATTTTTATTTAACAGCAAGGGAATGTGAATTGTGCTCATTCTTGTGATATTTTTAGTTTGCTACTTAGTATCACCATATTGGAAGAAAAAAGTGAAGAGAAGTCAGATTTTTTTAATAAAGACAGACTTCATTTACAGGGGTTCAGAAGACCTCAAATTAAAGAACCAAAAACGAGTTGAGAGATTAATAGAAGAAATCCATGCTATGAAGGTAATACCATATTTAGATATTTAAATATTAAAATGAATTAATTTTAACAATTAAAAGCTTTGTTTTCTAGGACTGCATTACTGAAACTTAGCTGAAGTATTTCCAAAGTCAGCTTGGCCATTACTGTAACACAGCTGGAAAATTATGAACATTTCCATATTTCTGTGTTTGTTTGGTGCATCTGTCAAGGTGTTAAGACAATTTGGGTCTTAAGTTTGCCAAACAAAACTTGAATCTGTTTAGAAATGAATCGTGCTTGAAGTTTCTACTGTGACAGTTAAAGTGCAGGAAATAAATTTCTCATGCCACTTAGAAGTGCAAATGGTGCTTTATGTGCCCAACCATAGCATCATTGTTGTCAGTTTTTGTCGCTTTAAATGTGATGCCAGTAGTGTACTACTTTCATCTTTAAAGTTCTGTACTAGTTTTTGAAATTGTAGCTGCAAGGGACTGGTAGCGCTTGATTCAGGCCTTTTTCATCTTCCAGCTTGCTGTCCGTTGCTGTTTTGGTATCTTTTAACTTGACAATGTTCTGTACTACTTATATCTCAATTTTAGCAGGTAATGCTAACAATTTTTTGTGTTGACAGGAGGTATATATTATACTCATGAGGTCTGAGCACAAGATTATAGGCCAAGAAAGCTGTTTTCGTATTAAATTACAGAAGTTTTATTTGATGATTTGTTTTTGTTTTGTTTTTCCTGATAACAGTAGCGATTGCCCTTACCTATTTGTTTATTTTTCATCCTGGTCTTCAAAAAAAGCTGACAAATGAAGAGGCTTCATTGACCATTAAGAACTGCTTTATTTGTCAGGTGGAATCACAGAGTTTTTTAGCATAGTATTTGAAAAAGAGTCTCCACAAATAAATAAAGGGGGAAAGGAAATGGTTATCACTGTACTATAGTGTTAAGCAGTAGTCAAGCAACAGAAGTGTTTCTTTGTCTGCATAGTGCTTTTACTTCCAGGATTGGCTCACGCAGACATCTTGAAGGCTGCCTGTACTTCAAACTGTATTGACCACGTACATTAGAGATGTTTCTGTTGGTGTAAGTTCTTTTAATGTGTCTGCTTTTTTCACCATACACCTGCAGTGAACAGCAGCAGTTAGACTTATCCCACCTGATTCTAGGTAGTTTGCAATGTCAGTTAAAAAAACTCAGTGCTTTCTGGTTTCTGTATCATAAATGGGTACAGAAATATCTCCAGAAAGAATCAGATGTGGAATGGACTGAGTTACCTTCCTGGACTGCCTGTCCGTTTCCCTGGAAGGGTAACCAGGCTTGTAAACAGAGGTGCCTTGAGATAAAAGGCTGGTTCTGTTACTAGTACTGTGAAACACTGCTTTGAAAAAGACCTTTCATTGTGAGGTTGTTGTTTGGTCAAGCAGAGAATGAGCCATGTGGAATTAAGGGAGAACCTCAGCTGTCAGTAGTGATTCATTAATGCTACATAAGTTTCCTGAGTGCAGGACTTGTAAGTGCTTGAAAACTGATTGTTGAGGGAGGGTAGATTTGTAATTTGGAGAGCTAAAGGCAAACAAAGCTTGCTTTGAAATAGTTTATATAGAGTGAGGAGACTTCCAAGTGAGCAGCTGAGAAGGAAGAAAAGCTCTCCCACTTCCCAGGCAAACAGCTATTAAATGATCTCAGTTGCCTGAAATCATGCTGTTAGTGGTCTTTATTGTGTTAAAAGTACCCATATTATATTGGTAGTATTTTAATAGCAAAAAAGGTTGCATCTCCTGTTGTTTGGTTTGTTTTTTCATCTTTTAAAAAGAATAAGTAGACACTTACGGCTCTAGACTACATTTGTTTCTTAGATGAAATAAAGATTCCTGTTCTTTTCTTATGAATCACAGCCTAAAAGGCTCTAGTTGTTTACATATTTTTTCACCGCTTTTGATTTCTAGACTGAGATCTTTTCAGAGTTGGCATAGAAATTTTCCTCATTCACCATAGTGGAGAAACAAGACAGCTTTCACATAAATCATTGAAATTCTCTGTCATAGTGGGCGTTTCTTTACCAGTGAAACATCACACCCAGCAACCTTTCTTTTAAGTTACTGATCCTATGATCGATGTTTTAGAAATAACGCCTCACATAACATGATAAGGTATTTTCTCATTTTTAGGAAAGAAAGAATAGAAATGGTTAATAAGGAACATTGATTAATACTCTACAAAGTTTTAACTTAAAGCAGGTTTGTGTTATCCAGACTAATTCAGCAGTTTTGATGTGTGGATCCCAAGCACTTGTCAGAGGAGACACAAATTGTTTTGAAACCGACAGTGTGTCCAGAAAGTAAAAAGTGGTCGTATTCCTTATAATTAACAGAAATAGTCCATGAAATTCTACTCATTCATCATTTTATGTAAGAAAAATCTCTACCTTCTCTCTTACTGAATGTTTACACTTAAGGAGTATACTGAGCTGTAAATCTAGAGAAAAAGACAGCAACAAAAAAATACTTACTCTGGCCAAAGTGGCTTGGAGCCAGAAAGAGTATGTTACACCAGAATCTGACAGCATGTGTATATATGGATAAAAGATTATTTGGGATGACTGCTTAGAGCATATAGAACTTCTTTAATAGTTGCAAAAGCTATGAAGGGTTTCTGAAGATTGGAAAAAAAATACATCTTTGAAAATCCCAGAGAAGGAAAATAGTATAATTTTTCTTCTGAGTTTTTCCCACCGTTGCCAAAGAGAGTACACTTTATAAATACACATTTTTCTTCCATCAGTCAAGAAGACATCAGGAACATCTTTCCCCTCCCACATATCCAGGAGAAAAAAAAAAACAAACACCAGCTTATAGCACTTTATGGGAACTGCTGGCACAGACAGTGCGGACAGTGTCATTTGTGAAGGACTTAAGTTATGCTGATGTTCTCAGAAGGAGTAAGAGTAGAGTTACGTTTCAAAAATAATTTGTTTCCAGCTGTGGGAAGAAAGACTGAAACACTGGGACCTTGACACATTTGTCTGTGTTGTTAAAGTTTTTAATGCAATAACTTAAATTTTTCTGAGGGGAGAAAAAAAAAAAAGCTGAGGGGTTGAAATACCAGTGAGGGAGAATTCTTTGTCTTTCTAAGAATTATAGTTATACATTCATCTACCATTAAACCAAAAAACCTTTTCACTGTCTTGGAGGAGGTGTTATCTTTCATCTGGACTATAACAACAATAACGAGGAAAAAGAAAATTTCCGAATGGCTCGTGTGTTGTTAGCAATTGCCTGCAGCTCAGGAGGACTTCTGAGGGCTACAGTTCCTTTAGAATGATATAAAAGTGAACTTTCAATTAAAGATCTTAACTTCTCTTTCTAGCTTGGGTCTTTACTAATTACCATCTGATATTACAGGGAGAGGAATATAATTGCTGTCATTTGGTAATTGTTGCCTTACCACTAACTCTTGAGTGTGCTTTTTCCTATCTTCAAGTACACCCAGAAAGACACTGATGACATAATTTCACTGTAAATACACAGATTCCTAGGAGTGGGACATAATTAGATACTCACTTTTCAGGTTAAATACTGTATCTATTTCTGTGTATACTTTTTAAAAATTCTACATATTCATTCATTGACAGTACTGCATATATTGAAAATGTAAGAAATTTTGGTGCTGGGCTGCATGTAAAAAAAAACACTTATATTGTTGTGTTATTGTTAGAATGACGTTTAATTTCTAGTTGTGTGTGTTTTGATTGTTAGAACTGGAGATTTAAAAGAACTTAATAGGCAAATACAAGTAATAATGTCTCAGGCACAACAAGATACATACATTGTGAGAAGGGAGAGCAGTTAAAAATTCTAGCTACGTGGTTGCAGGACTGAGTTAATTGTTTGCAGGAGTTCTCAAAGCTATTGGAGTAAAACACTGTTTTTTGAGTTCTTCAGAATTTCTTTTGCCAAATCCATACAAAATATTTATTTAACAATTCATGAAAGATGGGGGGGTTGGGGAGGGAAGAACAGTATGATCTTTCTAGTCTTTCAACTGTGATTTCACTTTCTTGAAAGAGAAAATTGTACATATGTACAGGATTTTCTTTAATTTTCAGGTTTGATGGTACTGCCAGAGCAGGTTTATTATCAATCGTAGAGTATTTCTTACCCTATTTATGAAGCTGTAGTATTTTTTAAGCATCTTTTGCAGAATTATGACTGATAGTCTAGCAAATTATTAGCAGTGGGCAACTTACTTTGAACTGTTTACATTTTTTTTTGCTGAAATTAGATCTTAATGTAACTTAATGTAGTTGCTTTACTGTGTATTTAGGACTAGCCTATACCTCACAGGGAATACTGTTATTATGGCACCTGTTGCTATTGCAATATTTCATTTGGAGAATTAGTGATACATGGGCAAAAGGCTATTTGATAAGATTGAAGGGAAATTATCTTTGAGTTGTTAGAAAAGAGCAGCAGTTGATTACAACTATTATTAAATTGCTTGTAAATGGATGCTTATGCATTCTCTATCCTGAAAATTATTCCTGAAGAAAAAAATAAATTGATATTCACAGAATTGTTAAGGTTGGAAAAGACCTCCAAGATCATATGGTCCAACCATCACCCTACCAGTAAAAAAACCATGTTCCTAAGCACCACATCCAACCTTTCCTTAAACACCCACAAGGACAGTGACTCCACCACCTCCCTGGGCAACCTGTTCCAATGCCTGACTGCTCTTTCTGAGAGGAAATGTCTCCTCACTTCCAACCAGAACCTCCCCTGGCACAACTTGAGGCCATTCCCTCTAGTCCTATCACTGGTTACCTGTGAGAAGAGACCGACCCCCAGCTCCCCACACCTTCCTTTCAGGCAGTTGCAGAGAGCAATGAGGTCTCCCCTGAGCCTTCTCTTCTCCAGACTAAACAACCCCAGTCCCCTCAGCTGCTCCTCATAGGACTTGTGTTCCCTTCACCAGCTTCTTAGCCCTTCTCTGGACATCTTCCAGGCCCTCAATGTCCTTCTTGTACTGAAGGGCCCAAAGGTGAACACAGCACTCAAGGTGAGGCCTCACCAGAGCAGAGTACAGGAGGATGATCACCTCCCTGCTCCTGCTGGCTGCACTGTTCCTGACACAAGCCAGGATGCCATTGGCCTCCTTGGCCACCTGGGCACACAGCTGGCTCATGTTCAGGTGAGCATCGACCAGCACCCCCAGATCCTTTTCCTCTGCACAGCTTTCCAGCCACTCTGCCCCAAGCCTGCAGCACTGCATGGGGTTGTTGTGGCCAAAGTGCAGGACCCGGTACTCAGCCATGTTGAACCTCATCCCATTGGCCTCTGCACACTGACCCAACCTGTCCAGGTCCCTCCACAGGGTCTTCTTACCCTCTAGCAGGTTGACACTTCCCCCCAACTTGGTGTCTGCAAACTTACTGAGGGTGTACTCATTTCCCTCATCCAAATCATCAATACAGATATTAAAGAAGATGGGCCCCAACACCGACCCCTGGGGAACATCACAGGTGACTGGTCACCAGCTGGATTTCACTCCATTCACCGCCACTCTCTGGGCCTAGCCATCCAGCCAGTTTTTACCCCAGCCCAGAGTGTAGCTGTCCAAGCCATGGGCTGCCATCTGCTCCAGGAGAATACTATGGGGGAGCGTGTCAAAGGCCTCGCTGAAGTCTAGGCAGACTATGTCAACAGCCTTTCCCTCATCCACCAGGCAGGTCACCTGGTCATAGAAGATGAGGTTGGTCAGGCAGGACTTGCCTTTCATGAGTTCATGCTGACTGGGCCTGATGCCCAGGTTGTCCCACGTGTGCTGTGTGATTGCACTCAAGAGGACCTGTTTGATAACCTTCTCCAGCACCGGGTTCAGGCTAAGAGGCCTGTAGTTCCCCGGGTCCTCCTTACAACCCTTCATATAGATGGGCATCAATGTTTTGTGTTTTTTCTAGTACACTTAAACCACAATATTTATTGTAAAACAATGAGTTTGTTACAAAAGAAATAGGAAAAAATAAGACTTTGTTGTAATTTATTCTTTCTTAAGCTTGTATTTTAACAAGATATGAACAGAAGTATGAACTCCAGTAATAGTCAGGCATTTGAAAGCCAAACTGTTTTTTTAAAGGTAGAAGTTCAGTCTGAAGTTTTTATCATCTTTGGCAATGGAACAAAAATCATCCAGTTTCATGAAAGTAATAGTGTTGTGGATGAGAAAGGCTGGCCTGGTTAAAAAGCTGGTTATCTAGTCCTGAACAAAAGGCCTACGGAGCGTAATAGATTTTGCTTTTAATACTGACTTTTTGAATGGAATTTTTGTATCCTGAAATGTCATGCTTTTTCAAAAAGCCTTTTTTTTTTTTTTTTTTTTTTTTTTACAACAGTAGTGTTTCCCTATTTAGTTAATATTTTCATCTTATGTAGCCTTGCTCTCAGTTAATATCTCACTGTAATATTGTCTTAGGTAAGAATGAGGACTAGAGTACCTTTTTGCAGTTTTGCTTTTTGTTTTATTTCCCAGCATATGTTTCCAACAAATCTTGCATATTTTATTTCATAATAGATAGCAGACTTTCATATTAACATTACAAAATCTTTAACCTCTAAAGGTTTCTGAAAGAGTAGTGGGAAACTCTTAAACTCTAATGTATAATCATTGTAGGAGGGGTCCTTGTTGCTTCTTAAGGAAAAACAGAAGGGTCCTGCTTTCACAATGGCATGGGCCGGATGCCACTTTCAGACCATTGCAGTGAAGGGGAAAGGGTAGAACTTGAAGTCCTTCAGCTCTGCTTCAGTAGAGTAGTGCAAGTCCGTGCTTTGGCAAGTGTCTCACTTGTTAGGAATGCATGATGTGCTTCTCTGCAGTAATACAGGAAATTTGGTGCTTTGAGTGATGGATGGACCCATGTGCACATTACTTAAGGCATACATGTGCAACATATCAGGCAATTTTAGGAAACACTGAATTATACTCCTAGAGTTCATCACAGCACATTCTACTTTGTCTATAGCATTGCTTTGCTCTTCTGCTTAATGTATGCCCTTATAAAACAGGTTATATTTGCTATAAAAACTGAGTATTAATTTAACCGATACCTCTAGTTTTGTCATGACTGAAATGGAA
>NC_139080.1:64744337-65061837 GCF_965140915.1 Aythya marila | reverse complement strand
TGGGTTTGAAAGAGAGTCTACTAGCAAATTGTATTATGAGGAGCAAAATAGCAAGGTAATATTTATAAATTTGGGTGATTGATTTAATTTCTTGCTTGTTTTTAGAAAACCTAATCAGAAATCCAAGCTATCATCCATTGATATTTTTATTCTGTTGGCTTGGGTCAAACTGAAAATGCTCCTGTATTAGGTGAAACTTTCAACATTCTTCGGCTGAGCTTCAAAACAAAAACTAAATCTGAACTCAGATACCTTGTAAAAATCTTGGAGGCTTCATAGTATTCACTTTCATGGAGATTTGCCTGGTGCTGTTGTGAATAAAAGGAAGCCAAAATACTCCAGACATTAAAGAAAAGAGCTCAGATGTTGTTACATTCATTGAATTTAGCAATTTTCAGTTACAATGGCTTTTTTCAAGCTTTTATCCGTGATTTACTTCAGATTTCATGATTTTGTCTAATGAAAGAATGTTTTTCACTTTTAGAGACCAGCAGTGTTTATATATTGATTGTCTCAACACTAGAGATGTAGTTTGATAAAAATGCAAAATACCAAAAAAAAAAAAAAAAAAAGAAAAAAAGAAAAAAAAATGGCAAACTGTTCTGAGGTCATGTTATGTCATGAGGTAAACTGCAAAATAAATTTGGCGAGATTATAGGAAGTAAATCAGATTAGTTCACTTTTACACCAATACTAAGGTGCTGGGTGACTCATAAGGGCTCAGTTCATTATATCAGATATTTTTAGAACATTTAAGGGGAGGATTTTAAATATATAGAAAATTAAGTATTCAGTTCTGTAAAAGGCTAGACAGAATCAGCTACAAATTTAATCACATGTTCAGACTATTTATGAATTTTGCAAAGAGCTCAAGCAGAAAAAAGAGCATATAGTAAAATTCAAATACATTAAAAACAAATTTAAAATCTAAGGCATCCTTACTTCAGGATGTTCTTTTATTATGTTGCATAAATTACATTGCAGACTCTGAAATTTCCAAAGGTTTACAGGGAATAACTTCAGGAGTTACTGCTTTTGTGTTTGGCCATTAAAAATGTAAAAACACTGTGAAAAAAAAAAGAAGTGATTTTTATTATTGGTCTATCAAGTACCAGATTATCTTATGAAGAGGCTTTTGCCTTGTGAGTTTTTCAGCTCTGTTACTCAGTGGAGTGATATGGGGATTAAACAATTCAGCCTGATTTTATCCTCCAAGCTATGATAAATTCTTAGCAACTATATAAATGTGTTGCTTTTTGTTTTTGTTTTCTATGCTGTGTTTTTTTTTTTCTTTGTTTGGTGTATGTTTGTGTGTGTGTGTGTGTGTGTTTTTCTTTTAGGTACAAGGAAGTGTGGGAACCTGAGTAGGAAGAATGGTAACTCAAAGGTGACTATTTGGACATCATTATGTTCCTAGCAAGGCTAAAAAAAAATGGGAAAAAGAACACCTACAACCTGATCCACAGCCTTTCAAACCCTATAAACCCTATCTCTTGGTAATTCACACCTTCCCTTATTTTAAAGACTTAATGTAAAGAAACATCTTGGTGTGTCACCAGGTTTTAGTTAACATTTGAGCAGTAGCTATGGATCACTGCTGCAAACTAAGAGATGTTCCTACCAAAAAAAAAAAAAAAAAAACAAACAAAAAAAAAGCAGCTGAAAAAGAGTAGGTGGGAAAAGAGATATATCATGCTCTGAAAAGCAGAAGCAAGCTGTGTGTTAGGTCACTGACTTGTGCTGTTGCAATATCTAAATGTGCTCTCCTGTTCAGGAAGGTGGTTAGTGGTAGTGCAAACCACTCAGCGTCTTGCAGAGAGGGACTTATAATTGAATCTGTAATGCAAATTGCACGTAAGTATGTGCTTACTGATATGCCAAGTTCCCCGCTGAATACAGATAGCCTTATTCATATGTTTTAAATTAAGCATGTGTCTAAGTGTTCTCCTGAATGGGCGTGAAATAAAGATCAATTATTTCAAGATTTTATTGGATTTCTTTCTTTTCTTTTCCTTTTTTTTTTTTTTTTTTTTTTTTTTTTTTTTTTAAGCATCAAAGTGGGATTTCTGCAGAACTTACATTTTCTTCCCAATAATTCTTTCTTGTGTAAGTCACTATGTTGTGCCAGATTCCTAAGCACACTTTCAGTTTTTGCATTATTTTATATATGGCACTTTCATAGCAGAGTTGGCAGCATACAAAAGCAATTTAGTGAAAACCCATGATTTTAGAGTAGGTTTTTCTCAAGTAAAACATTTGGTATTTGTTTACAATACAGCAAACCTAAAACTAGCATGAACAAGCTAAGATACATCCTAGATTTGGACAAAACAGGATCTAGTTCCTGTCTGCACTTCCTAAATGCTGAGTGAGTTTCTGCTCACATATCAATGGAGCAACTGTACATTTAACTCTATTTTGATTACAGTATCTGTTTGCACACAGTAAACTAAAGCAGTAAGTATAGTACAATTATCTTTAAATTTAAGGATTATGTGCTTCCCTTTTCAGAACTTCTGAAGCATTTGGCATCTCTGATTTGTAGCCTGGTAAACAGTGTTTTGTTGTTGTTGTTGTTGTTTTTTCCTTTGTTTGTTTCGTTTTTGTCTAATCCTGAACATATTTGAAGTTGTATTTAAAAATTGTGTTCTAACTTTGTCCAATGTGGAATGAATTTTTTTACATTCATAGATTTATTCCTTTCAGAAAGACTTCAGGTCCTTTATGAACCTGCAGTTATATACTGTAAATATGGTCATTTTAAATACAAATTGATTGTCTTCCTGAGAAAGAAAACCAATAATGTGATAATTAAAACACATTACATACTAGAAACTTACAAGCAATGGTGTGTACATCCGTTATTTTCTTCTGGTAACTTCATCTCTCTTTTAATTGATATTTATTATCTGTATGATGCCATTAGACTATGTGATGCTGTCTTATAGCTGACAAAATGATGTAGATTCTGAAGACTAAATACGTGAATGTCCAAAAGTAAGTCCTCATTGCTTTTGAGAGTTGTCAATTGCTGTGATTTTATTTTATGCTATTTTATTTTTAATTTACTATTAGTGCACTCTTCTGTACCATCCAAATTCTTTCTGTGTTTATATTTCCAGAAAATAAAATGTTCTGGGACAACATGAAGTATTTCTTCTTAAAATTTGTTGAGTTTTTGGAAGTTTTGACATGATAAACCAATCTGAAAAAGTGCATAAATACGCCCAATAGATGTAGAATATGCCGAAGGGGTCCTCTGTTGTAGTAAAACAATAATGACACTGTAATT
The DNA here is from genome assembly GCF_965140915.1 of Aythya marila. Classification (NCBI taxonomy): domain Eukaryota; kingdom Metazoa; phylum Chordata; class Aves; order Anseriformes; family Anatidae; genus Aythya; species Aythya marila. Next base: position 65,058,545 of record NC_139080.1, on the reverse strand, counting down.
AGAAAGGTAAACAGCTTGCTTGCATTTTTTTTTTTAATCCATAAAATTGCATCTTTTTTACTGCAAAGGACCAATTAAGTCATGCATGTAGCTGTATTCTTGTGATATAAACTGTAAAGATTACATTGTGTTTAAATGAAAATAACAGGCACACATTTAAAAAGAAGACAAAGATATGTAAATATATTTGATTAATAAAACATTTCTATTACCCTATCCTGTCTTTGTTTTATGTTAAAATTACCTATGGAATTTTGTGCATGCTATGCAGAGAAATGTATGCTTAAATGCAAGTGTATTGAAGGTATCTTCAAATAATGACAGTACATTGTTGTGGTGTTCATTGAGTTTCCAAAAGGGCTGCAACCTGCAAAATGATTTGCAGTGATAACTGACATCACGTTCAGTTTTCTTGTGGCTGGAAGGTATTCTAACACTTCTATTGATGTAACAGCAAGAGAACAGTGCAGTTATATGCTCAACTCTATTTTGGAATTTATATGTATAGGTTTGTGACACAAATCATGTCATACTGTAACCTGTATTTTCTGTTCTGCATACTGAAATGTGTGTTTTTATGGTTAAAAGCCCGACTCTTCTATAGTTACCCAAAGCCTGATTTACAAGGATCACCATCTAGTGGACTGAGACAGAATTTCAAAACTCCAGTTGTGATATTTGAACTCATTTTTAAAAAATCATTCTAAAACCAAAGCTAAAAGCACTAGCCATGCTCCACTGCAAGGGACCTTCTGTGCCTTTTGTAACATTATTTCACTGCCATTGTGTATGTCAAGGAGCAGCGATTAGTACACTAAGTCACTCCTTGTTCCACTTGAAAAAATACCACTTGAGTATGAGAAAAATATGTCAGTTTCTGTCATTTCTCATGTTATATGACCTTTTACATAAGCACCAGAACCACCACGGTAGAATAATTGCACAAAACTACTGTACTTGAGAAAATACTCAGGTAAATTGGCCGGCAGACTGCCTGCTGGTTTGCAAGTAGCAAGGATAGTCAATCATTTGAGGCAAGCTTCTATAAATGCAAGGAAAATTCTTAATAACAAAAAATTGTATTGAGTCATGCTGTATGAGATTATATCGCTAAACCTATGTAATCTGTCATGAGCTAATGAGACACAAATGTCTAAAGGGTGAAGTCCTTTGGCTGATGTCCCAAACTGTGATATAAAATTGTCCTGGGGTCCATCTTCTTGCAAACATTCTGGTACATATTTTAGAAGGGGTGAGGCTTAGGTCTGGCAATACTTTTATTTTAATTCATTTAAGGAACTTTTTAGTTGGGCTGAGGGTTGGTATTTTGGTACCTCTTACTTCACTTCAGCGATGTACTTCTTACATTACTGTATGTATCTGAGATCTGGGGAATTTGTGATCTGAACCCTGTATATCACTAAGATTTGGTCATCTGCAGTATTCAAGTACAAGGACCCCAACCAGGAGTGCAGGGCAGATTTGGTTTTGATGTTAAGTTGTTGGGACTTTTTTTTTAAATATAGTGGACACTTTCTCCCAAACATGTATGTAGAGATGAGCATTTTTCAAGTCATGGCACACATTATTTAGGTGGCTTCTTCAGCACCACTGAGCATATGCTAGTTAAAATAAGCCCAGTGACTTCTGAACACAACAAATCCAAGTTATACTTGTAGTGCTAACACACAGATGATGCTGCACTGTCATGTCCAAGTACTGAATGTGTGTTCTCCCAACCTCATACTTGCTTCTTTTTCTACGTGTTAAAGGGCAATCAGCAAAACATGTTGACGCTTAACTTGATCTATTCTGTCTTCTATGGTTGTAGGCAATCTGATAGCCTTCCAGAGTAGATTGATAATATAGGGGGGCTTAACATACCCTGTGGAGTATTGAAACAGAATACCAATGAATGCATGTGCCTAAGAAGAATGTCTATAGAAGTCAGTGAAAATGTTCTTTGTCTTTCACATCAGTATATCTTTGTGGCCATCCTGAAGTAGTCAAAAGATAGATATATATGGCTTCATTCTCTGACTCTGAATCAATTTCATAGGCATAAAAACAACTAAGAAGGCCATTGATAGCTGGACAAAACAACAGGTGGTTTCCCATCCACAAGTAAGGCCAAGAATAAACTAATACTGTAGAAGATCTGGATCTCCAAACATAACTGGAATCTGTCCAAGGACAAGGAAGGAAGAGGTAAGTATAGTTTATCAGAGAAAGGGATCAAAATCTTTCCACTCCATAAAATAGGTCTCATATTTGAAGACTGCTTTTACAAATTTTATTTTTTTATTTATTTTATTTTATTTTATTTTATTTTATTTTATTTTATTTTATTTTATTTTATTTTATTTTATTTTATTTTATTTTATTTTATTTTATTTTTTATTTATTTATTTTTATTTGATTTGATTTTTAATACTTATATATATATTAATTACAGGTAACATAACTTGTGAGATTCCCACAGTCAGTGGAAGCCATGTTAGTAAATCCTAGGCAATCCTTTGTAGCCTTAACTGAATCTTTCCAGCTTTGCCCCAGATGTCCTCTACTCCACCAGCCAAAGCAGATGATCCATACCCATACTCCCTATGGATTTAAACTTTTTCCAAAGTTTACTCTTCTCCCTCTCCCCCTCTTGGCCCTCATCATTTCCATCTATTATACTTTTATTTTTCTCTTCATTTTCCTCTTCCCCTCTCTGACATTACTGCATTCAATCATTCTCCCCATCTCTAGAGTTCCTCCAAAAATGATTGCAAATGACTAAAGAAAGAACTTGTATTTGTTTATATTGGCACAACAAGTCACAGAAATACATTTTTTTTCTCTATAATCTCACCCTCAATAGAATGAGTCAAACTATAACAGTCATGCAGAGACTTCAACCTGGAATTTTTTTTTTTTAGGGAGCCAAGAACATTTTGGCCTACAGCACACACTGCTAGTCAAGTATTCTTCTGGAAGCGATGTAGATTTTTTTTTTAACCTTTTATTAGGGCAATTGTTTTGTTTCTTTGTTTGTTTGTTTTGTTTTTCCCATAGTATAAAAGGTAATTAGATAGCCAGTAAATTGAAAGTTTTGTATAGAAAATAGTAAAAAGCAAACAAAAGCATCCCACAATTAAATGTTTGGACTGAGCAATACTTGTCTGTTAGCCTGCCCATGTCATTCTTCACTTTTTTTTTTTTTTTTTTCCTTTAAAGCATAAAAAGCAATTTCTTCTGCTTACATGTAAGATCTTCAAGAAAGGGGATAATATATTGCTGTAATACTGCACAATAGTTCTGCACAATGAAATGCTGCAGCAGTGTCTGATCAGTCAGTGATAAGAACACCATGTAGCTCCCATCTCAGTTTCTGAAATTGCTTATGTGATGAAGATATATGTTCTGTGAAGAGGTAGGCAGATACAACTAAAAGCAGTATCTGATTCATTACCATGGGGTTGCTTAACTTGTTTTTATTTAATAAGCTAATGAAAGAAAGGAGTTTGCACTGTTCATTAATGGGAGATAAGCAGATCTGGGAAGCTTTAAGCTCTGAAGAAGGTAGAAGAATATTGTATCTGTCTTTCATCTTATTGGCAATTCTTTGCTCTGTGTTAATAGTCCAGGTCCTAGAGAAAGATATTCTTCCAAGTGCACATTATTAATAAAGGCTGATTTTCATTTTTTCGTCTGAGAATTTATTCTCTAGAAAAGTACAGGGATTGCTTGAAATGAAAAGAAAAAAAAAAAAAAAAAAAGAGCAAACACACACACACACACAAGCACAGAAAAACTATACCAAGAAAACAAAGAAATTGGGATTTTTCTTCCTTAACTTCAAGCAAAAATTAATTAATTAATTAATTAATTAATTAAATGTATGCATAAAATGGGACATTCTGTGAATGATTCCTCTTCTTCAAGAAGTCTTCTTCTACTTTTGAGATTTTAAGAGAAGATTCCTGCCTAGGACTAATGACTAATGAGAAAAAAATAATATGACCATTTGCATGCTCCAAATCATGGGTCTCCAAAGATTTTAATGGCTAGTTCTACTGTGTAATCTTTTTAATAACTTTGCTGATTTTTAAATTATTTATTTATTTATTTATTTTTACTGTGGCTACAAAGCCCATATATCTCTTTCAGTCTTTCATTGTCATATGGTCTTAATTCTCCTTAAGTCAAGTCTTAATGAAGGTACTACATGGTGCCATTTCTCATATGTATTAACAAGTCATGTTTAGGATACACATACACATAGGATTTTCCTATGCTGAGTAAGGTTTCTAGCCAGACTCTTATTTGCCACCACCCTGAGTACAAAGGCAGTTTGCCTGCAAAATCTCACAGCAGATTCATGGCTACTTCAGTGTGCTTTCAGATTTCCCACAGAGGTAAAACTTCACAAATCTGCTTCCATTGCATTGAAGGACAGACATCATTGTATCAATAGATCATCAAATAAAAGTAAGTTAAGCAACCCCATTGTAGTGAACCAAACACTGCTTTCATTTTGATCTGCCTTGTTCTGTCTTTCTCTTGTTATGTTTACCATCATTTGAAACATAGATTTCACAAACTGCAGAAGAGAAAGGGAATCTACAGTACTGTTTACATGTGGTTAATCTTCATTCCTTTGTATGGTTCATTTCTTTTGCCTCTTGCTCACCTTAGAAGGTGCCATTAACAGAGCAGGTAAAATGACAAGAACCAATACAAATTTCCATTTTGAATCAGGATAATGGCCTCAGTAAAATATCACACCATAAATATGTTAATATAGGAATGCCATTAATAATTATAATTTGCCTAAGTGTAAAGTAGAGTAGTCACTGTACAGGTAAATATTTTTAATCCATTCAGATTTTACATACATAGTATTGTTATGTAGTACTGTTAAAATACTGACTGTACTTAGCATGTACTTTGGAGTGATAGCTTAATTTTTTTTACTTTTTTGGTAGGGGCTGGGAGTAGAAGCTAGGTTTGTTTTCCACAAAATGCTCAGCCTATTCAGCCTACTTAGTGAGGCTGAGAAGATGCAATCTATTCCCAAATCTGTCACAATCAAAGCTGTAGTCATTTAAAATAACCAATCCAATCATCCAGCTCTTGATTGTTTGATGTTCTTTCTGGCTTTACACTTTTGATTAAGAGGCTCAGCAAAGAGGTGAAGTTGCAGAATAGCAAAGGGTTCCTTGACCTAAAGAACTTGAAGTCAGCAGGTCACTTATAGTGACTGTGATTTATTGAACAATAAACACAGCCTCTCCAAACCCTTTTCTTTCCTCACTAGCCTATTTTTGCAGTCATCATATTCTTGTTCTGTGGATGCATGGACAGAACTTTCTGAAAGGTTATTCAGTATTGTATATCAAAAAGAAAGTATCCATGATTCTGCCTAACTGTAATAATGTATTTTAATAAACTGCGTTCTCAGAACTGGGACGAAGCAATAACAATAATCCATTAATTTTACAGACATTATTGAAGATTTTTAACATACTCTACTAAAACAAAGAAAAACACTGTATTTCATTTTGTTAAAAAATAAAACTTCAGCGGTGATGTTCTGTGAAATTTTAGTTGGAAGTTAAAAACATTTTTCCTTGTGTAACATTTTTTTGCCTAGGTCTTGTGCGTAGCACAAGAACTACAGATTATAACAAGGAAGTATATGCATGGTGGGTTTTTTTGTTTGTTTGTTTGTTTGTTTTGTTTTTTTTGTGCTAAAGTATCTTTTTCGGTTAGTAACACGAAAAACAAAATAACTGAAAGAAAAAGAGAAAGCAACAGGAAAAAAATCCTGATTGAATGGAAATGTATGTTTTCATTACTTTCAGTCTTGGAAATGTAGTATGATTTATAACAATTTTAAGAGATGGCTTTGAAGCACAAGAAAATAAATCACACTTTACTAAAGACCTAGGCCAGATTTAAGCAATCAAAATCTATGATGATTTTTGTACTATTTTTGTCTAACACATTTTTCTTAATAAGTGTCTCCTGTAGCATACAGTCTTGCTGATCTACGTAACTCATGGATGACAAGTACAAGCTCTCTCTCTGTGTCTGTATATGTACACATGCAGGCATTCATTCTCATTCTTTCTCTAATCTTTATTAAGTCTTTCTTCTTCTAAGGATCTAAATTTTTCATAAGTGAAAAGCAAATGGAAATGGGAGGGAGGAAGGTGATAAAGTTGAGTGTTCGTAAAAATAAGAGAGAAACTTTCTACCAGGAAATCGTACTGCCTAACTTTAATAGACTTCAGCAGAAGAACATGTGTATGTCACACATAATTTTTTCATTAAAATTACTTTTCAGATAAGTGCTTCATTTGTCTCAGGGTTCAACATACTGCATTTTGCCTTGCATTAAATCAAGGTAATCTTCCACATGATAGATCATCTGGCTGCTGTTCTTACACACAGTAGTACTTGGGACTTTTTGACAGTTTTTGACCTACATTTAAAATTAAATGCTCTGTAAAGGAATGAAAAATAAGCCTGTTCTAACCAAAACCTTTCCAAGAGAGTCAAATAATTTCCATTCTTTTCCTAGAGGTTCCACCCAGCACACACTGCATTTGGGAGGGTCACTGCACCCTCCCTGGTCTGGGGGCTCTGCTGACACTCAGCAAGCTCCCATCCATAATGGATACCAAGTGGGCTGGAATCTTTCCTAAACCTGAAACTTGCAGAGGAACAGAAAGTACAGGAAGAGAAACCCCACATACTGCTTTCCATCCCAAACCTAACCACATTAAAAATGGGCTTACATACAGATAAATAAAGAATGCCTTCAAATGCCAATCATCTAACAAAGACAATGGTGTTTTCAGCAAGGAACTGTAACATTGCAAAGCTCCAGCTTTCTGTTTATTCGTTTACTTGGAACAGTGTTTTAAATGAAAGCAGCCTGGTGCAGAAGGCTGGTAATCTGGGGGCTGGCTCCACATTTCATGCTGTCTGGTCATTTGGGGATGGCTGTTTGTTTTCTGTGCCCACACAGGTCACTACAGATATGCAATGTCTGGGAGGAAATGTACCCACCACCAGTTTGGGGACCACTTGTATGACATAATTTATGTTCTTAATGCTCTTCCATTGTACCTCTGTGTTTCTAAAGGTTTAACACTGCTAGGAGTAAATGATTTCTTTCCACTACTGCTCAAAGTGCCAGAAGGCAGGAGAAATTTAAACACAACTAAGATCAACATTGAGAGTTTACTTGGCCTCCACATCTAGCAACATAGCCATAAATTTCTTAGGCTTCTTATTTAAGAATTTAAAAGGCTCTATAGACTTGGCAAGGTTTCTGTAACAATACCTCTTCTATACAGATTAGAAATGTTGGAATTCCCAAGGGCTGCACTTTGCATTGTATGATTGTATGTGGTCAGAGGGTCTTCGTGCAACCAAGCACTTTCCCATTTAGGTGCTATTTCACTGTTAACCACCGCAATGGTGACAACATGGAGACACCGAAAGCAGCAAGGCACAGCAGCGCTTCAGTTCTGAAGGCAATACTTGTAGGTGTGTTTTTGCTTAGGAGAAGTTTATTGTTGTTGTTGTTGTTGTTTTCTTTCTTTCTTTTTTTTTTTTTTTTTTTTTTTCCTGCTTAATCTTCAGATTCTTTTGTCTTTGGAGTTATTTTCACTCATTGTCTGCTTGGTACACACATCTAAGAGCCTTTTGACTGACCTTGCAAGACAAAGGGACACTGCCACTGACAGGAGGCAATGGAACCTCACTTCTGGTAGGATGTTTGGTGCTCGGAGGATCACGCAATTCACATCATGCTCTTGCTGGCCAGCACTGGCTGCAGCAGTTGGTCTCGCGCCTGTGTTGGTGCGGAGCTCAGCGCCCAAACACTGTGCAGTCACCACACTGCAAATCAATGCAATCTGTATTGCTGCACATCATACAACTAATGATGTTGTTCTGTGGTGTCTGTGGTAACAGGCAGCCTCTGTGGACGGCCAACTAACAACAGCAGGTTAATTCTATCAAAGAACTCTTTATTGCAGAAAGTCCTTGCAAGCTCCTTTATCCCCAGTTGGATTATGTTTTCCTCCTTAAAAAACACACACTGTGGTTGAAGTTAGTGAAGCGTTTTTCCTGGGTTGCGTATTATGCAACATAGAAAATATTTCTCAAAGGATCCACTATTGTTTGCTGCAAGTAGCTTAGCCCCCTAAAGAAAGATAATGCCAGGCATGTGGGCAGTACGAGGAGTGGTTCAGCAGTGCTATCAGCAAGCGAAACATCAGCAATGATTCTTTTTTACCCCCACAGAAGACAAAAGGAAAACTTGTACTAAATGTAGGTCAAGCTTATTATTGATATTACTAGAATTTTATAACCCCTTTTGATATTGTTATTTCAGTTTCTACTGGTGCACTCCTTGTGAGGAGCACAGTCCTGTAATTATTGGGGTGGTAATATATTTTTACCTATGGAACACAGAGGTTTAAAAGAATAACTAAAATCCCCAGTATTGCTCTTTTCCTCTTTCCCCCCCCCCCCCCACACGCTTTTAGTGAGGTGCAAGAGAAATACAAGCCATAGGGACATTTTTGTGATTATGTCCCCAGACTTCCTGAGGTCCAGATTCAATGAAAAGGTTCAAGCTACAGATACAGAAAAGCAAAAAGATTGTCTAACAGCGTCCATTAATTTCTTTTGCCCCAGTGGCATTGACTTCAGTCTGAGCTTCATGAGTCATCATTTATGATCTCAGTAATTTACTGCAATGGGCATGAGATGTACCACAAAATCAATGAAAATGAAGGCAAATTCAGAACTAAGATCAGGGCCTGTAAGTCACTAATGTATGAAAATGATAGAGTGAGAACTGTTACATGGATTCTTTTTGGCCTCAACTGTCCACGGTATAACTTGCCTGAGTACAGTATGCATAGGTGTTACTGTACACAAATCAAGCTTCAGTCTCTGCTGAACCACCTGGCCTCCTTGGCACTTAAGGATGAACTGCAAATCAATTATGAAAATAGAGTTTAGTCCATATTTATGGGCTGAATGTCCCGATTAGCCAGGCTCTAGGGGACTTTCAGAACAGAAATACATTTCAGCTGCTTCTTTATGCATTTCTTCTTTCCTCTGTGAAATCCTCTTGATAATATCTGGTTCCCTGCAGATTCTTCAGAACACAGTATCCTGTGATACCATAAACACAACGAACTGAAGAGTAACACTGATGGCCCCTGAATGTGTTATATCAATGAAAAGTGCATCCAGGAAATGCAGTATTTTACTGTGAAAAGGAAGGCATATGCCCTCTGAACAGGATACCTCTACTCGCCATTCTGTAGAGTTGGTCTGGCATGATGTTTGGGCCTCATGTTCAGATAAACATAACAAGAAGTTAAATCATGAAAACCCCATGAAAATCATACATTAGAGGTGTTTCCTGATTTTCTCATTACAACAAACTGGTGATCAAAATAGAAACATCTTGGATTCATCATTAGTAACAGAAAATCAGCACCCATGAGGACAAGGACTTGTACATCTGCATCCCAATGGTGTTATTCATCTTGCCCAGGAAAGCTGTTCTCAAATAACCTCACTCCCTAATAAGGTTATTCTACTTGTTAAGGCTCATATACAGTAGGGAAGACAGAAGCAAAGGAATTAATTAGGAAGATAGAAACTTTTTTTTTTTTTTTTTTTTTGGTAGCATTTTACTGTTTCTCTTGCTTTTATTTGCTGTCCAAACTGCACATAGCACATTCAAACGTCATCCAGTGTGAAATCCACACATCCAGTGTGCCAGTGGTTTTTATCACTTTTCCAATCCTACTGTTCAGATTGGGTTCTGCTTACAGAATAAAACATGATACCAAGGAGGTGAAGGGAGCTAATGAACATACAAAGCTAACTCAAGAAAAGTGCTTGTTTCAGAAAAGGATAAGAATAGAAGACAATAAGAAATGGAAAGGATTTGGAGAATACCAATTAAAAGTGTGGGCAATGGGCTGGGAGAAAGTCCTGCATGTATGGAAAGAGTGAGAAATGTGCATAGGTAGAAAGCGAAAAGTTTGTAAAATTCACGTTAGAAGAAAAACATATAAACCCCAGTTCAAAGCTTTCATTAACTTGTTAGAGATTAAATTAGTTCTTTGGACCATGTAAGGGAAGTTGCTCTGCATGGCACATGCCATGGCTTAGAGCCCCATTCTCCATCTGGACCAAGGTTGTGGCTGGGGTGTGCAGAGATGGACAACCTAAAGGAAAGAGATGAAGAAGGCTAAAAGGGACCATGTGTGCCTGGACTGTAGCCTGTAGTCAGATGGGTCACTTCAGCACCCAGCCTGGGAGGTAGGGCATGTTCCCAGGTTCCCAAGGTTAGGCCGATTCTTAGCATCAGAAGGGGAAAGTGGAAAGTAAATAAGAACACTTGGAATTAGTAAAAGAAGAACATTAGAATAAGCAACGTTTTAATAAGTGAGCTCTTTTTCTTTTTAATCATCTGGGTGCCAGTTCTGTTATTATTATTAGGAATTAATTGCATCCTAAAGTCTATTGTAGTTTAAATGAAAGTGGATAAAACAGGGGAAAACTGAAAAACAAGTCCAGAGCAGAACAGTAAAGTTCTTAGGACAGAAAGAACTCACCACCCATTAGATTTTCCTGAAAGGTCCTCTTTTAGAAAAAAAAAAAAAAAAAAAAAAAAGATTCCCACTGACTACACTGAGAGTTTAATGCACTCTCAGATTTAAGCAGCTGCACTTGGTTGTTGGTAACACAACAACATTTCCTGACTCAGTGCCTTTGGTCCACCTTGAAAACTATGTTGTGCTTCACAAAATCATCTGATAACCCCAACAGCAACATTTGATTTTTTCATAGTGCTGCAGCACTCTGAGGGATGCTTGGATTTATATTCTGTGTGCTAACTGTAAGATCTCTATCCAATATTTTAAGATTATTAGAGGATTTTCATAAGGGAAAACACGCTTTTGGCAAAAACACAACAAAACTTATCCTTTTGCCTTCACTCAAGGTTACTTTTCAAATAAATATGTTTGTTAAAGAAACTAAGAAAAAGAAAGAAAGAAAAATACTTTTTGAATATTTTCTTCCAAGTTTTGAGTAAAAAAAAAAAAAAAAAAAAGATAAAAGGGAGTGGAAACAAATTATAATCAATATACTTCATTTTGTACTGCAGAAAAGAAAATGACTCTGCTAAGAGACTATGCATAACTTTAAGCAATACCAGATGTGGTACAGAGAGAAGTATTAGCTACTACTCACAGTTTAGACTTTCTTTTAAGGCATTTAAGAACAGGTAAATTTGACAGGGGAAAGTGCTATGCCAGATAAATTCTGTTACTGAAGCAGAGTCTGACCTGTTAGAAAACAAGAATAACACAGGGCTCATGCAATTTGTAAAGCATCATGCTATCTTTTTGAATTATGATTCTGATCAAGAGCAATGTAGACATTACTTTTCTCACAGTTCTTTGGCCTAGCAAACAAGAAGCTTAATGCAGTTCCCTGAGGCTGTGACGGTGTTTGTTCACAATCACTCCTTCCTCAGCCCCAGCCAGACCTAGGGCGTGCTGTTTTGTCACCCATCCTTCTGACAGGCAGGACCCATAGAGCTGAGCCTGCAAGATGGAAATGTGGAGAAGGCACCTACCACAGCCAGGCTCCCAGAGGGCTCCTGCTGCCAACAGATCCCTTTTCTGGGTGCTGCAGTCCTATGCGACATGAGCAGTCCAGGAGCAACTGACTAGATGAATCTGCAGGCTCTTCAGAGACTCTTATGTGGTATTTGTTGTTTGTTTATTTGTTTTTTGTTTGTTTGTTTGCTGTTTTTCTTTTCACATCATGCTATATGAGCTGCCAGTTGCCATGTCATTGATGTAATCTTGGTCTGGAGACCATTCGTCTCTATCCATGTATTCTGCTTAACTTGGAAGTGCCAATTCAGAGCAAATGCTAAATTACAGCCTGTATTGTGTTGCATTATTCAGATAATATGCAATGGTCCTTAGTTCTCACCTCAGGTGAAAATCAGCTCAGATGGTGGTTAGCAGCTGCTTCAGATCTTTCTGAAATGCACACTACAGCAAGAATAAATAGCCATGGAAAGCTTTTTGTGTGCCTAGGTATACAGAGAGGTGCTGGAGTGTTGTCTCAAATCTAGTGTGATTCATCCAGACAAAACAAAACAACGGCAACCAGAAACACCCCCAAAGCAACCCTTTCCCCTTCCCCTAAATGGCAGACCTCTCTGGACACACTTTCCCCTTTTCACCAGTTTTAGAGTGTGTTATGAATACTACAAAAACAGACACCAGGGAACGATCCTTCACAGACAGGCAGACAGGCTAAATGAGGTAAGGCTGTTGCCAGCTGTAATTTTTCTGATGCGTGATCTGCGCAGTATATTCTAAAAAGCCAAAAATATCCACATGCTCTCAGAGGCTAGGTCAGACCTAGATGGAAGGCCAAGAAAACTCCGCAAGCTTCAACTTCAGAGCTGGCCAAGATAAGGGAGTTCAAGTTTATTCAGTCTCTAGTTCTCGCGTTTGGTTTCTTCAAAGCCCCTGTTTGCAGCTTCGTCATCTCTTCTGCAGACCCACACCACCTGAAGCACTGGTGGGAGCCACAGCAGACTCCCTCTCTTTTAGGTAAATTGTGCCTGAGCTCAGCAAAGTCCCTCTCAGCTCTGGGCATGGAGAGTGGTATGAAGCTGCATGGCAATGCAGAATTAGAATAACTCAGCCATGGCAAGAGAACGTCTTTTGAAACCTGCTGTACGACTTCCCTCCATGCACCCGTCTGCTCTGGGGCTGGGGCTTGGCTCATCCTTAGTGGGACTGCGGACTCAGAGAGCTTCGCCAAGGCTGGACTTGCCTTGAAGTGCAAAGCCTTCTAAAGGCTCCTCTCATATTTCCTCTGCAATTTAAAAAATTCACCCCCATGCATTTTAATGCTGTTGCAGTGGGTCAGCAGCCCAACAAAACACATGAAATTCCACCAAATGTAACGAATTGGAGTCATCATTCCATACATACATATTTGTGACAGGCCTGCATTTGTGTGGTCCAGCTCATAGTCTGGGGAAAGTACTAAATAATTCCTGTGTATTCGCAGCAGCTCCACTGCCGCCAGAATGTGTTTACCCATTGACCACTCCCAGTGTGTTATGTAGACTGTATTTCTTTCAGGAGGTTAATTTCCTACCCTCTGTCTCACAAATATGTTTGAGTGGTGATTACTGAGTCACGTCACTAAAGGTGTTATCATCCTCCTCCTTCTCTATGGTTTTATTTAAAGAAACATGGAGATTTTTAGATGGGAAATCATATCTACGTGATATTCAAGAAATTCAGGCTGAAGCCTGCAATCCTCATTCAATCTTTATACTGGCACAGCTCTCACTGAGGTCAATGGGCATATAGCCTGAATAAAGACTAAAAGCTGTGAGACGTGGCCCACTGGGCAAATTACTAGCGATGAACAAATTAGTTTGGATAGACTAGCAATGAAACAAAATCCGTGCTCAGAACCTAGACTGAATCGGAGCCAGTCCTTAGCATTTAGCTGTGGGTATATACCTTTTGTGAATATTCATATTCACAGCTTGGGTCCCTCCTTCCTGGCCTCGGGCCTGGTGGGTTCCCGCAGCAGGCCTGTCTTCCACCGCAGCGGCCCCGTCGCAGGAGGAGGCTTCCTCCCTGCAGGAGCTCATACAGGCTGTGCTGGGACATGAACAAGGCGGCTCAAAATGGTGATTTATTATTATTATCATCATCATCTTTGTTATTGTTATTGTTGTTATTATTACTACTACTACTACTACTACTACTACTACTACTATTATTATTATTATTATTATTATTATTATTATTATTATTATTATTATTATTATTATTATTATTATTATTATTATTATTATTATTATACACACACACACATATATATATACTTTTAGTGAGTCCCAGAACAAACAAATGTTTGGATTTCTGGTAAGTGGTGACTGAAGAGCACATCTCTTCCCATTGCTGCTTCACTTTTCTGTTGATCCTCAGATCTGTTCGCACAGCTCTGCCTTGTGCCCAAGAGATGCCATCTCCCAGGCCCTACCCCTCTGCAACTTGCTGCCTTGGGCAGAAAGTTTGCTTTCTTCTCAGCCTGGGCAAGGGAGGGAGCTCTTCCCTCTGAATCTGGGGGAGAGGAAAGCTGTGGTGAGACATTGCCAGAGTGAGGTCTGGGGAGCTTTTTCTGGTTAATGCAGCACACGAACTCTGCTTTGCTTTTTGCCCTCATCTCATGTGTTTTCAGGAGGATGTGCCTCTGTCCCCAGGGGCTTACCATAACTCTAAAGTGGAGGATCAAACCCTGAAACCTTTATCCATGAGTGTTTGCCTCTGTGACTGAAACCTGACCTGGGACTGAAGTGTGATTATGCTGGGAGCAGGACAGCAGGATTTTTCTGCAAAGACTAAAGTTTGGATGAAATCTTGTTGCTGTGAGATGTTCAGTTTTATTTTGTGACCAAAAATATTTACGTAAACTACAGAAAATGTATCTGACCTGTGGGTATTTAGAAAATATGAATCCTTGAGAGTTTGTTTTTTTCATTCTTGCTAAGTGGTAGAGTATGCTTAGTTTGTGTGCTACCTAATAATAAGACCTCCTCAGCTCATTTCTACTCTCTGCTGGTGGAGCAAAAGCACAGCAGATCATTTATACAATTTCTAGTTGGAAAACTTCGTTTAAAAGTCTGATTTTGTGGTTGAGTGACTGGAAAACAGTCATTAATATTTTTGAAGGTATTGAAGACATGTATCATAAATTTGATCTTCAGATATTATGGATGTTTGGTGATAAAATTTAAAAATAAATAATATAGCATCTCCTCCAGATTATTTAAACTGCACAGGCAAATGTACCTGCTATATATTAACACTGTCAGCCACCTAGGCATTACAGTGGATTTTTAATGTGTTTCATCAAAACACTTAAAGGCACTTTTTAAAATATATGACCCACTAAATAAAAAAACATAAGACGTAATCTTCAAGGCACACTGATTAATGCAAAATTGACTTGAACAAATGCAGCTTATGGCCATAGTCCAGGAAGCTCTCTTGGTGCTAAAGAGTTTCATACAATAGTTTTCCATTTTCAAAATCACATCAATTTTTACTTACAACATTTTGAAAACAGGTACAGCAACTTTCAATCAACTGCCCAGCAATAATTTAAAATCCCTTACCGTTAAATTGTAAAAGTTTGAGTCATGTGTAGAGGACAATGCTTTAGAGAGCTGATTTCCTGACTGTCATCACCCCCAGAGCTGTCAGCTGCTGTGCAGTATTGCTTGTATGGACATAGAGATGGAGTGGAACAAATTATTCATTGCAAATAAGTTATATGATGAATTTCTCTCTTTTTCTCTCTCTTTCTCTTTTTTTCCCCCTGTCCATGGACCAATACCGATTTCTCCAGATATCTTCTTGACAGATAGCCACAAAGTATTTATGCAAGCAGGATCCATAGTAGGATTTGTGCATGAGCCATGCATGATGTCTACGGATACTAAATGAGTATATAATAGTAATCAAGCCATAGCAGATAGTCTATGCCTTAACTGCAACGTAAAACTTTGAGGACAATGTCTGTAATCCCTTTCTGTTACTATTTCCTGCATTTAGTCTTTGAATTTCTGTAATTAGAAGTAGACAACTATCCAACAGATAGAGCACAAGAAGATATAATCACTGTCATTATATCTACAGCAAGGATTTAAACTGCAATGAGCTTAGCTATCATACATATGATGGGAAATTAAAACCAAATCTTTCCCCCAAAATACCTTAATGTGATCAGACAGTGTGATTAGATATGTGCCCTGGGTAATAAGTCTGTCTACACCAACTACATATTGCAGTTGTGGGACACACTGAGAAAGTAAAAAAGGAAGTGAGAAGAGAGACTGCATTGTTTTTAAAGAATATTGTTTTTATTTTATTTTATTTTATTTTATTTTATTTTATTTTATTTTATTTTATTTTATTTTATTTTATTTTATTTTATTTTATTTTATTTTATTTTATGTACTTTATTTATTTTTTATTATTTTTTTATTATTTTTTTATCCTTCTATTTTATTTTAATGTCCTTGGAATGCTGACCTGAGCCTGTATGGATAAGACAGAGCACTTTTTCCTGGCTTATGCGGCCTCCCCTCCGTGCCCAGCCATGCCAGTGGGGTGAGTTGTGATCAGTCAGCGCAGATATCACCAGCACGCCTGCAGGCTGCAGCTCAGTGTCAGGTGGGACTCAGCCAGGAGTGGCAATCCACTTCTGGTCTCTACTCAGAAAGAAAAAAGATAGCTAAGATGGGAAATTAAGACACCTGCTCTGTCTGTTGGCTGCAGCCTGACAGCTGCACAATGCGATGACAGCCGTGCAAGTGCTTCACAGGATGCTGTTCTTCTTGCCAAGCCAGCAAGCAGACCGTTCTGTGTACGTACTGCTCATGATGCTCTTTCCAGAGGCTCTGGGAATGCCAGAGGAGCTTGAAGTGCAGTTATCCTCGCCACCCAACCTCTTGCCCTTCTGCTCCTTGGGAGGAGATGGAGCCAGATGAAGACCTCCCTCTCACAGCTCCTTGGAGTTCTTGGCTGCCTGGTGACCTGCCGGTGGAAATCGGAGATGGGCAACATGGAGGTGTTATTTGAGGCACCTCACCCATAAGTGGATCAAAAAGCATTAAAGCTCTCATGAAAGAGTTCACCGCATACAAAGAAAAGAAAAACAGGAAATGAAAAGAGAAGCAAAGAGAATAAAAGTTCAGACAAAGTTTTCAGGGTTCCAACATCAATATTCTTTTTATAAGACAAAAAATTTGAGCCATTTTTTATGAAAAGAAAAGCCTGTTTTATTGACTGATGAAAGCTTTATGATAGCTCTATGATCTGGTCTATAATTTCTAAATTGTTCCTGAACTTCTCCCTCCAGAGTATCTGATGGCAGCCCTGGGAAATGGCAGCCTCACAGTCTAACAATGTCACAGCCATCCCCACCCCTCTAGAAGAGGAGTCAGGTCATGGCCATGTTTGTGTCTTGCTCATTTGCCTTCTACCAAATACCTGGCATAGGAAAAAGTACAGTCAGCAGGATGTTTAGCAGAGCCTTTGCCAAACAGGAATGACCTTGCTGAAATTAATACCTCTCAGTAATCACTGCAGCACTGCTGTAGAGGCAGGTCTTCTATCCACATGAGGACTTCAGATGAGGAAAGATGGACACTGTAGGGACAGAGCAGGTGAACATCTCTAAGACAAGGTTTGAGATCATGCTTAGAAATGGCTAACACTTTCCATGATCAAAGCGAAGTACACACAGTTGGAGCTAATCAGAGGCATTACCTTGTGAAACAGAGTCTCCAGATGTGGGTATTTAAGCAATTTCAAAAATGAAACTGACTATGTTAAGACCCATGGAAAGACATCATGTGTAAATAGCATATATGGTGGGAGTACAGCAGCCCACAGGGTTCCCATGTCTGAGGAGTAGGGAAGCTTAAAACCTAATCTTTAAGTCTATAACGAAAGTCTTCCCACTGGGTCAGGTCTTTCAAAAAACACAGAGTAAGGACATTTTCTACTTCACAGTGATTCAAAGCTGCCTCTTGGGGCCACTGCAATAAACTGGAAGAACAGTTGCACACATCATGAACTTGGTAGTGGGTGGGAACCAAGGGCCATCCCATCAAAATCCCCTCTTCAGCTGTACTGGATCACAAGAGCTGAGTGCTGAAGCTGATGCAAGAGCTACAAAGCTGCTCCTTGTACAAGCTACGTGGTTTAGATCCCCCCTCTGCCATGATATACATACGTTTCCAGATAAATGACACGGAGGTTCCCACATGGCTTCAACAAAATGTGTAGGGGGAAGAGAAGACAGAGATGATATATTTTCCTGCATTTTCTGCTAATAAGTCTCCCATCTATGGGAAAACATTAAGATGTTTTTCTGCATGCATGATGTGAGAATGAACATGTCTCTCCTCATACTGAATACTTGGTGTTGGCACAGTAGAAATTAGGTGTGTCTCCTCTTTATTGCAGTGCTGTATACCTTTTTTTTTTTTTTTTTTTCTTTCTTTTTTGGTAATTTCTGAGTTCTGGGCTTTTCACTTGTGGAAACTGGTAATGCTATGCATATCCTGCCCGTTATTTTATTCAGGCCTCCTTACATGGAGGTGTCTTAATGAGTGCATGCAACACGAGAACTACGGCAGAGGACCTCCGCGGGCACTTGCCAGCTCAAACACCAGTCGATCCAGACCAAATAAAGCTGCTCTGCAGCATCTTGAACTGTATGATGCACTTAGAAAACAAGACACGTTTCCTTTGAGAAAGGAGTTGACAAAGGGTGTGCGATTCCTGAGAGCCCAGGGTGTCTGTGGGGCAAGGCTCGTGCCAGGGTGCTGAAGCGCGCTCCAGGTGGGATGAGGGTGGAAAGCATCCTGTCTCCTTCCACCACCCGAGGGGAGCACTGCTCTGAGGGATGCAGGGCAGTGGCAGGGTCATACTGCTGAAAAAGATCAGTTCCCTGTTCCCTGCTATGCATGCACTGTGCCCACTGCTCCACACTGCCCTTGTCTCCCTGTGCTCAGCAACGGGAGCAGCCGTCAGCTAGGCAGGGGTTTCGCTGTTTTCCAGAGTCTGTGTTACCTTTCAGTTTATAAACCAGTTTTCATTCTGATGTAGGACTAAAGGCATGGGTTACAAACTGTTTCAGTGTGGCTTGATAAGTGTGCAGGATGCTTCATGCACTAAAGATAGCAGTTTTGGAGCTGCCTCCCAGCTTGGCTTGGGTTGCAGCTGAGACATGCTTATGTTCGCTATTTCAGTGGGGAAAAATGAGCTGGAAGTAGCTGAACTTATATAATGTTTTTCTTTCCTTTCCCTGCCCCCCCTTCCCTCCAAACCTTACATTCTTTTGTGTTGTTCAAGTTCCCCAGTGCTTTATATGAGAATTCAGAAGTCTGGTTCTCTGGAAACAATTGTTATGTCAGCTGACATTAACACAGCAAGCACTTTAACTATTTTTCCAACATATCCATCAAGTGCAATGGCCAAAGCATTAATTCTCATTACACTTCAACAAAGTTTCTCATTTTCCTCTAATTCTGTCACCAGACTGCCTCCATGCAAGATTGCTTTAAAAATATATCAAATCATTTAACTAAAAGGACTTTGGGAAGATTTTTTTTTTTTTAGTGGGCTTGTGCCTATGCATTTCTGAATGTGCTAGGCCATTTATGGCACAAATTTAAGGCCCTTGTCTCCTAACTTAACAAAACCCATGTATGTTTTAAATCAACTGAAAAATGCAAAGCTATATAGTGCCATTACCATCTTGGAAACTAGGGATAACACTCCAGGATCATCAGAAAATACATAGGAAAAAATAGAGATGAATTCAGCTGTGGTAGGATTAAGATTTTGTTACTGACTACAAGCACTGGGTTGCGTGTTTTGTCCCTAAATATTCATCAGACAGCTCTAGAAGTCTCAATTCTGAATATTTGCTGTGGATGTTGTACAGGAAAGTGCAAAAATAAAAATAGACAGGATATTACTTTGCTTTAGTCATAACCAAACACAGATATGTGTCATTTCATACTGAAGATGTGCTTGTCTGGTGTTTGAGAGCTCCAGTGTTCAGAGCACAGACGGTGGTGTAACTGGAAAGAGCTAAGGCCACAGTGCATATAAAATCCACTAATAAATAATGAATATCCACTATAGGATATCATGGCTTCTATGGGCAGAGACTTAAATATATATATATATATATATATATATATATATAGTACTGATAGTACTGACACTAGTCTCAGACACTATTAAAACACTGATAAATGTTGCCATTTTAGAACTATGATTGTGGTGAGCATGGTCTATGCTTACTTTTTAAATGAAGCATGCGGCCCCATCAGACTGCACAAATGGCATTTTTACCTTTAAATATCACCCTAAAAACACATGTAAGAACTGAGTTAAAGGAAGTAAGACACTGGTGCATGCCACTAGATTTGTCTGGAGAGAAGAATCACACCAGATTAACTCCCATGTCTTTTCTGAGTGCGCTGAAGATTTATAAAATAAATTCCCACCCACATTAACAGAGGTTAGTATAGGTAATTGGCCTTGTAAATCAAGAACAGAATAGACCCTATAATGTATAGTATTTTGAGGTATTTATCACTTTGCTGAGGCAGACAGGATTTGAGCATGTAAATCCTAGTAATGGTAATAGTAATTCTCCGTCGCAGTGCCTGCAGTGGGGTGAGAGCACCCCTCAGCTCCTGGGAGAGCTGTCCATCTCCCTCACAGCCCAGCACCTCTCAAGTCATGGGCTCTGAAGCACTTTCTAGTGGTCCGCAGAGACTTGCACAAATAGGACAATGCACTACTCCGGGTTGCATCGTCTCTTGCGTTACTGCTGTGAGAGCACACCTAATTCTCTGTGTTTTTTGACCCACTCACTATTTTCTCTAGACTTCCTAGCTCTGCAGGACTTTCTTTCCTAAGAAGAATGCATGTTTAAGTTATTCTGAATTCAATCCCATATCATGACAGAAAAATGACATAAACCATGGCTGAATATATTTTCAGAAAATTTCAAAACATTTGGAGTGGGAGAAGAAAAAAAATAATCCTGAGGTAAATGGCATGTTAAAGTCACCATTCTGCTAATATATTCCAGAAATGTGCAATGACTTTAAGAATACATTGCAACCTTCAGATAACCATTAATGCGTGTAAGTGTTCTGCAGGAAAAAAGACATTCTGTGTTATCTGCAAAAAGTCCTCCAGAGTAAGACTCCATATCTCCAGGTATTTCTTTTAAAGGGGAACGGTTTAATAAAAATAACAAAGCTAGAAACCAAGAACATTAACTTTCACTTTGCCTAGCTACATGCTAGTACTCTTGCTGTAATTATAACACAGAGGTCATTCCAAAGGAATTACCAGCCTTCAAATGATATGAGACAATTATTCTCCAGGGAGTCAGACAAATTTGTAAGACAAATACAGTTGAAATTTCAGACATCAATCTCTTTTTTACCATAGCATGGGAACAAGGGAGCTGTGAATGTAATTTTACCCTAAGGCCCAACAAATGATCGCATTAAAATGATTTAAAAAAAAAAAAAAAAAGAAAGAAAAAGAAAGAAAAAGACTTTACATCTATTATAATTCAGAAGTGAATGTAGCATTTGATTTTCTAAGGCTTCCTGCAAATAAAGGCACTCAGTAGCATCTGCAAAATGAATCGTTGTGGGTGGGGGTGTGCTTGCTATGCAGGTGCTTTTGCTCCACTGCCATCTGCTGCCTGCTCCTTCTTGCACTGGTGCCAGATTGCCAGCCAGTGCCCGCAGAGGTGCAGCCAGGGCTTCGCCTGCCCCAGTGCTCCCCGAAAAGAAAGGAGCTCAGCTTCACATTGCCTCTTTTCAGCAGAACCGCCTGCCTCGGGTCCGTCCCTCTCTTGTGCTCACACAGTCATGCCCGTTTTGATTTAAGCCGACTACTTATGTGAGCTGAGCGGGATTTAGCCCAGTGTGTGTGTTACAGTCAAAGTGGTGAAGTGGAAAATGGATATTAAGGAACTGCTCCTTGGCTAAGATTTGATTTACAGAAACCTATAACAGTCTCATTCTTCAGATAAGTGCATTTCTCCAACTGCTATTACTCAAGAAAACAGGCTCCTTAGAAATCTTTACAGCCGACACATTGCAATGTGACCTTGCACCACTTGGCAATGCAACTCTGCGTGTTTTTATTGTATTTAAATAATTATTTTTTTTTTCATTTGTATGAGGAAGTCAAGCTGTAGCTCTGGCATCATTCTTGCATTGCATGTGTATGATGGCCACATATGCCCATGTAGGTCCTGGGTTTCTGCAGAGGGAACAAGGAGTGTGTGTGTGCTTGTGTGGGGAGGGCACATCTGTTTGTGCACATTCTTGCATCCCTTTTTTTCCCAAGGATGGATTCCTGTCCCTGTGACACCTCCCATCAACTGCTGACTAAATGATCTTGTTAGGTATAGCCTGTGCAAATATTTTGGCCTACCTGCTGACTTCCATTGATTGTATGAGAATGCTTCCCAAATGGAAGTTGACAAATTAATGAGAAATGCAAACACATCCTGGTTTAAATGAGTGCAAAGCAGTGCGGTGCCTCTCTGATTGATGGGGATGATTGACTGGAGAGCTGTGCAATTGACCTTCTTTGGTACTTTGGGTGGGGAAAGTGCTTGAAACGTCATGTTTCCGTTTACTAGACCAAAGCATCTCAATCTACCCCCACGAAGCTCTGCTAAGGTACAGTAACTTTCCCAAGAGGCCTAATGAATTGTTAGGAAAAAATAGAAAACCCTCATGATGAATGATAGGCATCTCAAAGTTGCCATGTGATGTCTCACCAACAAACACTTTGTCCACCTTACTGTGGGAACACTTCAAATGCCCCAGAAGTTTCCCAGAAGCATAAGAAGTTATGAGTCCCTGATGCTACATAGTTTCCTAAGTTAGCTTTAAATTAATATGCTGTTGTATTATTAGACAAGCAAAAATGGAGTTACACAAGCCAGAAAGAAAAAAAAAAAAAAAAAAGAAGAAAAAAAAAAAGAAAAAAAAGAGCAGAAATGCATATATACATGTTTTGTATGCACATATATAACTTATCTGACTCAAGCTATTCTTACCCTTAGACAAAAGTGGCAAATCTTTCATCATTTGCCTCTTGCCTGCATTGTGTTTAGAGGGCACAGGAAGCCCCATTTGCTGACTTTGGTGCCGATATACTAAACCACCTTGAGGGCTGGGAGCAAACCAGCAGACTCCTCGTGTCTGAAAGAAAGGCAAAATGGAAACTGAGTGTCACAGTATGGTCATGACTGAACACATGGAGGCAGCTCAGGGACATATCCCATATAGTCCACAGATGATAACATAAAGTTGTATGGAGACTCCTATGTATGCAAAACAAAACACCCCACCTCATCAAAATTCTCTTGCTCATGACAAGTAAATTGCAAGTTTAATATCAAAATCTGTGTTATGCCTCTTTGTTGCCCTGATTAGGAGGGATAGTTTCTTGTAAACGTGGGGGAAATCTTTGTCCCTCCTTCTTTCCGTCATTTGATTTTGGAGAATCCTAACTTGTATATCTATGACTTTTGTGAATGTTTTCTGACACCTTTTACTTCATTCATATGAAATCCTCATTTGATGTCTGTATGCAAATTACCTAACAGCTCTGAGTTACTGGAAACTTCAGTTTTACAATAATCAGAATGACTTATATCCATAAGGACTCCAGAATATGGTAGAAAGCAAAGCTGTTTAAAGTGACTGATTTATTTTTCTGATGGAAATAGAGGAAAAACTACACAGAGCCATTGAAAGGCTGTTTTCACTGTACAAACAGATGCAAGGATTGCTGCACTTGGATCAAGGGCATACCTAACCCATAGTCAACCCAACAGTTTAATTTTCAGAACTTGGCTCCCAGTTTTGGAAGCATGAGATCAAGCCAAGATACATCACCAGTAAAAGGCTGGAGCACAAAACCAGTGTTGAATTACAGAACCCAGAAGGTTTACAGAAGTGTTTAGTGAAAATTGTTTGCAAATGGGGTTATGAAAGTTTTCTGCCTCTAGCTGCTTCAGGATCTGGCCCTGTCAGAAGAGCTGAAGAGCTCCCTTCCCATCATCCTAGTGGAGATACGGAGGATCTGCATGACTGCAGGCAAAATGCTCACTGCCCAAATTAAGCATGAGAGAAGATCCAGAAGATGTGCTCTAGCCAAGGTGAGTGTTCTGCCACCAAAGAGGTTACTGGGCTCCATCCAGGCATAGCTGGATGAAATGTAGAGCCCTTTGATACACAGAAGTGAGGCTATGTAATCTAATGGCCCCTTCTGTACTCAGATATTTGACCCAAATAGGCATATTTAATGCTTTTTTTTTCTTCTTTTTTTTTTTTTTTCTCCCCCCCCCCCCTTTTTTTTTTCTTCTGTTTATCAGATGGACTGTTAACTGGAACAGTTCTATGTGGAACAGAAATAAACTATGAACACAGAATTTTGCCCTGAGCAAAGCAGATTTGTATTTGATTTCTCAGCTTTGTTCTCGTATCTGATATCCATTTAAAAGAATTTCATGGGACCTGCAGGAATTGTGCTAATCAATGGGCAGTAAATTTATGGTTTTAAACAGCTTTGTTGTCCCTGAACCCAGTGCAGTCATCACTTACGTCAGGACTTGCACAGGAGTGGTTTTGGCTCTGCCTCTGTTTCAGGAGA
Source organism: Aythya marila (assembly GCF_965140915.1). Classification (NCBI taxonomy): domain Eukaryota; kingdom Metazoa; phylum Chordata; class Aves; order Anseriformes; family Anatidae; genus Aythya; species Aythya marila. The sequence continues at coordinate 65,034,159 of NC_139080.1, read as the reverse complement.
GCCCTGGAAGTAGGTTGCTATTGTTAAAGTATGTTTGTTGCAGAGTAGAACAGAAATGCATATACCCAGCAGGATAAGCAGCTCCTAGAGGTCATGGGGAAACATATTTGCATCTCATTTAGATGTGCTTATTTCTATTCACAGAAGTAGGGGCAAGTGATTTTTAAGGAAACTGGCTTGTAACAGCAGCTGCTGATTTTTGATTGCCATTTTCTTCCTTCCTTCCTTCCTTCCTTCCTTCCTTCCTTCCTTCCTTCCTTCCTTCCTTCCTTCCTTCCTTCCTTCCTTCCTTCCTTCCTTCCTTCCTTCCTTCCTTCCTTCCTTCCTTCCTTCCTTCCTTCCTTCCTTCCTTCCTTCCTTCCTTCCTTCCTTCCTTCCTTCCTTCCTTCCTTCCTTCCTTCCTTCCTTCCTTCCTTCCTTCCTTCCTTCCTTCCTTCCTTCCTTCCTTCCTTCCTTCCTTCCCTCCCTCCCTCCCTCCCTCCCTCCCTTCTCTTTCTTTTTTCCTTCTTCTCTTTTTGCCTTCTTCCCTTCTTTCTTTCCTTATTTCCTTCTTTCTTCTTCTCTCTTTTTTTTTTTTTTCCCCACCTGGTGGAATTTTTTGGAGATTTTCCTCTTCTTGCTATAGTCACCGAACTCATGCATTTAGTTTAGACAGGGAGAAATGCACTCTTAAAAACCTACTCCTTCCTTCTAATGAAAGCCTGAGTTTGGTGCTGTATCTAACATTCACAACAGCACATTCACCGTGCTGTGAAAATAGAGACCTTATTAACCGTGGAGGAGGTACCTTCTGCCAGAAGTCTCCAGGGAGACTCTCAGAAGTGCTGACATGGCTCAGATCAAGGGTTTTCTATGAGAATTTCTTAAAATAACTCGAGAATCTCTGAAATCTTTCAGCTGGGTCCCTTTGGCTGTGACAGCTATTGTGCCAGCAGGAATTATTGCATATGTCTTATTTTTCTCCTCTGCATTTGCTCTGCTAGGCCTGTTTAACACCTGTTTGCTTCCCATCGTGATGATCCTTGGACCCAAGTTAGCAGAGGGAGACCTTGCTGTACCAACAGCAATGCAATAGGATTTCTAATTTTTTCCTGCTGCAAGTCTGAACACTGTGCTGACAAAAGGCAATGTGTGGCTCCAGATATGTAAAATGAAATCTTTTTTGTATCCATGGAGCACTATGGAGAGAGGTGCTGCAGGCACCCTGCCAGTTTGACTTATTGGGATTTTATCCTATTCTTTCCATCTTATTTTCCTGAAATTCTCTGCAAGGCACCAAACCAATAATAGAGTCTCAGGTGCAGATATCTGTACTTCTCCCACGTGACGAAGCACTACCTAGGCTGGCAGTGTAAGGCAGCCTGTCATCTATCAGCAGCAAGGCTGGCATTGCTTGGAGGGATGTAAAACACTGAGTGCCGTGTTTCATGCTAAGCTAGGTCTGCAAATGATAATATTTTCACCAGGAGTGACACCAAAGTATCTCAGGCTTTTTCCACTGACCACAATCTAAATGGGCTTTCCAAGAACTGAAACAGGAGCCTGTAAGGAGTCAGCTCCCAAGCTGTAGACCTGACCCTGACTTCTGCTGTAGTCCGAGAAGTCATTTAGCCACTCAGCCTCCACTCCTCTGCTGTAAAAACACCTCCTCTGACACCAGGCAGGCTGGAAATAGGCAGCAGGGTGAACAGTGCTCTGCCAGCATGAAGGAGCTGCAGGGGGGCTTTGGAAACCCAGCCCCAGCTGGGGCTGCTCTGCGGCAGCCTCAGCATCACTCCAGCGTGGGGTTTTTAGGGAGAAGGTGCAAGGAAGCCACTACTAATCACTTCCCGCCCTGGGCACACAGTGTCTGGCTGAGGAGTTAAAACTCAAGGCAGGAGCACCTTTCCACATGAGTAATCCACGCAGAGATGCATCCGACAACCTCTTAAAGCTGAAACCTTTCAGCCTAGCAAAGAATAAATGAGACTGCTCCAGTAACGCTCCCTGTGTTTAGAGCCAGCTGTGCACTTAAGTGCTTTCCTAAGTAATGGGTCTTAAGGAGACTGATAGTGGTTAAAAGAGCCTCTTGCCGCTCACGAGCATATTCTGCTAGCACGGTATCTCTTCCCTTCTTGAAAAAAAGGGAAATGTTTAATATTAAATGGAAGCTAGGTTTAAACTTCAGTGACAGGCTGACCAGCTGCCTGCTGTTTCGTGCTTTAAAACAATTTGCATGCTTACCTGCAGTCCTATTTTTTAAAATTGATTCTTTCCTAAAGGTATTCCCCACTCCCCCACCTCCTTTCTCTGCTCTGATTAACAATCATAGCATGATCTCATCAGGCCCCGACAAGTATTGATGGTCTGTAGTATCATGAGGCTAATAAAGTGTGTTACCCAGTATTTTCTGGTGACACATAAAAAATTCCCTCTTGGAAGGTGCAGGAGGCAGAATATAACATATAACATATAACATAACATAACATAACATAACATAACATAACATAACATAACATAACATAACATAACATAACATAACATGTATATATTATATAATATTATACGTAAGGTTATATTAATGTTATATATAATATTATATATAATATAACACAAATGCCACCAGCACAGCAGCACGGGGCAGTGGAGAGACAGGGTCAGGGCGAGGCAGGGAGTGGGGAGGAGGACCCTGCTGCCTCTGCAGCTGTGGTGGGGCTGGTGGTGGGATCAGGGGCGTGCTTGGTTGGAGAATGAAAGTCCCAGGTGTTGCTGTGCACCCATGCTGGAGCACTCCAAAAGCAGCACACTGTGTGCACCACAGTCCTAGCACAGGAGCATGATGTCCAGTCTTTGCCCTGTGAGTCCACGGTTTTGGCAAGAATGGATGCAAATGATCATTGAGCACTTAGTCAGTTAGCACACCTCCACTTTACAACTGTGCCCTGAGTGTGTGCCAGACATCCAGCAACAAGGCTGAAATGACCACCTTACTCCTGCTGCACAGAGCCCACTCCTGGCCATGGCAGGGCACAAGTGTAAAGCCTGGCAAGGCCTGGCATGCTTGGTAGAGCAGCATCAGCTGGCTGCTGGAAGCGAAGCCCCAGTCCTGGTTCTGCTGCTTCCCCTGATCCCCGGGAGCACTCTGCTGCCTCTGTGGGGCAGGGTGGAGGGGTAGCCCCCAGGGCTGGGGTGAGCATCCCTGGGCAATGCACTTGAGGGTGGCATGTGGGGTCCTGTGGCTACCCTTTGCAGCCTCTCCTCCCTTCCCTCATTTGTGAGTGTTGACAAAGTGTGCCAATCCCAAAACTCCTGCTCATGAGTGGAAGGCAGAGAGCCACAATGCAGGGTCTTTCTGGGGCTACTCTTTTAATAGAAGAAGGGAGAAAAAAAATCCAACTAGAGGTGTAACAACAAAGAAAATCCCTTTTCTAGCTATCAAGTCCTCTTTCCCCAACCTCTGTGAATGTCTCACCTCCTTCACAGGCTCCAAATATAAACTTTGCTCAGCACACTCAGGGTAATCTTTTCACATCATAAAACTTATAATCCTCCTAAAGTGGTTTCCTAGGGTTTGAGGTATGATGCACTTATCAAATAACTGAAACAAATAAATCAGCTTATTTAGGCTGTGGTCGGTGCGTGTGTATCTCTGTGTACGCAGGGAGGAAGCCAGCGCCATACCAGCATTTGTATACATTACCAACAAAGCTGTCTGTGACAAGCTGTCCTCTGCACAACTAAATATTTAGCTGTGTATCATAAGTAACTTCTTAAGTGATTAAGGCAAGAGGGTGCTCTGCATCCACGCCAGCGCAGGGCGACGGGGCGGCACGGCCAGGCAGGCAGGAGGGTGCTCCTGGGGACTGCAGGGCATGTGGCCTCGGTGGCTGCCCAACACCGCCCGCCTCTGCCTCCAAGCTGGCTCCGACCAGGGTCCACGCGGCTGTCTTGAATATTTGTACAGAGTTCAAGTTTTCAAACATTTGTTGCTAGCTTTTATTGGTGTTAGAGCAAGGTTTATTTTTAACCGGGACTGTATTTATGGATTCCCTCAGCTGCATATTTTTTGCATGCGCAAAATTAAACCAATAAAGCAATTTCGTATTTAAGAACTATAGAATCTGTGCTTCCCATTTGCTATAAAATCATTGTTAATAATCTCAAAGCCCATCAGCTTATAAAGATCAACTTTAAACAACAACAAGCTAAAAATGTTATCCTAAGTTTGCTCCCTGTATGTTTTCCTGCCTGTACAGTAAATGTTTCTTTAGCATCCATACACCACCAGAACTGAACTCACCTAAAATGCTGGGGTTGCCAGGGTATAGGTATGTCCATAACTGAGTATATTGGGTATTTTACTTAGGTAAACAGAGAAGGAAACCAGCCTGCCCTAGGGACAGGGTCAGTGTTGGCGTGTGGGGCTCCCCCCTCCTCCTGCTGCATTCTGCCTGCTCCCCGCAGCTCTCTGTGCCTGGCTTTTGCTCTCAGGGAGAAGTTTCACTTCTTCTTTACTGCGAGGTGGAAACTTCAGAGGCAGTCAGAGCCATTTTCATGTCAGTGTCAATTCTGTTTCAGCATGGGGACAGGCAGAGGGGCCCGACAGCCTCTGTCCCACCGTGACGGCACCTGGTGCGTGAGGATGGTGGCTGCCCAGCGCACCCTCCCAGCTCCCAGAGGCCCCCTCCCACTCCTGCACCTCGCCAGCCCTCCCTTGGCTGCCTCAACCACCACCAAAGGGCAGGGACCCCTCAGCCACTGCCGAAAATGCCCTCAGCCTGCAGCAGTGCCCAGGCTGCCCCAGGGTTTGGCAGCGGCTCCTGTGGGGAGTGCAGCCAGGGTGAGCTGGGCCTGGTCAGAAACCCAGCCCTGCCTCTTCCTGTCAGAGGGATAAGTTAGGTACACCCAGGTGCTACAGAAATAAACACATAAGTAAAAACAATTAAATTAAAACAACAACAACTACAAATGCCAGGAGTTATTTGTATTGCTCTGGTTTCAGTGGCATGGACAAACTTTTAAAAACCTTGTTTCCGTGAACCATTTCTTGGAGATTTTGTTACTTGCATCTGGGAGAGCAGAGTTGAGGAAGACAGTAGCACTGTCATCTTCTTTTCTAGAATATATTGGGTTAATAAGAAAATTAAAGCTCAAATAAATATTCACCAGAAAGTAATTTCAGTCTGTCATGGAAATAATCTACATTTATAAGTTATCTAAAGTAAAGTGAGCCATACTAGCCTCCAGCAGCTCTGAAACCATTATGAATTATTGAATAAGTCATCTTTTTTTTATCGTTATTGACATAATAAATATATTTGCTTCAAAACATCCACAGCTGCGTAGGCACGGAAGAATTTATGAGCCTGTGCTCTTTACAGCACTGTTTTACAGGGCACTGTCAGCTGTGGAGGGGAAATGGAGAGAGAGAAGGAGGTTTCACCTCCGATGTTCTTGCCAGCAGATGTGGTGCTTCAGCCACTTCATCTCTGCAGGCTCTTTTCTTCATGGGCCACAAAATCAAATCAAATAAAATAAAATAATAAATAACAAGGTGCCAAAAATGCCTGTATTTATTTTTTTGGTAATGGTTAATTGTTGGGCCACTATGAAATTTGGTCTTTCAAACTGAAATAATTCTTTTTGATAATGCAGAGCAGCTTAGGCTTTAAGATGCCACCAGACCAGCTCTGGAAGCCATAAAAAAATCAGAAGCCTTGGGACTGATGTCTACTGTCAGAGATATGTCAGGCAGCCTAGAAAATCTTCGCATGCAGCAGCTGGGGAGGTGGATGGTGCCTGCAGCCTCAGCAGAAACTGCCACTGCCAGAGGCATCGGATGGGATCTCCAGTGTCATGGCATGTGTTTCCCCAGAGGAAGATCTGCCTGAATTGCATCAAAATGTTAGGGGAACAGAAATATGGCAATGGGAATTGTTGTGTGCAAGAGTGTGCCCACAAAATAGAAAGTCAATTCAGTCCTGACTGGGCACATTTGCAACCAGGACGTCGTGATGGTGAAGCCCTCTCCCAGTGCCCAATGGGTGCCAGGGGCTGCAGTTCTGGGAGCCAAGCACTGGCATCTTCTGGGAGACTTCAAACTCCCCTCTAGAAGACTGTGGGTACAAAACACTTGGGTAAAATCCTCCTTTTGCAGTAAATGCTGAGTTACATTTTTTGCCTGTCTCATTACTCAGTAAATACGTAATCAGTAGTTTTTAATTTCCCATAAATTAAATAAATAGCCACTACTAGCTATGAATATTCAGGAACATATGCTATAAGCAAGAAGCAGCAACATATTTTAAAGAGTGCTTCCCCCTGGAATGCAAGTCCAGACAAAGATTTAATCTTTTTTTTTTTTTTTTTTTAAAATTAAAGTCTGGTGGAGCAGCATTGAAAACAAATCAGCCTTTATTCAAGTGTGAAAATTAAGGCATAAATTGCTGGCTGCTTAGCTCTCAAAACAATGTCACATTACAAGAAATGTGATATTTTGAAGAGAAACAGGAAAAAATTTATCAAAGTTTTTGTTATTGTTGCATTATCCTCCTGCTTGATCTACTAGCTATAGATACTTGGTGTCTGCTTAAGTGCTTTCCATTCTTCCCATAAGCAAATTCTGGTTGAAGACTATATATCATTTTGCTCTTGATCACTGCTAGTCTCAGTACCTCATTACAGCAGAGCACTTTTTGAAACTGAGCTATAGCCCAGATAAATGATTGTATAAAGTTTTAAATAAACATACAACATTTATGTTATGTTGTTTCACAGGGATGATTTATAGTCATTTTCTTCTTCCAGTCCTGAGCTCTGGACATAAAAGACACTGAGCTCTCTGCTGTTTATCCAAGCTAAATCCTCTGTTTGTTCTGCATAAGCGTTCTTGATTCTTTAATATATTGCAGGCTTTAGCTTCAGGTTTATTCCCTCTGGGATGGTGGAATTAGATACATTAACTGACAAAGATAAGGTACGGACATTGTAGCTTAATAGCCATTAAAATAGATACTGTGATAACAAAAATGGAGCTAGAAAAGGGAGTTGAGGTTGCAATATTTTAAAAACATATATTTATGAGTCTTAGATGAATAAATGCAAGATTTCAAAAATGTCTGTAAGGAAAGCTCCAAATGACAGTGGGATTTTGTTTGCTTGTTTTTAATTTCATAAGAGAATCAGAAATGAAAGATACTGTGAGCCAGGTTGTGTTGCCTCTCATGTTCCCAAAGACAATTTTGCTGCTTCTTCTTCTTAAAATGACATTATGTAATCTGGATGCTAAGCCACTGAAATACAGCTCTGTACAACAGAAGAAAATCAAGAAAGTGCTGTAAGATAAAGCAAACCTCTCTGCCTTAAGAAAAACTGGGTGGATTCTCCCAACTGTGTTCCCTCTTTCATCTGTGTATTTAAATACACATATATATGTTCAAATCGCATGGGGTAGTCTATTTACTTCATACTGTTATTATTCACAATAGACCTTGTTCCTCTGTAAGAAAACAACTCCAAATGCCTGTTTTCTCTTCTCTTGTGAGTTCAAATAAAACAAATTTTTAAACCAAGCCCACTGAAAGTTGCTTTGTAGTTCATTTGATTCAGTATTCATTTGCAAACTGGTATAAAAACACAGTGATAAAAGACCTGATGCTTAACACACAATAAAGATTTTACGAATTATAGCAATTAATGTGACATACCCTAAGTCATCTCTTACCACAGTGTAAAAGTTAAGCTAAGATTTTAAAGGCCCTAAATGGACTTGATTTTTTTTTTTTTTTAAGTCAGGATTAACTGGTGTATGAGTAACAGGCTGGGTGCTTTCACTGCCAAAAATTATCTAACTAGAAGTTTGAGTCTGGCAGTATAAACAGCAGCCCTGCCTGTACTTATACAAGCTTGTTATTTTCTGGTACACAAGTTGGTATGTTGTTCATGCTCTGTAACAGATTGCATTCCATAAAGCATGAAATGTGTTTTTATCTGAAACTGGAGTGGTAAAATAAGCAGCAAGCAAAATAAAGACATGGGCAGTCATTTATTTATTTATTCTACAAGCATTTATTAAAGCTAAGATACTTTCCTTCTATAGTGGTGAGACATTTCCAGGAGTGATGGTGCAGATGTTGTGAATAATCTATTCAATAAATAAGAAAGTAAGTGCAAAAAAATAAATCCCTTCCCAAAACACCTCAGATGTTTGTGAAAGACTACTGTTAATGCGTGAAAACTCCTTTTAAAACACTCATACAACTTATTTTTTTGCAGATGGTGATTTTTTTTTTAAATGATCTGATTGAGATTGCTTTCAGTATAACGTATATAAAATGACACATGTAAATCTCTGCGTAATACCTAATATACATATCTTGCCATTCATCATAAGCAAACCATCCCAATTAATATGTTTGCTGGTGAAATCTGCCTTTCTCTTCATTGTGCATACAGGTAATAGAATGGAAGAAAAAGGGGAAGAGTCAAAAATGACAAAAAAAAATCAGGATCTTGTTGCTATGCAGGAAGATGTAGAGGTTTTACAAACAAACAGCAATAGCAGTGGCTTTTCCCCATGATGGCAAGTGCAGTGGAGTGAGGGTGCTGCTTCCTCCCCCTGCTCTCTGTGCCCCAGTGCCCCCCGAGTTCTCATGCTGAGCTCCAGACCTGGATGGGGACCTTGTGACTACTTCATGGGCACAGCTACGTTTGGCACCGGGGTGGGGGCATCCTGCTCAGCTGCAGCCAACTGCTTTCACAGCACTTGAGAGCTGTCTTGTGAAGAGTTGGCTTCCCCCTACCTTCAAGACTCATCTCCAACAATATCTGTCATGTTGGTTAGGATAATAGGGATTTGCTTTTATTAGTATTTCAATACTAATAAGTCAGGAAATGATTTTCCTATAAAAGTATTCACTAAAACACTTGCAATTACTTATTTGCTCAATATACGGGACATGGCAAACAATGCCTGACCTTTTATTTTTCATGCATCTGTAACAACCAAGCATTAACTACTGGTTCATCAAAACATCAGAGTAACATGAGAATAACAAATAGCAATCTTCATCCTACCAATACAGTACTGCCCCACACCAGATGCAGCCTTGTCCAAGGGGTGCCCAAAACTCCACATTTTTTGCACTTTTTTCTGCCCCCTCACTCCCCAGCTGATTTTATTCATCTCTTAAAATGGTTAATGTAGCCTTCTGTGAGAGGCATCAGCCCTGGACTAACTTAGCTTCTTTAACACAGAAATCAGTCATACATAAGGATTAAAATATTTTTGCCTTTTTTCTTTTTTGAATATTTTTGAATTTTTCATAATATGCTAGAAAAATGTAATATACTGATTTACCTACTAAGAGCAGAGTTAAAGAGTATAAGTAATTTCTACTTGTTTGCTGAAGAAATATCCTGCTAGAAGCTAGTAACTACCCCTTTCAGGGCATTAAATGCATATCCAGCACAACATGCAGTCTGAGTTTAAAGCAGTTCGTGAACCACTTATATAGAAAGACTCTCCCCTTTTCTCACAGAATCACAGAATCACAGAATTTCTCATATTGTTGTTTGAGAAATTGAGGCACAGAGCCCTCTTACAACCAAAACGGGCAGAGAAACCATGCATTCAGTACCCAATCTTCAGTCTGCCCCTTCACACAAATGGTTCAGGAAGGATTTTGCCATATTGCATGAATTACTGCTACACATGCACTGCTTTGTCCTTATGCTGTGGTGCAAAGACAATGAATTCTACAATGTCCTCTTGCTAAGGCTCCCTATTTCTGCTTAAGGTTATTACATGCTATCTGCATTGATGATAATATACATAAATGAAATAGGACTTCATAAAAGTATTCATTCTGATCAAACTTTTGGCTCATTTTAATCATTTGTTTTACATATACAATAAGAAAGTACAGTCATGGAGTCAAAAAAAAAAAGCAGCTGTTCTGCAGCACATGGTAGGATGGGACAAGTAAAAGTCACTGCAGATGTGTACAAGCACATTGTTGATGAGTCCAAGTTTTTCCATGAAGAGCAGTGCCCTCTCATGGAGGTAGACACACCTATGGAGACATGCCTACTAATTCCTTGGGGGCAGTGGCGTGGTCTTGCTTTTTTACATCCTGCCTTTTTTTTTTTTCCTCCTCATTCATTTTGGGTTATTAGCTCCATTATTTCAGTGGAATAATTGTATTATAATCAGAATAATTAGGATAAATAAATAAATAAATCAGTAAGGAAGAATGCATAAAGCAACATATGCATCTGCATTCAGGAAAAGTGCAGTCAAAAACGTTATTTGCTGTAGAAGTGTTAAAAATGTTAAACAGTCTAAACAACAGATCCTCAGTGTTGCTTGAATGACTCCTAGAGAAGAAGCAACTTTGCACCAAATATGCACTAATAATCATGAAAACATATCAGCAGTATTGGCTTAGTATGCTAGCTATAAAAACAAACCATTAAATTGTCTGACTTGGAAGAGAAGGTGCATGTCAACTTCGTGCCTGAGTAGGACTCAACCTTCAGGCGTATCTCTGATTATAAAGCAAATAAGGGCTTACAGTACCTTTCAGCCCTTGTCTGTGTCATCTATTATAATCTCATTGCCAAAAATAGCCTTCTCAGGTGAAAACACTGATGGTATGTGTTCTTGTATAACTAATGTCTCCTAGTGAGACCAATAAATTTTTTTCTGTATCTCCAGAAACAACAACAAAAAAATCCCCTCACTTACACTAAGCTGTTAAAGGAGCACAAAAACGCTGAAGACTTACCATTACCTCTTACACCTAAATTCTATAAAACATTTATTAGCTTGATTGCCTGCCCATCTTAAAACCGGATGATTTAATATTGCTGTCCTAATCATAGAATGCTTTGGGTTGGAAGGGACCTTAAAGATCACCTGGTTCCACCCCCCCGCCATAGGCAGGGATACCTCCCACCAGAGCAGGTTGCCCAAAGGCCCATCCAGCCTGGCCTCGAACAGTTCCAGGGATGGGGCATCCACAGCTTCTCTGGGCAGCCTGTGCCAGGGCCTCACCACCTTCAGAGTAGGGTATTTCTTCCTTACATGTAAGTCTTTCCTCTTTCAGTTTAGCCTCTTTCAATTTAAAGCCATTACCCCTTGTCTTATCACAACACCTCCTGGTAAAGAGTTCCTCCCCAGCTTTCCTGAAGACCCTCTGGTAGTGACAGTAAGTCACAGGCGTCTCTGAAAACAATTTTACTTTTCTCACAGTACAGCTAAAGCTATGAGCAATGTACAATAGCTGTTTAAACAGTATTAGGCTACAGGCCATGTTCTACTCTCTCTGCCATGAGTAAGCCCGTTTCTAAATATGGATGCCACATTATTTTGTCAATAGTTATGTCCCAGTAACTGCATCAAAACCCAGTCAAATATTTGTAATACTACACTTCCATAATGATCCACTTGCTATGTATATTGTTAGAACAAACCTTTTTGTAGCAATACATAAATTGTTTAAAATTCTGTCAAACTACTACAAGTATTTCACTTGAGGGAAAAAGAAGTACTGGACTACAAAGCAGTGGGTACCATTTTTCCAGAAGCATTATTAATGAGGACTATTTTAGTCTTTGGTGATGGGGAATGGCAGGCTGTAGCATTTCTTAAGAATAGAAAATAACTGTACTTGCAAGAATTCAATTACTCTACATTAAAGCCGCCATGGGGTTACTGTACATCAGAAAGTCAGTAAATTATTTTTCTATAAATTAGTCTCTCAAAGTTGACTTTTTTCTTTCTATTCTGAATGCCAAACTCCTGACTGCTTCTCCACCACAGAGACTTCATATCTGGATAGCCGACATCTGTAAAAACATTTCTAATGAAAACACTACTAATACAACCCCCTGGAGAAACAAATGAAATGAGATCTAAGTATGCAGCCGCCTTTCTACAGTTCTGTCTTTAACAATAGTGGGACTAGTGCTTCCTATCCAAGCCTTGACACAGGTCACGATCATTTAGGCACAGTAGTAGCAAAATAAATAATTCTGTAAATATGTAATAACTGGTACAAATACTTCAGTAGCATTTAGAAGATGTGATAAAGAACTTCCGTCTTTAGCTGTGCATTAAGGTTTATCTCAGTGGATGGAAGGGAGAAATATTTAAATAGCACTGAAGGAGAGCTATGGACTGAATACTTGAAAGCTCAGTGCCAGACATAACATTGCTTCTTTTCCACAACAGCAGTTTATAAAGTGTGTTAGTGTTGAAAGTGTTGGATAACTGTTAAAAAGTTATAAAAAATAGTTGAAGCTTCCCCCTAAAATACAATATACTGGAAAGATAGTCTTGTAACTACATGTTTTAATAAACCAGCTTCAAAGCAAAACATTTTTCTTATTTCTGTAATTTTTTAGATTTTTCCTCAATGCATTTCAAGTAACAAAAAAGAGACAAATTTTCAAATAGACTAATAATTAAAAGGTAAAAAAAAGGTTGGTTTTAAATAAATGATTCTCAAAGCCTTAGTTAATGTTCCACATGAAGGTTCATAAGTAGAAATGTGTAGATTTGCTGCTTTGCGTTCAATTCTGCACTAAGTAATTTGAGTTAATTCTGATAGTACAGATCAGTAATACCTGGAAGTCCACACCACTGTAACTAGTCATATAACTACTTATAGCACCTGAGGAGGCAGGTGGGGGATCCTCTGACTTTGGATTAACATAAACACTGTTTCTAAATGTCCTCATTTTCAGATGGCCTAATGATTTGTCTTTAAGAGACTGAATTTGGACAAACATGGGAAGTAATTCAGTCTTGAAGTCTCCTTATTCAGACAAAACTGAAAATTGTGTGCCTGAATAAATCAATTTGTCAACAGAACAAACCTCCTTTCCCTTGCTACCCCATTTACTAAATTTTATGGGCATTTGAGTTTAAACAAAGATATTAGTAAAATTACTTATTATGAAATAATTTCATCCACTTCCCCAGTGAAATCTGGCTGCATCAAAATCAATGGTACGAATCTGCCAGAATGCCAGCATGGCCTAACTGTTGCTCCTCTTCCCATCCCCCTTCTTTAATGAATATGGAAGCAAGGCTGAAATTGAAGAAAATTGAAGACAGTTTCCAGTAGGATGCTGGATAAATTAAAATATGCTTGTTATCTCATGCGTCTGTTTCAAATGGTATTTATTCTTGCCATGAAGAAGATTAAAGTAAAAATTAAGTCTTTTTTTTTTTTTTTTTTTTTTTTGGATAAAAGCAGTACATAGTCATTCCACTGAATTGTTATAATGTTTAAAATGGCTCTGTAGCAATAAAAAGCCAAATGGAACTCAATGTAAAAATAAAAAAGCCATACTGAGCTCCCCTCTGCTATATATATCTACTACAAATATAGATTTCTAGACTACTTTAGACTGAAGCACTTCCACTTTTTTTCCTGCAAAAGTTACATCAAAACATCAAGCCTAAAGTTAGTACTTTAGGATGAGAAAGTGTACAATACAAACAGTGAACAGGATGACTAATAGCTGTATAACCAAAAAAAATCTAAATTTAAAACTTAGAAAACTCATTCTTCTAATCCTGATCTTACTGATCTTTCAAGGGACAAAGTGGACCCAAACAGCTTTAAATAGCATGCTTATAAATATATTTTAAAAGATAAAGTGATGTAATAAGTATTTTACTAAATACTCTGATTTTTATTAAGTACTCTGATTTACTAGAAAAGCTACAATTATTTATTAAAAAAAAACAAAAACAAACAAAAAAAACTTACAGCAGCATGACTGCTGTTTTCTTTACAAGCCATGAAAAAGATTATTAGAAATTCATAAATGAAATTAACTTTGAAAATCAACTTCGCAACTTTATGGCTTCAAACACTAAAGACTGACTTATTATCTATATTAATAAACAAAGTTTTTGTTCAAATACATAGTTGAAAAAAACACAAAATCATTAATAATAAAAATCTGAGTTTTATTTAATAACGTAACACCTGAAAAGTCATAGAATATCGGTTCAAAATATATCCAATTATGAAAATTGTTAGTAAACAATCTTTAAGATCTTTAAGTCTAACACACCCCCCAGTGTTTCAAAAAGAAACTGCACTTCTACCACAAGCAAGCATTTGAAGAATGTCTTGAGCAAGTCTTTCTGTCAATATATAAACCCTCCTGATTCATTTACAATAATTGCATATGATCATGCATCATTGATAAAACAACAAAAAACCATAAAACTACATGTTATGAATTGTACTGGATTTATGAAGACATTACTTGTTTTACTGGTAGGATCTTTTTAAACACGCTAATTTGAAAAAAATAGTAGTGTGCAAGGCAATACAAAAGCATTTCTTAAGAAGTCTGACACTGATAACGAGTAATTCCTTATAGAATCTGATATCCGAGTTAATATGGCTAGTTTAAAACTTTATAGGCCCTTAATAACAATTTATTTAGCAGGAGAGAAGCCCATGGTAGGGAGGAAAAGAAAAAACACAAAGTCAGATGCAATGTTAAGTCTATTTTCTATATAATTCATACCATGCAAAACAGGAAGGCAATACATATACAGACATGTCTATAGATGTTCACAGATTTTATGTAATTTTGTTTTTTGCATGGGATTTGTTATGCTTTAGATGAACAAAGATATCTAAGACTTGTTCAATACTCAGAAACATTGTACCAACAAGACAGACAAAAATCCCCATTGAAAAGACAGTGTTGTATGTTTATATAATTAACTATATCCACATGAATGATTTTAAAATAACTGACATGGAATGAAGTTTGGGAAAAAAAAAAAAAAACACAGCTATTTCAACTGATTATACACATACTAACATTTCTCGTTGAATTCTGTTGTGGCATTCAGCACCTTGAGGTTATCTTTTTCATACTTCAGTCAAGTACTACATAAAATTTAAGTGGCAATAAGACAACATGCATTGAAATATATGTTAAGGAATCATAAAATTACCAGGTCTTGATTAAGGAAAAAATCTTTACTTAGACAAGCTTTCTTATGCAAGTGTTCGACCTTTGAGGTACTAATTCAGTGAATTTATATATCTTTTGTTTTAAGGGATGAATATAATGCATTTTTATTCCTGAACCAGGGCTTTACCGTCCTGTCTTCACCCTTACAGGCGTATGTGCAAAACTGCTAGGACAAAGGGACTTTTATTCTGTACAATTCATACTAGTTACTTAATATTTCAATCAGTTTCATAAGGTTTGAGTTTTCTTCTCCATTTAAAACCTTGACTCTTGAAAGAGTATTAACTACAGAACTTGCTATCTTAACTACAGTTACCAAAGCAAAGGTTGATTGCCTTGTGATTTAATAGAAAGTGACATTTTGGGTCAGAATTAAGAATTCTATCAGGGAAAATAGCTAATGTAATTTTTTCCTACAATAGTTGAAGAATCCTTTTTACAAAAATTTAAATAAGTTATGACAGTATTGACCAAAAAGCTTAGAATAATTATTAAAAATATTAAAAACAAACCTAGGCACGGTGGTACAAAGAGGTAGAAAACATTTCAGAGGAAAATACACAAGATAAATATATTCACATATATATGTGTATAAAAACATTACAAACCAGCTATTCCCTGTAAAACTCACAATTGTGCTTAACATCATAAATTGCAAATATTTACCTTGACTTCAAAAATAGCTAAAATTGTGCAAAATTTAAGCATGACTATACATTTTTGCAGAAGGTGGTTTAAAAATCTGTTAGTCTGTTCAAGTTTAGTCTCTTTTTAACAGTTTTTTGTACACTTTTATCTAGTGGTATTCCTTTTTGCCATAGCTTCTCTGATTTGACGATCAAGTTCACTTACAATATGGTCTTCATGATTATAGACGCCTGTTCTCAACAAGGTATCCCTCTCTTCTATCAGACGAGAGAGATAATCATCCATGTTCTCATTTAATTTTCTAGAATGAGGACTATCCACTCTACCAGCAGAATTATCTCTAACATCTTGCAATTGCTTTCTCTCTTCTTCTTGTTGCTTTAGCCTGGCATTAATAAAATGGAAGGTAAGAGGATGACTGTTAAAAACTGCTTCGATTTTCAGATGAAATAATACATTAATTGAAGTAGTTAGTAAAATAAAGGAATCGGTAACAAATTCTCTGTTGTAAAATTAAGGGAAAACTATAAATGAAAGACAACATAATAGCTACAATTTGACAACTTTTTTTTTTTTTTTTTTTAAACTGCATACATAATATGTAGTAATTGCTACCAAAGCTCATATTTTGATAGTGCAAATACCACTCAAGCTACGAGGCTTCAGTGTACAGAATCACTGCAGACAGCCATTGGACACTACACAGACTTAGAATTTTAATGTATTCAAAATATTGATAGTTTTTTTTTTGTTTTGTTTTTTTTTAAACTCCCTTAAAATGCCTAGAACTGAAGATTCAAAAGAGAAAGAAGAAAAGATGCCTAGTGTCATACACCTATGTTAGCTTAAAAAACAATGCGGCCTTACACATAGATTTTCTATAATACAGTACTGCTGAATTTTATAGATGTGCCATCTTTACCGAAGGGACACTAAAATGTGTTCTTTTACTAGACTGATAGCCAATTATAGTCTTGATTTAACTGAACCTTCTCTTATTCTGAGGCAGGAAGGGAGTCTTACAAGTGTTTTAATACCTGTTAAGTTCATTTCTGATATCCTCCAGCTCTTGTCGGTCTGTTTTCCCCAGCTCTTTTTCTTCTGCTGCCAAATAGCGCAACCTCATGTGCTCCAGCTCTTTTTGCTGCTTTTTAAGGTGAGCCATTGCACTTTCTTGTTCACGCTTATGGGTGAAAGGACAAAAACGTAACTTGGTTGACAAGTCAAAGTGCTAATTATAGTGACACAAGCAAAACCTCAGGAATGAAATCACAACAGTTAGGTCTCTAGTAGAAGTAGAAAGATGTTAAACAGGATGTCTTTAGCTGTGATAGTCACTGGGCTTGCAGCATTATAGATACTAAAAACTGCAGTAAACCTATCCATGCTGGAGCAGCTGTGGCTCAGTCACAGATATGTTTGCATTAGTGAAAGAACAGAGGAACAAACCTTCACAAATATTCGGTTAAGCTTGTTTACATAAAAGTTATTTGTGAAATTGCTGAAGATATTATATAGCAAAACAGTCTCAGTATTACAAGTTACATTTTTTTTTTTTTTTTATAACTTAGTAATGTGATATATATAGATTATACCATGTATGACAAAATGGTAAGTAGCTGTATAAAATCCCAATATTGGCCCCCATAAGGCATAGTATCAAAGCTTAAAGACTTGCTGAAGTTGCAATTCATGTTTAAGATTAAGCCTTGAACTCCTAAAATTCTGGTGACTGGTGAGATTTCCTTTTAGAGTTTTCCAGCTCTATGCAATGCCTTAGGTAACTTATTCAGGGGATTTAATCCAACTAATCTTTCTAAAGGTTCTTAGTTACTTGGTTCTAAGTTTACTTTTTGTTTTAGTGCCTTGTATAGAGCCACAAAACTAGAATTGTAGCCCACTTCCACTCTGACATTGAAGTGTCTGAATGACAAGCATGTTCCTTTCTCTGCATGTCATTTTCCGTATGACCTCCTGTGCTAACTCAACAAAATCAGTCTTACACTCAATGAAACAGAAAGCCTGAGGGAAAGTGGCATTTTTTCTTGTAGTTAGAAAAACAAAGTAGGAGGTTACACAAACATCCTGGATGTAGACATACTGTGAAGTGTGAGCTTACCTTTGTAATTTTGACATCACTTTCATCTGAAATATTTGATCGTTAATACAATGTTTTATATTTATTACAGCAGTAAAAAAACACAACTGCTTTATACGCATGAATATATTCATTATACAGCCAACCTAATAATTTCTGGAGGAATCCAATCCTTGATTTCATCCAAGCAGTTTTCTGAATCTCAGTCCCAAGCATATTAAGCACTCCCTTGTTATCATTAAGTAATAAAATTCAAATTTCACAAGGAATTGATATAAACAAAAGCTCTAATTGGTCATTTTTATGTGAGCAGCCAATGTGATACAGAAGCACTTGTACAAGATTACATGCAATCATAGCACCCGACTACAAAATATTTTAATAGTAAATCCAGTATACCATTCAGCAAATTAAATGCTACTACTTCAGTGAGACAGACCAAAATGACTGCAGAACAATTTGCTAAGGGGATACATAATAAAAAAAACAGAAGCAGGAATCCTGCCAAGAGTCTACAGCCGATAGATGGCTAAATTGTATTTAAAAAAAAAAAAAAAAAAAAAAAAGCACTTCCTCCCTCATTAAGAGTTCATTACAATTACAAAAGAACATTATTTACAAAAGAACATTACCATGTGAGAAGCATTTTTTTTCTGTGGTACACGTTTGAAGAGCAGGCTCAAATTGAAGTAAAATAGGTTTAAGTAAAATAGGTTTTAGAATACGAACCAACAAATATGTAAAGCAAATTGTAAGAAATCACTATAGCCAACTGATATTTATTCAAGAGTTCTAAGGAAATCCAAACACAGTTGAAGGGAAACTGGAGGTGTAATCCATTACTAAAACTGGTGTTGACACCCCAAGAACAACTACCCTCCATCACCCCCAACACCCTTCCTCCCCCCCATTTTTTTTTTTTTTTTTTTTTAAATAGAATGGAATAAAACTACTCCTTCCTCCTGCTCTGAGGCACTTGGACTAATGGCGATCTACCACTAAGACTTATTTCCACAGTGAATAAATTGGTTTATGAAGAAATTGGTTGAAACTGCAACTAAAACAAAACTAGCAGGATGCGTGGATATAGTAGGAAAAATGAATCCAGTTTTCGTAGAAAAGTCACACTTCCACTTCTCTTAAGACACAAAAACAAAATAACAACAAGCAACCCACAAAACTAATCTGTCACCAAGGAAGTCCTCTCACTCTCTCAGATTACTCAGGTTAAGTAAGACCAGAGTGAGGACAGGACTTGATCATTTCCACAGCAGGTAGAAGGTGGCAGTGGTATGCACAAGAACCTGATCTTCAATATACTTGGTGATATGGCTGCCTTGTTTACAGATTATTCTCTGGTTTCCAAATATCTGGATAGGCAACAGATTCCAGGCAATAAAGCTAAATTTCAAGTATACAGTGGGCTAAGAGTGATATAAATGCTAAATGCCAGCAGTAAAATTAAATGCTGATTGTTATGTATGCTCAAATAGGTTGTACTGCAACTTCAGTTTTTATAACAACTAATTTACAGAATATAGACAGCATATCTGATTACCCTGATTGTGTGATGTATAGAAATACGAGAACAGATCAATATTTACTTGAAGACCATCGTTGTTCTTGGTGCTTTCACTAGTTCCAAGTTCAAGTGTAACCCTTTTCAAAATGGAACAAATTAACATATAGCCAGCCCCATTTCAGAAAAAAAGTGTTCAGATTATATGGTCAGTTTTGTGCTTTCCTTTAGGGATTAGAATAAATAAAACAATGTAGAGTTTTAATGTAAAATTCTACTCAAAATTATATTTAATCTCAGGAGAAGAATTGTTGCATTGTACATGTAGATAAAGCCTAGAAATTTCTATTTGTCTGTCTCTTTAGGTAAAGAATCTAGTAACTTGGTCTGCTGACCTGCTACTTTTCTTGATTGGACAGTAAGTCTGAAGAAACTTGTTCTATATGATCCTGTTGTAAATGCGGTATAGACTGCATAAACAAAATTCAAATGCAGAAGACAACTGTGTTGGCCTGAGAATAGAAATTTCCTTACAAATTGATACTTTACTATCTTGAGGCAGAAAATGTCAATGACCCAGGCCTTTATATTGTTCAGCACCATGTTCTTGGTGGCAGACCGACAGCAAAGTGTTTTAAAGTCTGAAAGAAGTACATTCTCTGAAGATTAACAGAAAGTCCTAAACTCATTCAGGCATATGACAGAAAATTCACAATCCTTTGACTGAGCAGAAGGAATCCCATTTGGTGTTTTCATCCTTTCTGCCCTCACTGAACTACCTAGTTTCAGAACAGTAAGTTTTTTGATGAAAAAACATACTTAGTGATATTTAGTAACACCAAAAAAAGGGGAAAATTAAAGAATGTGAAAGCCCAAAAGATGCAAGAACAAAAACCCTTCCTGAAGAAACTTTTGTTCAGTTTGTGTTCCTTTTCATGCTTGGAAAAGTGTTCAAGAAAATAAAAATCAATGTTCCTAGTGAGCATGTTCATTGCTCAAGATATCCCTAGATTTGGTGGGACGTAAGGGTGAATAAAGAGTGCTACATTTCCTACTTTATGGAGAAAAGGAGAAAACTCTTATCAGTGTATTTTGCCTCCAAAGACAACACTGCATAAGACTTCCTTTCAGAAAAGTGCAGTTTGATGTTCAATGTGGTTACTAATACAATTATGATATAGATATGACAAATATTCCATGTAATTTCCTTGTTTGGGAGTGATGAGAGAAACTATGAGATTAATTTTAGCCCTGTATCAGTGAAAAACAATTTCTGTAGCATTTTAAGAGGTACAGATTACCCTGAACAATATGACCTTTAACTAGAAAATACTACTTTATTAAAAAAAGTGTTTTCTGAGGCAAGATTTCCCTAGCACTTAGCATAAGACTAGAAACTCAGAAAAATACATGAAAGCAAGTGACAAGAGATTTTGCAGTTTCATTTATGATGGATCCTGTGTGTAATGTGAATGTTACACACTTCATATTGTAAGGCTTTGAAATGTATTTTCCAAAATTCATCTTTGACTCCTTTAAGTCTGACAGAAGTTTTAGAGTGAGTAACAGCAAACTTTTTTTGTATGATGCTTAGAACAGCAATAGAAACTTATTTCTTAATAATTCATCAATACAGGAAGATTGCAAAAAACTTAGAACACTTGTTTGATAAAAAGTGAAGTATGCTTATTTTGGATTAATTTGCTTTATTCTGATATGTTCAGAGACAGATAAGACTTGTTACAGTGGGAGAAAAAGAAGTATTTCTTATTCATCACAGAGGTGACTGGTACTACTTTATAAGAGATACTCAGGCTCTAAAATCCCCTTTTTTCCCCAATCACAATTTAATGATGCATAAGCACTGCTTATTTTTAAACCAGAGAAGGAACTCTACTTCACAATAGTACTTAAAATTTACCAGAATTTACTGTGCAATCTTCAAAAAGAAATATTAATAAAACAATAGTAACGTGAAGTCCAGCATTTCTAGCCTCATGTGTAACATTTTCATTCTATTCTGTGTATGCTGAAGTTTAATGACAAGGATATAATTGAATACAAAGTATCCTTAATTGTTCCTCAGGGCACATAAGCGTATACATACACACACAATTCACGCTGTGAAGGCTTTTTGTGATAGGTCTTATTATTTCACAGAGAATATGCTCCTACAATATATCCTCCAATAAGGTACATTTTAGATTTATTCCCAACTTCTTACTGTACCCCTGTCGAGCTGTTTGAAGCCTGAATAAGAACCCCTAGATTTTTAAACAACTTCTAGAAACTTGAAGATTGCTTTTTAAGATTTCAGGTAAGGGTCCACTCCAGAATTATTAGCTGCTGGACTAAAAGCAGCTATGTGGATAGAATGTAAGACCCACTAGAAACTCTAAACACTCTGGTCTTGCATTACCTCCTTACTATCAACACCCACCATCCCACAGCAAGGCAATAACAGATGATCAAGAAGACTATCTGCAAATTACTTTTAATTTTTACCATCTGGATATTATTATTGTAATACACCTAGTTGGCACAGGTACCTTTTCCTCCATTACCTTCTCAGCACTGTCAGTCATGCTATCCCCTTTTGCTTTTTTTTTTTTTTTTTAAAAAAAAAAAAAAAAAGAGGGGGAAAAAGGAAACTTTTCAATATTCCTTTTCCTTATTAATATGATGTTTTGCCATCTTTCTCTTACATACCCCAAACAAAGCCAAGCCAAACAATACCTTTAAGACCCATGCTAGTTATCAGATTATTTAATTCTATATCTTACTGCCTTCTTTCATCGGTTTGCATCTCTAATGTAGTACTTGAGAGCAAGAATATTGTTTTAGGAGTTTGCATGGTGGGACCTTCAATCATGTTTTGAAGCCTATGGTACTAGAGAAATAATCAGCATTAAATAAAAATTAGCCACTATTAAGAAAACAAAAATTTCAATTACAATCAGATTGTAAAAGAACCCCTCTGTGCCGCCAGGTGCTCTAGTTAAGAGGCTCTTCAATCAAGGAAGCACAATCTTTATTTTGCCATAGCTGCCTATAAATCCAAAAGGGAGATGTAAACATACATACACTAGACTAAACAATGGCTAAATAGCGGCCACTATTCACTCTCCCACTCACACATACCATGCAAGTCTGTGGGAAAACTTACGATTGAAGCTAAGGAACTCAAGTAAAGTTTTCTGAAAATAACCCAGAGCTGACAAGTCAGTAGGAGGGCCTGGATGGTTTCAAGACACAGTTTTTAACCAAGACTTGGACCTCCAACTGCTTTTTTTTTTTTCCTTTTTTTTTTTTTTTTTTTTTTTTAAAAAAAAAAAAGTCAAAGATTTATAACCCATCCTTGGCTAAATTACTTATAAATTAATCAAATTAATTACTGAGTGGATAAGCAGGAGGCCGGACAAGATAGAGTAAATGTCAACCAGCCAGCAAGATCTATGTTGTTTTAAATAAATGCATCAGTGTTAGTTTGAGCAGATCTGTAGGACACAAAAACAATAAAGACTTCATTAAAAAATATTTTTCCCAGAACACTGAATGATGTATGTATGTACACTTTGAGATAGTTTGGTTTTCTAGATTATCAGACTATCATCTGCTGAAAATGAAATTCCTGCTAGCTTTGGTATTTGTTTTAAAATATGTTTCTTGCACTCCATTTAGTACCTGAGATATCCACAACATCGTGTGAGTGGTTTGATTATTTTCAGTAATAATGCTCACATATATAGAACTACACACGTCTTGTTTGTGTAGGTTCAGACTTTCCTTGGCAGTAAGCTTTAGAAGTCAGCTTTTGAAACCCCTGGAAATAACAAAACCTACCAGGATAGGCACAACTATGTAGATAACAAAGTTTTTGTCTTTCTAAAGGTGAATAGGGATATAAGTGAAGTACTTATATATAGTTGCAAAAAGTACGAGGGACTAAACAAGACTTCACCAGAATGTGACCCAGCTTACTATTTTCACTCAGCTTTACGAACTGTGTTTAAATTCAATTAACTTCTGTGCTTTGTTAGGCACAGGTGATATACACGTGCCCTCATTTGCTCAGATCTTCTTTTGTTTTCACCAGCACTGTGTTTTTAAACATTCAAATTACTAGACATGGAGAATTCAGAGCATGTTCTATTAACAGTCCCATAATTTTCTAAGTTATGTAGTGCATATCTCATTCTGTAAAATATAAAGCCATCACAGATGTGTGCTAACAACTAGTCCCAAAGTAAAAGGAAACTTTTTAATTAAGGAAACATTGACTTTTATGGTTGCAAATCAGAAGAGCATTTTACTAAATGCTTAGCCTGTAGATTATGCTTCTTTAATTCACAAATTGACTGTACTAGGTCACCTTTGAGTAATGGAAATCTCTGTTTAAACATTTTTTTGGCAATGGGCACAAAGCATTAGATCTCATTTCCAAGACTTACCAGCTGGGTTTTGTCATTAACATTTATTAACAATCTAAGATATGGCTTTCAGCGTCTAATCCTCACTACACAAATGTTTTGTATAGTTCTCTAGAGAGCTTTGGTGTGACAAATTACTGGCACAGATTACAGCCCTGTGGCTATTCACCAGAGGCAATGCAAAATTAACATGGTACTAATCCAATTTAAACAAGAAATTGGTCAAACTATGTGCAATTGCACAAATCATCTGAACTAAAGCAGATCTAGAATTCTTGAAGCAACACTTTCCAAATTTATATTTAAAACACAGTAAATGTTTTTTGATCAGCTCTGCTTTAACTTTTACTTGGCTTTTTAAAGTCACTTAAATCCTTTATCAATAGACCAAGTATAAGATGAAACACGGGAGTATAAAAACACAAGAAACCACTTTTAAAGGGTTTGTTCTGTCCTACAAAAGCCTTAAGTAGCATAATTTACTGTATATGCCAACTTATTTTATAGGTCAGACTTTCATCAAGGGGGGTCAGCTGAAACCATCTACATATGTTATTAAATTCAGATCATCAGGTCTGTGATGAAATTCATAATAAGAATTTGATGATGATATACTCTGTGTTAATCTGGCAACTAACAGTATTTTCCTTTATTCTACAGGGAAGTTTTAAATTTGGCATTAAGAAAAAATAACTAGGATATTTCATGGCTGCTGAAGAAATCTTCATCAGAAAGATGAAATTTATGAGATTTATGTTCTTCCTTCTATCATATTTGCCAAGCACAGCGTGTCAGAAATTAGAGGAAAATTTCTCTTTTTATCAGTAGGCAAAAAGGAAATTTGAAGACAGATAACGTTTAGTTTTTAATAGTGATTGAAAACAGCTAACATACTGAATAAAGAGGATTAAAAAAGCAACAATCAATTAGAAAATGGAGGGTTTAGTTTTTACTTTCCAGAAATAAAAAAACAACAGGAATGAAGCCTGCTTAATTATAATCCTTAAGAAGTACCTTCCTACTTCACAAGAAGTGTGAAGATAAGTAATAAATACCTTTTACTAAAATTATGAAGGCTTAGGTCTGTGTCAGTGTTTGTTCACCAACCTGGATTAGTGATTTATTAATTTGTCACTGACAATCGAAATGCTTGCCACTCTTACATATACTGCTTAGTTAAAGTTTACTGCAATAAGTGAAAGATGCAATGACAAAAGTCAAAAGTCATTCAATGCGTTCAGTACATTCACTGCATTGGTTTCAGGGATTAGGATTTCCGATACCACGAGCAAAGTTTCATTTTAAATTTCACTTTTCTTCTGCAAATTTACTTCATGCTACAGCATTCAGCAAGTCTTAAGCCCTTGTTTCAATTTTTGGTTTTAATCTCTACTCTTTATTCATTTTACAATTAAAAAACAGTTAGGAATGTTACTGACCAAAATAGTCAGGATGGTCAAAGCACGTTCTCTGAAAGTGCTGACTGAGCTTTACCAGGAATGAGATTAATTAACGTTTTTTTTTTGAGCCACACCTGCTTTCAGCTAAACCAGCTTTCTTTGTTGACCTGAGCTGTATTCTTCCCTGAATTTAAAGGAAAACTCTATTCTACTATTCAGCTATTCTACTAACTTCTGCAAAAATCTCCGAGCTTGAATTTTACAGACAAACAAAACACTAAAACAATGAAACAGCCAGTAATTAACAGTAACTGTAGATAGCTTCCAACACTGCATGAACTGTGTTGTCTCATATGATGAAAGAAGAAAACATGTATACCTGTTTTAACCTTGCAAGTTCTTTCAAAGCTTTTGCCCACTGCTGTTTGTAGTGGAGCTTTGACTTGGTAGCTGACTCCAACTTTCTTTCAAGTTCAACCTAAAAGCAATTAAAACCATATCAGCTGAAGCAATAACAGCAGTAACAATCACTGAAAGATGTATATATACAAAGGGTCTGGTTTAAGAAAAGTGTTTATGTAGCGTAACATACAACATCATCTAAAGCTGTTATATAATGTAACATAAATATTATGGCACATGAACATTTTCTTGTTTAAAATATAGCTTTATTTTTATTGGATAGCTGTCTATACAAAAGGAAAAGATTAGTTATTAGCACTAAATCTACTGATGTAACCTTTTAAATTTAAGATTCTCAAATTAGTAACCTCCCCTCTCCACCCCCACCCTCCCATGCTCTCTTTTTTAAATAAGATTATAAACTCTAATTTAGCAGGAATGCTGATGGACAAATCTTGCCTTTAAAAAGGTGTATACTTTTTTTTCCCCTTTTCTGGAGCTGATGGAAGATATTACATTCTTTCTTCTGAAATGCACCTCTGTTCTAACCATTCTTTAAAATATATGTATACGTTTTTGGTATCTCTGGTTTTACAGTCTAAACAATAAATCTTAAAAACGTGTTATGCAATTTACCCCAAAACGTGTTATGCAATTTACCAAAAAATATTCATTGCATTGTGCAAAAAATATTCCAGTACTAAAAGGCATATGAAAATAGGTGTGAAGTACACAACATGGTTACCTGAAAAAATGAAGCATTTCAATCAAAAAAATCTGAGACAGTATTTTTTAAATCGGACAAGAACTATTTAGCACTAGATTTGTGAAGATTTTTTTTTTTTTTTTTAAGTTAAAAATAAGCCTAACAATATTTTAGTTAGGAATTTAAAAAGTCTGTACAGGCAAATATTTTGAATTACCTGCTTGCATTATTAAAAGCTATTTAACCATACAGTAATATCCAGACTAGCTATACACTATATAACTGAGTGCACTTTGTGCAAAAAAAGCATGGTATAATTTTTTCAGAATAATCTATTTTATTCAGACCTCTCAGTAATTCTGGGCATAATTAAAACCACAGATAATGGGCATCTGAAGTAGAGTATCCTCTACTGAAGGCATGTGCAGCATATGAAGAAATCAACTTGTGATAGTAATTCCATTCCACTGATAAGTAATCAACCTCTTTTCAGGAATACTTAAAGAGAAACACACAGTCTCAATCAACCCTCAGAAGAAACTCTTCTTAAACTTTATGAACAGAAAGCTTAGAGTCCCAAGTACAAATCATGGCACTAATAATGCATTTGACCTATATATGGTCAGTTTTTCCTGCCTTAGCCTCGCCACAGCTTCCTCTACAGAAATAAGGCCACTGTTGGCTTTCATTGTGTGTGAATATTTAGTTTGGAGACATTGTTGGAAAAAGTAAAACAAAATGGACAAGACAGCCAGGTTCATGCAAGATTATTCTACATCTCCCTCACCAAGGAATTGTGACAGTTTTTAATGACTAATAAGATACCTTTTCTACAGTGAGGAGATTTATTTCCGACTGTAGCTGGATTTCTGGTTTACTACTTTGCTGTTCTTTGTATTGCTGGAACTCCTTCTCCAAGATTTTATGCTTATTTTCTGCTTCATAAAGCTACATTAAAACAGATACATTAAAATAGATATAAAACAGATATTGAGAGTTACATATTCATAATTAATAATTTCTTGATGATGTCATACAGCAATGTTTTAATAAGGAAAAGTTTAAAGATGATTTTTGCTTGTACTGGAAAAGAAGAAAAGCAGTCTCTCCTCATACAAAGCAGAAAGATTTATAAACACTTCTGTTCACATTTCTAAAATGGACTTGCAAAAGAAATACAGAAAACAAAACTATTTAGACTTACACACAACTTTTAAAGAATGCCAGTGTTATCTGCTGTATTAAGTTTTATTACTGACACACTTCCACAGGCATAACTTGTTTAGGAATGTCTGGGAGAGGAAATACCTAATACTTTATACAGCCAAATAGTAATTTAAGAGGCTGAAACAAAGACTTCAGTAACTAATGACTCAACACATGTACCTCTGTCCTCACTATTTCCAGAGTTTCACAAAGATACCATAACTGAGCTTTGATTTTCATCTTAAAACTGGTAATTTGAAAGATGTACATGTATGATTGTACTACTATATATGATTGTATTACTTTGCTACAAAAAACACTGTAAGTTAAACACTTAATAGCTACTTTTTTCATTATACGGTATTAATAACATTGAGAAAACATCTAATATGAGAGTTTTAATGATAGAATAATATAACAGTAGAAGAATAAAGGTTACTCAATTAGAAAGCCCTTAATACACCTGACATAAGTGATACTTTCCTCCACAGAATTGATGATAACAACTTGTTTCATCTTTAACTAGTTAATGCAAATGTTTCCTTAATTGTATTTAAGTTTAGAATAGTGGGTGAAAATGCTTCAGAAAATTTCTTTGTTTAAAAGCTTTCTTTTATTAGTAGATCAATGTTTTAGTTCTGATCTCCTAATTGAGTCACCTCAATAATTCTTCCACAAGAAATTTCTGCATTTTCTATAGAATTTATTTTTATAGAACTTATGTAAGAATGCAAAGATGCCTTATAAGAAAACCATACAAAAACATAGTTCACTGCAGTTATTTTTCCACAGAAAGAGATGATAGACTAGTTTGACAGATATAGTATTGCTTCTTGACAATATTTTTACCAATTTCTTTTTAAAACATAGGCATATGACATCAATGATAAGAACAGCAGCCAGTTTTGTTAGCTGTGAAAAATACAAGCTATCCCTAGAACTTCCACATCAATGTTTAATTAGTTTGTTTCTGAAAATGCTTTAAAAATAATGGAATTTCTCATGAGACCTCAGACTACAAACTGTTAAGCTAGTGCACAAACCATACAAAAGCACAACTTGTCTGTTCAGAGAATAAAAGTGATATTCTTCAAAATGCATGGTTCAGAAACTAATCTCTTGTAGGGCTCATCTTCAAACGAGTTAAACATTCAGAAACCTCTACAGATCTTCATATGTGAAAATCGTGTAAATACACATAGCTTTCAAACTAAAGGGTAAGGGATGAATTAGAGTATATGCCTTAGAATTCTTCCACTTTACTCCAGAATATTCTTTGTTAAAAGACAAAACAAAACCCCATAATCTGAAAAGGTAGGATGATAACACCATCAGAGCTGGTAGAAATACGAAAATTCTGCCTGTGTACATTAAAAACTGAGTTATCCCACAGTGAAGGACAAACCATCCTAACTCCTCAACAAAACAAGGGGGTTTGATGTCTCATGTAGACTAAGTGAACAACTACATCTCATACTGAAGCACAAAGGGAGATGCAAAATAGTAGGAATGGCACAAAAAGGGAACTAGGACGATCAGTTAGAGAGCATAACTTTACGACAAGGGAAGACAAGACACAAAGATGCTCATATTTGGAAAACGAACATGACAGACTTATGAAATCATGAATAGCATGTAACACAGGCACTTAAGGATTATTCATTCATATTAAGCAAGAAGCTTTAAATGAACATGGGATTGTTTGTTTTTTTTTTTTTTTAAATAGCACAGAACTGCAGAACTCACTGACACAGGATGTTGCAATTCTAAAAGTAAAACTTTTTTAAACAGGGATCAGATGAGTTAATGAATACTTTCACTGATGGCTAGTAAAAATGAAATGCAGCCTCTCAGTCAGATTATATGTAACTCAATGGTAACCCTAGTTGTAGCAAAAGACTGTATTTTCTACTTGTCCTTCTTATTTTTTACACCTCAAAATCCAGCCATTGCTTCAACAAACTGTTGGTCTGATACAGTATATCTGTTTTTAAAAACACCAAAGCAGGTACCTCCCATACATAAACTAAGTACTTAAGTAAGAAAAATACTTAAGTATATTAGATCTTAGTAATAGTTAAGTTTCTAAATATTGTAACTGCTTCAGAAAAGGCTGGTAGTAACTTGAAGTTTCATAGAATTCTTTAACAGCCAACAAAAAAAATAATTAGGCAAGTCTTGCCATTAATGCAAAAGATAGCATACAGGACAACAGAACATAGCATAAGTTTTCCCAGTTTAATTAAAGTTCCATTATCAAAACAGAAGAACATAACATCAAGGTAATTTCCTCACCCCCCAAAGATGGCAAAGTAATTTTTTTTGCAATGGAATCATAAAACAAACTTCAAAGTCAAGCTTCCTAGATATTCTCATATATGTTAATTGTTAACAATTTATTAAAGTTACAGAATTGTACACTGCAGTTCTACAAACATACGCTTGTAATCACAGTTTGATTTTCAGCATTTACAAAATGAAATTATAACCACTGCATTGCCAACTGGCCCTATTATGAAGCAAGATTGACAGAGGTGGATCCAGCATGTAGCTCACTGAACAACTGGAGATGAAATATTTTCCAAGTTGCCTCAATATCATTGCTCAACTTAACATCCTTACTTAAAATAATATAAAACTTAAATGATAGAGACTAAACATTTAAATACCTGCTGCTGTAGGCGAAGCTTGTCTTCTTCCATCTGTTTGATTTTTGACCTTTCTAGCTCAATTTGGTGAGCACATTCTTCTCTTGCACGTCGCACAGAATCCTGTAACTCCTGCTTATTTCGTTCATGCTCTGCTTGCAACTCCTTCTTTACTCTTTGAAGCTTAAGAATGAGACAGCTACATCAATTCATACATTCAGAATCTTTATTTTAAGAGTCTCTTAAAGCTGTTACTATTCATTCATGACAAAAGTTATATATTTTAGAAATTAAGCACTAGAAATTGCATTGTTACCTACATATTTGATATACCCCCTTTTGTTGGCTTTCAGATTAACTAATCATCTTCAAATTCATATATTTGGCCTACAAGTATATTGTTACTTGACTACTAAAAACAGGGATATTTTTGTCTCTAATTACTTTCTAAACCACATTACAAACAGAATTTAGTTTCCTACTAAAATTAAAAATTAAAATCTCTTCACTACAGAAAACATTAAATTACTCCTACAGCCAAGAAAATGTATTTTGTTCAGTAGGATCTCACTCTTCAAAATGAGTACAGTGAAAGGATTTCATATTGAGCTTAACAGGAAAACCATCCTTGACATGTTTGAACTTTTCAGGAAGATGTTACTAGCCTACTTACATAGCCTAGCCATAAATGTTACTAGCCTACTTAGCATACTAGCCTACTTACTCCTCCACATCGACCATTTTGTCCCCTCAAAATGTAATCATGAACTCTCTATCATTTTGTCTAGATGCCTGTGGAATCCACAGATTTTTGTTATCTCTAAACCATTGAGTTAGAATCTCACTACATTTAGAACAAGTTTTGAGACAAACGTGTATGAGAATCAAATACTTTTATTCAAACTGAAATGCATCCAAATTTAATCACCAGATTTTGTGTGTTTAAATTATAGGTAAAGTCAGACAATTTATAGCAGAAGCTACATCCTGAGGACAATAAAGAGGTTCTGAGTAAAGAACTGGAAACATGTTCAGCCTGCCAGTGCCTCTGCTGGGAATTGTAGCTTTGTTCTCAAGCAAAGGAGGGTTTCCTATGATAAAGAGGCTGAGCTGAACCACAGGAAAAAAAAAAAAAAAAAAAAGTTCACTGGACTGCTAAGTCACCACAACAGTCTACCTATGTAGTTGTGAGACTGTTCTGAAGTTTCTGAAGTAGGTAAACAGGAAGTTTCTTTTCTCTCTCTTTCCATATGCTTTCCATATATAGCTTTCCTGAGGACTCATCTTGCTCCCTAGATGTGGGGTGTTCAATGACATCCAGAAACAGTGGTAGCTACTGGTTTCTCCCTCATCTTCTTTGGTCCTGTCACTACCAAAAAATACAAAATAACGATTCTATCATATTGCTGGATGACAAAATTTGCACAATTGCAGTTCTTCCCAGCATTCCTTGGCACCTCCTATTTGTTACAGTGGTAGGTCTAGCAATTACTGTTTGAAGTAAGGCACTCTTGTACATATGGAAAATGTTTACTATGATAGAATACTAAACATAATTGAGATATAATGTTACATAAATCTCTCCACTGACACTAATTCTGTTAAGAAACCTAAGCTTACAGTTCTGTACTTGTAACAAATCACGCACAAGTTTGCTTAACTTCTATTTCACTGAATATGTATAGAGATAACAAACATTTAGCTTGCAATTGTTAGTGCTCATCTGTGCATTAGTATGAATGTTGCTCTTTTAGTTCTTATACACAGGTCATAACTGCCTCCATATGAAAGAATGGATAGAAGCATCTTAATCGAAAAAGTGACCAAGCAACTTTTACCTCTGATTCAGCACTAAAAAGATGTCGCTCTCGCTTATCTAGATCCCTCAAGGTTTTCTGAAGTTGTTCTTCCAAAACAGTATATTCTGCTACCTTTACAAAAACAAACAAAAAAACATTTTCTTGCAATAAAACATAGGCTTTAGACAGCTGAAGAACTTAAAATTGTTTGTTTGATATAAAACATGGACAACATTTGGTTCACAAGTTTACATACAAAACAAATCTCCAGCTTTCAATCATGAAATCATGGTGGAGAGCTTTTCTTTTATTAGTGAAAATAGTATGCTCCAATTGGACTGCTGAAGATTTTGACCATGCAAGCAAGAAGCCGGCAAAGCTGAAAATCCCCTGGAGTCAGCAAGCTAACCTACAGGATTTTACAGTAACAAATATTCTGTCTACATATCATCATAAAAAAGGTAAACAACCTAGCAACTTCTAGTTCAAAATTAAACAAATGTACCACTAGCCTTGGTGTTAAAATGAAGTAAAAGACCTCTGATTTTAATTTTTGTACTGTTGTCTAAATGCATACGCACCTCTAAGTCACAAGGAGGTATCACAGACCCTTGTTATAGTCAAAGAATCTTGTCAAAATTTGCAGTAATGAGACTTATGAGACTCTTCAGCAAGCATATAAACTAGTTTCCTTACCTTCTTCTTCACTAATGCTTCTCTCTCTCTGTCTCTTTTCTTCCATTCTTCTGCAAGTGCTTGCATATGGGCCATCTCCTTCTTTTTAAGCTTTTAATAAAAGGAAAAGAGTTCCTAAACAGAAACTCAAATCAAAATTGTTGATAGCACAACTTCTACAGAGTACTAAAAAAATGAAGCCTGGAGCAGTGAAGTTAAAAAAAAAAAAAAAAAGTTTTTACAAGTTTTACACTGACTTACTGTAACTCAAATGATTTTGATACATTTGTTACTCTTAAAAACTAATTGCAAAGCCAGCATAAGTTTGAGGAAAAATATATCAACTAATAGAAACCATATTCTCACTCTCTTAACCCAGATGAGACTGTAACAATCTTCACTTTTGAAGGAAGCATTTATAGGATAAGTGGAATGACTTAATAAGTGGAAGAACAGCAGTAGAGTGACTGAGAATAAATAAATGCATAGTTAATATTTAACAGCAATAACTTTCACATTGAATACCTACTGCATTTCATAAGTCATGAAAGAATTGTGACAGTTGGGCAGTTTAGGAAGTAGGAGTAAAGACCTGATTTTCAAAGATGTCTTCTTGCATTTCCTTCCACATTTCTAACTCCAGTGCTGCTTTGTATTCAAGAGTTTCTCGAGGTTCTGGCTGGTTTTCTGGGACACAAGGAGGCTGAGTATGGGGGGCATGCCGCTGCTGACCAGCACCTACACACTGATATAACAGTGGATCTTTAGTTAGAAAACCAACATTTCAAAGCGTTCAAGGAAAAATGCTAAAATTAATGCAAAATTTACTTGAGAAGAATCTGACACCAGAACTTCGTGCATTTTCACAAGCCCGTAGTCTTCCAAAGTGATGGCATATGAAAGCTCTGCTATTCTGTTGCCTGACCTGAAAATTGTATCAGAACGAAAAACAGTCAAAAATACTCAAAGTGTTCTTTAAGACAAGTAAAGCAACAAAGCTGAATTGCTAGAAGGTTCTGTGTAATGTCAGGCAACTGTTGCTAAAGTCTGTGACAACACAGTCAGGCTCTCCCATATATAGAGTTAACAAGTACAAATTTGTGCAACTATAATAAGCTTTTCTGACCTTAACAACTTGTAATTGAGAACCTATTTAACTAACATTTTGTCACAATTGACTCATCCCTGTAAGAACAGAATGATAGAGATATTGTTCTTGTAGTCATAAATCTGTTTAATAAAGTCTACCTCTTGAAAGTATTGTGCTACTGAATTCATTTTTAAGGTACTCAATTTCATTAGTACTGTATTGGTGGTGTTAGTTAACCATAACTTTCTAATGTCAGGTGACAATATATTGTGGATAACATCATTTGTTGTAATCCATCCTTAGATTCCTAAAAAAAAAATACCATTTCCAGATGTTTCAGCACAGGCAATTTACAACCTTAAATCCACCTAGAGGGGGCCTTACAGTAAGTATGGTAAGTATCTGTCCTAGTACAGTGAGAAAGCGTCCAGAACAATATCCCTCAAAACCTGGAAACTGCAGTTTTTGACAAAAAAGCTTCGAGAATTCACCAGTGAAGTTTCTTTCACTGGAATTTCTTCTTCCAGTAAATATAAGTAGACAACATATTTTTACAAAGGTGCAATCATCTACGCTATCATTCTTTTTCAAGGGAAATGAGGGGCTACATTAATTTATGCAAAGTGAAAACAAATTACTGCATTGAGTTATTATAACTTCCTATCAGTCACTAATAAAAAGCAAGATAAATAATAAAGGTAGCAATAATTATTCAGAATTCTGAGGTCTGTATTTTAAGTCAGTTAACATACCCATCTAGCTTTGCTCTTGTTGGAATAATATTTTTTATAGTGGTATCAGAACAGCAAAACACAGAGCCAATTACATGAATTTGAGAATGCCATCTAGTGGTTTTGTGCAAAAGCAGGTTTTATTTTAGCAAACTTATTTGTTAAAAGTGTCAACCTTAGTGTCCGCTGAGATCATAAACCAACTCTCCACTGAATCAGGCCACACAAAAATTTAAAGAGAGACAGAGATCAATTTAATACAAGTTTAGGAGGATGAAAGACAGGCTGTGTTAGTTCCCTGAAGTTTCTTGTGTCAAATGTTAGCATGCTTTACTTATTCATAGGATTAGAGGTTTAACGCTGACCTCAGTCTTAGTGGAATTTTTGTTTATTTTTAAAGGCATAATTAAGTCCTCACCATACAGAAGATGAGGGTCTACACACCGATTTCTAGCACAGTTCACATTTTCAACAAGGACATAGGACAGAAGTACATAAATATAAAAAAAGATAAGTGTTCATTTACATGAAGGATTAACATTCACACACTAATACTACCGCTTATTCTTATGTACATGAGCTGAAAACCCTGCAATTATCAGTGTATAATATTGAAAATATAAATTTCTCTACTGTCCTCCTAACTTTAATTGAAGTCACGTATGTCTAAAAACATACTAGGGATAAACACAGACTTAACTCTTTCCGGAACATCAGCAGCTATTCACAATTCTTAAGTAACTTTCTCAGTAAAGTCCCTCATTTTATTTAATTGGGTACTTATTTCTTTGATCTGTGTGTGAAGATTACCCAAGATCATTATTATAGGATATAAACCAGCATACTCTAGTATCAATGCAGGATTGCACAATATATCTGTGGTAATTAAATTTTTAATGTTTTGGATGCCTACTCCCAACTCCACTGCACCACACACACCCCTATTCACCAATACAGTTAGCACTCTTTACTAAGAATATTTCCTATACAGGTTTCAGCCATCCAATTTAAAGCACTGTCTCACAAATGTGAGCTATTAGAAGACAAACTTCAGTGCAAGGATGGGGGTAAATTTGCAGGGTAAGGGAACCAATGTGAAAGTGATGGATTTGTGTTCTGTGAAACTATAGAGTGAAATGTCAAATGAGGAAAGCAAATCACCATTCTGCTGGCCTCAGAGTGGAAAGCTCAGGTTAAAAAGTGCTAAGTTTAAATGACATATTTAACTTTCAGTTATTTTCTCTGGTCCTTTAATTTGTTTCCCAAACTGTTCACTTGCCAGGCAAAAAATATAGATTTGGCTTCATCTAAAACCATGTGAGCTTACAACTGATTTCCAAAATACTTACAGACCACCAAAAACATTTTACACTTAAAAATAAATAGGATTTTCTTCAAATAACACCAGCCCACTTTGTGAGACCTCTCAATTCTGTTGATAGCCACTATTCTGTTTTAATTTCAGGCTTCTCTATTTCATTTTTGGTATCTTATTCTCCAGAGCTCCTAATATGAAAACAAGCAAGTTGATATATTAACAGTAGGTTTAAGTATGTATGCATTGACAGAAATATTTACATGTATGTATAAGTTTCCATCAATAGTAATCCTAAGTGTATGATTTTTAAGATTCAATCACCAAAACCTCTTACTTATTTTCTGCTTTTATCAAGAAAACCTAAGTGTTGCAAGTAATTGTTAAAAGGTGAAAAATTAAGTGTTATTTCTTTGTCGTGTTTTCTGCTGCAGGGCTACCAATGCAGATACATAAACAAAACACAGCCTTTATAAGTACTCTCAATTTCTTCAAATTTATGTTTACCTTTTACCTTTCAAATTTATAATCGAGAAAGTTTGACCTTGTTCACAGAAATACTAAACAAATAGTTCTTCAAGGCTTGCTACAGAGTAAAAAACTTTTAATTAGTTATTACCCTTGTGCTGCTGTGACACTGACTGTTTCATTGAAAGTCTGACGCCAACATTGTTCACCATTACCACCCAAGAAACGGGTTTTTTCTGAAGCCAAAACATTTGAAAGCTGAAGTCTGGCAATCCCTAGAAGCATGTCTTTAGTTGTTTTATCCTTGTGCCACAACTCAACCAGCAGAGGTAATCTGAAACAATGAAATGATTTTCACGTCAGTCACCAACAGAAGACAAATGGGACCTCATGTTCAAAAAGGCAATTCCAATCTCAGTGCTGGTCAAAGCAACAAAATGATACAGCCTTACTGCTTTTCAGAGGAGTGAGATTCACAAACTTTGTCTTTTTCATCACTTACTTCGCTGAAGTTATCATTCTTTCCTCCATTTATTAGCGAGAACTACATTGCAATGAAAATGATTGACTGAATAATCTTAACAGACCTAGATCTTCATTTATAAATACCTACATGTGAACTTCAGTCACTGTCACTCACGGAATACATCTTCTGTGTTTTTCCTTTCAAAACATCAAAACAATTACAATGATTCTTTTAACCACATCTAAATCCCCTATCAAAAGCATGTGGGACTACTGGAAAACTGTGTCAGAATTCACAACTCAACTGTACTCAGCCTTCCAGGTTTTCATATTTCCAAAGATGAAATATGGATATGACTGCCATCAAGTTAAAAAAGGAAAACAGAGCCAACAGACTTCAACTGGCATAAATATGCTGTCTTAGAAGAATTATCAAACCTTTAATTTAAAAGCTTACAACAGCAGCAAGCAATGATCCCTGCATAAATACTCAGAGATAAAACCAGGAATTTGAGTCCTCGTCTTTCAAAATAAAGAAGGAGTGAAAAGAGAAGTGCATTAAATATTCATGTTGATTCCTAAGTTCTCAAACTCAAGATCTTAAGTAAAATACTTGAACCTGACTGTATTTACAGTGAAAGATAAAACATTCAAGCTAATTAAGATAAAAGAATGTAAATTATCACCTGAAGAATGTATCTTGAAGTTGATGAGGTGTAGTTGCAAAGTCAAATGCACAGTAGGACTGTGGAAGAAAAACTTCCATGTTCTTCCTGATTTCTGTGGGTGGGCTTGTCATAATAGGCGCTGCACTGCCAAAAAACGGATACGAGTACCTAATAAAGGCAATAACAAAAGCAGTAAAGTAACACTTTAAGACATTTTCTGCATAGACTTCTGCAAAAATAAGACTAATTTAGAATCCTTTTACTGAAACACAGGTAACATAAAAGTAAAAACTGCACAAATGTACCTAATAGTAGAACTCATCTCTCAAATAATGTGTTTTCGTTTACACCAATACCCATCAAACTTCACTTATATTTACTGTTACTTTGATAAAAAAAAGCTTTTGTAATCTGTATGGATGTTTATAAACTTGAACTATTCTTTTCAAATTAAAATTGTATCTCTCATTTTATAAAATAATTTAAGGAAGAAGTATTGTGCTCATATATGGATTGTTATTTGAAAACATTTTTAACCATTTACAACTAAGACTTATCAATTACTGGTGTTGAACCAAAGTATAAATATATACCAGAATCGCTTGAAAATCTGAGTCACATTTGAAGCATTTAGTTTTTAAATGTCCACGGTTCAACTGACTGAAAGGAAAGACACATCCTTTTACAGACCTACAATGTCACCCAAAACTACTGTACTGGCAAATTGAGTTTGTGATAAATTAAAAAGGGGAAGTCAAGAACTTGTTGAACGTTGATTTGCTTGAACTGATAATGCTAGCTGTAAGCTGAGTTGCTAAAAAAAATAAAAAAATAAAAATAAATGCTGTATCAACAGCTGCCACTTATAAAGTTTAACTGCTTAGGCAGATTTGTTAAAAGCTTGTTTAAACCTGAATTAAACAACATTCCCAACATGCTGTTAAATGCAATTGTTTACCCTGCAGCTGATTGTAGTTTTTAAGTGTGATGTTTTTCCTTTCAATTTATTGCCACATACATCAGACTAAAAATTGAAGGGCAAAAACGAACAAAACCTATTTCTTATCCCTATTTTGAAAAAAATAATTTTGAAGTGTTATCTGAATCTGCTTTTATGTGAAATTCATAGCCATTTTATGTTGTTTTACATGCACACCACTTTATAATGTAGCCTAAACAGAAAAATCATTAACGATAAAAATCTATATTAGTTGTGTTTCAAAGTATTCCTCCAACCATCTTTTTGCCCCATTCAAAAAAGCTTAAACTCCGTCAAGAATTTATCATCAAGAACAGATTTCCCAGTGACCAGCTAAAACTATATTCAACCAGACTGTTAAAACAAGTGGCAAGCAAATGCAGACCTTTACAGCTACAATTATCTAACTTCTTCAAACAGAATCATACATTAGAGATGTACACTGAAGTGGCCCTAATGAAAACCAGAATACAAACTAACTGCTATGAACAACATGTATGCTGTCAAGAGCTAAATATTATTCAACCAGGAATTATTCCCCACCTCTCCATTAAAAAAAAAAAAAAAATAATAATAATAATAATAATTCCAGTATCTATGAACTTTTGACCCTAAATTCTATGGAAAACCTGGAAGAAAAGTAAGAAGCTGATAAAGTCTCTCTCTTCACTAGCAGAGTGGAAAAAAAAAAAGACTAAACTAAAAATACACAACATGAATACAGAAATAGGGGCTTCAATGCCCTTAATTTTAACATCTTTTAGTCTTTACTCCTTCAATTTATTTTCCTCCCTGCTAATTTATATTCTCTGGAGCTTATGCTACAGAAATACTCCCAAATTTTTCTTTTGTATTAACAGCAGTAACAAGCTTATTTCTATAAAGCTGTTACAAACCAGCACTGAAATTCTGTACTGTTGTCTAAGGCACAAAATTCATGTATCCAAACAAATTTTTTTTTTTTTTTCAACTCCAAGAACCAGTGT
The DNA here is from genome assembly GCF_965140915.1 of Aythya marila. Lineage (NCBI taxonomy): Eukaryota > Metazoa > Chordata > Aves > Anseriformes > Anatidae > Aythya > Aythya marila. The sequence goes on along the minus strand of NC_139080.1, from coordinate 64,994,929 downwards.
AACCAAAAGATGCTACTTCTCTCTACTAAGATTTGAATTCTTCCTTTAATCCTAAAGAGGATTACTCATCTCCTACAGACTGAATATTGATCTGTTCCTCCTGGGCTCTGATATTCAAGTGAGAGATATAATAAAACAACACTGCAGGCAAACTGTTATATGCTGTCTTTAATACTGCAGTGCTCAGAAGTTTAGTGATGAACTAGTTGAAAATCCTAAAGCATTCAGCTACTCATGATAAAAATAAGGCATTAGCCTGCAAACTGACTATAAAGATACTGTTTTGAGAAGAAAAACACTTATTACCAAGAATAGGATAAACAAAAATAAATCATACCGTAAAATGCAATTTATTGGAAAACCAACTTCCAGACCACGTATACTTCGTAAGTCTATTGAAAAACAAAAATGGTGAGAGGCTGCTGGAATGACAATTTTCTGTGCTGACACAGGCTCAGAAGAACTGGATGCACCCACTGGGTTGGACTGAGATGCAGCTACTGGTGCAGCATCAGCTGAAAACACAGAAGAGAACGTGCATATTACTTGGGGCATAACAAATTATTAAAGATTATATATTAAACACATCTCATTTTGTATGCAAGTACAAATAGGTTACTTCCTGAAACATTTCAATTCCTTGTAATATAAACCAATACTAAAATAACATTGAAAAGTAGCCACTCTAAATTATTGCTTCTAAATAAATATACTTTAAATCTTCTTGAAGAAATAAAAATAGTTTAAAACTTAGAAGTTCTGTAATATGTAAGTATATTTTACTCCAAGAAATTAAAAAACTATTATCTAACATACTGCATCATTCTGCAGAACTGAATAAGGCTTCGGTTTCAATAGTATGCTTAACTGTTCCTTGCCAAATTAAGGGCACACAGAAGAGGCAGGCTTATAAAAAAAAAAAAATAGTAATTTAGCTTTCTTCAAATTAACTAAACAATTTAGTTTGGAACTGAAAGGGACAGAGCACCTGGTCAACCATAGAACTTGTGTAAGAAAGCATACACAACTACTGCTCCCAGGCTAAGGATTAATTTGAAATAAAAACTGAACTGCTCTAAGTCTGCAAAGCACATCTGCTCATGCATGCACTTTGACAGGATTGCTCCTGTTATACCCATTTTATAATTCGGGCAACAGAAGCCATGCTATAAGTAGCCTGTTCAATTGTATCAAGTCAGTCACAGAAGTAATGCAGATTTTTCATGTACTTAAACTGGGGTCTTAGCCTCCCCACTACCTGTTTCAAAAAGCAAGATGTCAAACTACAAGTTTTAAAGACATGTCTCCAGAATGCAACTCCCAGAAACATGTAAGACTAAAGAAGAGAAAAAGGCAAGAATGGACAGAGGAGAGCTTCTGCCTTCTACTGCTAGTTGTTCTGATCTAAGATGTTTCCACTGTTGTGGAAAAAATATATCACTACTAGCATTGACGGTTTTCCTGATGTTTTATGAAGTCTTTTGTTTACATTATCAACACAAAAAAAGAAAGTTTCAGTACTTCAGTATCAGATAATCAGCATAGTGTAGTAATGAAATTAAATCTTTTCAGTCATTTAGGTAAGAGTTTGTCACAATTTTGCTTTGTGCAATTAAATGGATGAGTAGAGCTTTAAGGCTCTCACAGAGAACATAAAATTGCATATAGTCTTCAGTTAAAATTCATTTAAGTTGCTGCTATACTTAAGATTCCATTCAACATACTAACTGATTTTGATAAGTTATTTTGCATTACTGGAATTTTGCAGATCTGACAATAGTGGTGATTTTGTTCTGCTCTGCAATGTGATAACTGGCATCTCTTCGGTGTACTCTGTGTTAACCTCTTTGCAAGACTCAGTCACCAACCCTGAAAGATAATTGTAAAATGACAATTCATTTTGCCAGAAGCATGAGCAGTAGCAAAGTTACTATAAGTAAAAAGCATAATTGGGATTTTCTCCCCCAAACTGGTTGCTGGGCTTATAGAAAGTATCAAAACTTTATATATAAGATAATCCATGTTTAGATAGGAACTGTTAGAATTAAAAGAAACTTGTCTGAAATAGTGGATAAATCCTGAGAACAAGTTCTAGGGCACAGATTTTCCTCTGCAGACCTGGACCTCTTTAGGACCAACATCAAAACAACAGTGATACAAATGCTATTAGAAAATAACTATTAGGCTTTATTTGTATACAATCTCTTAAGACTATGCATATCCAGTAAAATTTAGCAAACAAGGATTGTTTTGAGTATTATGCTTTCATTATGGTTTTTCTTCCCCTCCTGTCTCTGCTTCTCAATTTCTCCCCCAGTCAGTCTACAAGCTAAGTAAAACAGGGCAAAGCATGTATGTAACAATAAAGTTTTTTCACCGTTTATTTCACGTAACCGGTGTTTGGGAGGACAGACATTTTCTGAACGAGAGCCCACCCCCCCCTTCCTTTTTCTGTCTTTTATTGCTGAGTGTGACATCATGTGGTATGGTATATATAAACCAACCCTTTGGTTGGTTTAGGTCAGCTGCCCTGATGATGTTTCTTTTCTCATTTTTTTGCCCACCCCCTACGAGGGTTAGAGACAGTCCTGATGCTGTGCCAGCACTGCTCAGCAGCACACACAACACTGGTGTGAAACCCACTGCTGTTCTAGCTAGAAGTGCAGAGCACAGCATTGTATGGGCTGCTGCAGGGAAAGTTAACATCCCAGCCAGACCCAGTACAATTCATTTCTTTAGAATTTGAGCTTCCCTTAAAAATCCTACATTTCCCCTACTGTTTTATGTAATAATATACTTGAACCTTACACCACTGCTACTCTTCCCTGAAGAAATCAGTTTCTTCACGGGTTTGCACTGAAACTTGCATTTTCAAATTCAGGTAATTTCAAGTGTATCTGGAATTATTTTTCAAGCTGAAGATCATCCGTATCACTTGTAATCCACACATCAAATCTCCAGTTCAGATCTTCCATGTGCTTTCAACAACTACCATGTTCAAATTACATTTACTTTCATCCTATCACTTATTCTACATACATAATTCTTACTTGCTTAGGAATTATGACAACAAATGAGCAGTACATAATCCAAGAATGACTGCACTTAGCAAGTAGGGAGAAAAAAATCGTATCACATACTTGTTTTTTTCAGGTTTGTGCCTTTTTCAAACTTAAGACTTTCCACTTCACTTTCTGTTGCTTCATCTTCTGTTGGGGAAGAGTGGTCATTCTGAGATGGGACATCCTTGGATGTCTGCTGCAGGCCCTCTGTTTTTCCACTAACAGGTGAAAGAACTTTCTTCTGTGGCTGTTTAGGTTCAGTTGGAGCATTTAGGGGAATCAAAGGCTGTAGAGGCTGAAGAGATATTGTCCTCATTTATCATGGCTCCATGGAAATAGTCTGTTTTTAACATTTAACTTTGAGATTTTTTTTATGACAGAGAAGTTAAACAATGAAAAGATTACTCATAAAAGCAAGTTTTTTTCAAATGGGTACTTAACTGACTTAGAAATAACTTCAGACATGAAACTGCAACAATAACTAAATCAAAAATAATGAATAGCCTATACCTGTACATTTAAGCTCTCCTTTTGCAGAACTACAGATACACCCACGGTAGGAGCCATATCCAAGGGCAACTGTGGCATCTTTTGTTTAGCTCTATTTGGTGGAACAAGGACAAATGCTCCTTCTATTGCCACAGGGTGCTGATCAATTTCCACGCTTCCTTTCTTCAGTAGTCCAGACAGGGGTATTTCAGTGCTTCCAAGAGACTGGTCACCACAGCAAAGATGGATCTGTATGACATACCAGAATGTAACCGCCATATGCATTTCCACCAGAACTGTCTGTCAAAGCTCTGCTAGAGGCAGCAAATACAACAAAAATATCTTCATCCCTCGTCTAGTCCCTATATGCTGACAACAAATATTTTGAGGAGTATATTTCAATGCTGAGCAGGTAGGATTTGTCAAGTATTAGCACAGCAACAGATCATTGCTGGCTGCCCTCTGATGACCTGTCATGTCATCCATTCTGGATGACAAATTTAGTAGCTTGTGCTTTTTAAATACACTACAAACTCTTGCTCTTAATGTGAGATGCACAACCATGATGTACAGAACAATTAAAGCAAGTTCTCTGAAAGCTCTGTCTTTATTATATTTAGACTCCACTTAAATGGCAAGGATATTTGGAATTAAGTCACCACATTCTTAATTCTTTATCAGGATCATTATTCCTTTCTCAAACCTTGTCTCAACTCTTTCGTCCTTCCGCAGTATAATATTTGCCCATATAAGTAAAGGAAGGATCTTAAAATTTTAGAAGTCACTCAGTGAAAGTTAATTATTGAAACTTACACACCAATTTGTTCGTTTGTCCGAACTTTTTTAAAAAGCAAACCACAGCATTCTATTCTGATCCTTAACATTTAACATACCTTTTTTTCCAGAAAATGAATACATTAATGCCAAGAGGTGTAAAACTATGTGTATATACATATATTACTATATTAAAGATCAGAATACAGTGTGTACATATATTAAATACTTTGTTTCAAGGCAATAGGCTAGGGTAAATTCCCAAACACATCAGTACCCATGTTTCTCCAAGCATTAGAAGAATATTTCAAGATAACAAAAAAAATAAAAGTTCCTGTAACATTTTTAAACTAACCTAGATAACAAAACTAAAGTTGTCTATACAACTTCAAATCCTATAATCCAGTACAGAGGAGGAAGAAGAAAAAGACAACTTCAGAGGGCCCATACTCAGAATTACATTCTGTCACTGTCTTATTTACCAGCTGTGTTTAGAAACCCTGTACTATCCTCAGCAAAGTTGTCTAATTTTGTGATCACGTAAGTGTAAGCCAAAGCAGATCATCATAAACACTGTCTGTCATATTACATAACATTCAAAGTTAAAGCAACAAGTTGTTGCTAAAGATAAGCCACATCCCTTAACAGCCCAAATATTGCTGTAGTGTATGTAAAAAAGCATTCGGCTGAGAACTGGGAGAAAGCCAGACCTCTTATTATTCACAAGCCCTGTTGATGGCATGGATTATAGAACTTATTCAAGAGTTCACTCCATGGCTGGCATGGATGAGGTTCTAACAGGCAGCACTAATCAGGGCTGTGGGTTTGAGATGATCTGATTTCCAAGGAGGCTTCAGAGCACTCAAGAATGTCCTGTTTCATTCATTCTACCTTACATCATGATGTGGAACCCAGTTCACTATATACCCATCATTTAAGAAAAAAAAAAAAAAAAAAAAAAAAAAAAAAAAAAGCACTTCATCTACACAGAAAACTTGCTGCTATAGCATTTCCCTCATTAGTATGAAAACCAAGTTATAATACAATCTTGTTCCAGAAAAAAATATTTTCCCTTTCAACCAGAGATAGATTCTGTTTCTTTTATTTTCATCATTTAATTTGTTTTCCATTCACATTTGAAAAGTAAACACTTACCTGCAATTTTGACTGTGCACAAAGATAAACTTGAAGAACATCAGCTGTACTACGTATTCGAACTGAAGCTCTTTCTGGCTCAAAATTTGGATTAATTAAATCAGTGAAAGTTTCATTTGTTACGTCATTTCCCAGTAACGAGTAGTAGAAAAAAAACTCAGGCTGTCGTTCAGGAAGCTTCATAGTACTAGGAACTAACTAAGAGAGAAACAGAAAAGAAGGAATCTTTCATTATTGTACAGCTACAGCAAACTTCAGGCACTACCTTGGAAACTAAAGGGCTTATCGTGATCTCACACTTCTGAGCAGCTATCCTGAACCACAGTTTACAGCTCCAACAAAATTAAAAAGAAAATTTTCATGTTAACATTCAAATAGAATTCAAAAACAGTTAACAAGGACACCAGAAACTTTCAAAATGATCCCTTTCAAGCTACTAGCAACATATACCAGAACCAAGGGCTGTAAATGATACAATATAATCAATAATGGCAAGCCCTGTACAAATATTCAAGAATAACAGCACCTCCACAAAGTATTTATAGCATAAATAAATTCCGTATCTATGTAACAATCTGCATTGTTATAGCATAACTTATATGACTGAATAAAACATTGGAACATTCAAAAACAGAGCTTCTCCCTTCTTTAGACATTGCATCCGTTGAGTTCAAATGGCACAAATGCTCTGGAGTGATCAGTGAATTTATTTCACACACCCCTGTAATTCTGGCATTTAAAGTCACATTATTTTCTCTGAAGTGGATATGACCAAGCAAAGTTTGTCATGTACTTTGAGCTACCAATAATTCCAGACCATTATGAAAGTCACAACTTCCAGCCATCATAACTTGGGCAAGCCTGTACTTTGAAATCAGACAATGCAGAGAAACCTGAAGAGCATATCAGTGTTGTGGTACAGAACAGCTTGGACACAGCAGCTGTCTAAAGCTGAATTAATCACATTAGCCTGACACTTTATCCAAGCTATTAAGTCCTTCCCTTAAGCAACATATAAACTCTACCACTTCATACAGACTGAATTTAAAAGGTATTTAATCTTTCCAGAACTTTTGCATATGGCCACTACATTCTATCGAATACTAAGATTTATCAGCTTTCAGATAGGCTTTTACTTTGAGTTCAGTTTTTAACAGCTGTACAAGTAGAAAATTAAGCCTACCATACAACTAGCCTGGAAGAAACAGTCACTATATTTAGCTGCTGTCCTCTGGACTTTCTCTGAAAAACAGCAAAGTATACAATATGCCTGAGAGCTTCCCCAAAGCACACTATTTTTGTCTGAGTCAACCAAATCCTTTTGACAAAATAGCAGGGGCTTGAATCATTTAACATGCAGGGTGACCGGGGACCTGAAACCCTGTATTGTTGCACTCTTAAAAGAATATATGTCAAACAGAAAACTGAAGCCAATTCCTAAGTTCAAGATCACCTTTGGTTCTAATTTTAGGCAAACTTTTCAAGAGCCAGTCTGGGAAGGTTTGAAGTTGGCCCCTTTCCTTTAGGGAAAGCAGCTCTGATGGTGAAGTTTAATATTCCACCATACTTGCTATATTGACATTTTTACATTTTTGTAGAATAGTTCATAAGGTAAATCTGCTGTGGTCCATACACATTTTTTTTTAATGTTACAATATAAATTATGCACTTTAATGTAATGCATAGTTTAAAATTACAGTTGTAATGCCTCCCCCCCAATTCTGATCTTTCATCTCTAATTTGACATATAAATACTACATAAATGTTTCAAAATTCAATTTTTTATTAATTCAATATTGGGACAAGGCTATTTATTACAAGCAACAAGATGAAGTTGTATCTTCAAATATCCTAGAAATTAGAAATAGAAATAAGGCATAGGAAGGCAAAAATACAGGCATATTTCTATAGTACTTCTTCAAAACTAAACTGGTCATGAAACAAACCTGTTCCAACTGTGTGGCAAATGCAATGGTTACAGACAAAACAAAGTAGTCTCTGCAACACTCTGCCGGTCCAATCTGATGATAGCCCTCTTCTTCAATCAGGACCGGTACAATACTTTTAGGGTCTAGTCCAGAAAGAAAGGCAGACACTAATAGGGAAGAGAAAAATTACTAACTTAGGATGTTATACAAGATTCCTGCAGCAATTGATAATCATAATTTTACCTTTACTTACCTGTAATTTCTCTTACCACACATGCAATGAAGATCTTTTGATTGTTTTCAAAGCATTTCATCAAAGCAAAAGTTTAAGTATACTTCACAATAGCTACATTTTTTTTAGATAATTTCTATTTAGTGGACACATTGTTTTGCACACTACTATAAAGAATGTTAGTTTAATTGCTACAATGATGAGAACTTAATTTCATAGGCTGAGTCCATCACACTCTTTCTTCTTTGACTTGTCAAAAAAAATGCAAGACAGTAATTGCATATGACAGACTAACTGTTGACAGAAGCATGATGTTTCACTCCACTGAGCTTTCGAATGTCTCATTTGAAGACTTAGATGAAGTCTTCAGTGTATAAAATAGTGGAGACTTGCGTTAGAGGTTTTTATAATACTCTAGAAAATAGAGGAAAATGGTCACAACAGGACTCAGACACAGGTGAATGGGATTACAGGGTGCAAGCTCCATGGTCACTGTTTCTAATGAGCTAGCCTCCAGCAACATAGAGGTATTTAAAGTAAAGCCAGTTAAAAAGAGCTGTAGTTAACTTATTTTAGTGTGAGTTAAAATCATGCCACTTTATATACACCATGGACTACAAGCTGACTGGTCAAGTCACTGAACAACAAAAAGAAGCATTGATTTTCTCACCTGTATTTCTTTATCAGAAGGAAAAATAAAAACTGAACAAATATGCAATATGAAAAACACTATCTACTGCCTATGGATCACTGCTTTCCACCTGCAATTGTAAGATCCTGACAGCCCATATGCTTTCAACCTCTAAAAACGAACTCTAAAGTGAAACAAGTGAAATCTGAACTCTTGGTCAGACTTCAGAACCACAGACTATTAAACAGCTGAGACTGAAAAAGACAGTTTACTTAGTGTAACAGCCAGTTCAATTCCTGGGACAGGCAGAATTTCTAACATCTGCTGCATGCCCCAGCCAGGTAGCCCAGTAGCCTCGATACATCTAAAATCATTGAATTCACTTATGATCCAATGTAATTTTGAAACTCATCTTCAGAGCTAAACATAAACAGAAGAGCTCTTGAAAGCAAGGAAACAGGGAAACCACAGTTATTTGTAGAGCTACAGCGAGACAGTATTTAACAAAATAGTTTACACATACTTTGAAACAGTAAAATGATGCAATCAGAACTGAATTAAATAAAATAATACTTACAAAAACATGTTATACAATGTATTTTATGCATGTTTAGAAGACAGGGCATGCAGGGCTTGTAGTTGTACATAATGCACACTTAAAATACTACTTAAAATACATATCTCTAGTTTCCACATCCTACATTTTTTAAAAAAAGATACGATATAAAAATCGGGGATTTAAAAAAAGAATGACTACTCAAGAATAAACCCTTTCCACTCTAGTTTACCAGTTACCACTCCATAGTACCAGTAATTCAATACATTTCAAAGCACCTCAGATTACAGCAGACTAATAATCGCACAGCTCTTTTGATGAGCCAAAAGGCACAGTTTCAGACACTGTAAACATCAGACCACTCAGGTCAGTGAAGTGAAAATCAAAGTGCATGAATCCAAAAAACAAGAACATCCCATTAGCTATCCAACACAACTAGAACTGGGTGGTCTAGTGTTGTCATATGCAATGCTTAGAACATGAACCTTAAACCTGTGAAATTCTACATGCTTGTTTTCCTCCATTGTGTAAGTATGGCATTGACTAATTTTTAGATGGTAAAAACACAGGAGGCTTGCAAACTTGTTTGACTTCTATCTCCACAAAAAACAAGAAGTAGAAGACAGTGCGGGGCGAAAGGAGAAGGAAATTCCTATATCATCTACCAGTGTCATGACAGGTTAGACAGCTTGTAGATCAAAAGGTCACAAAATAGGTAGTAGAGGAAAAGAACATGATTTGTTAATTTATTATAAACTTAAGAGTACGTAAAATTCCTGGTGCTTTGTTGTGAACATGAAAGGAGAAAGCTAAGTAACTGAACTCCTTAGCTACTCCTGCAATGTGGCTGAGAAGACAAAGTCAGAGCCAGAAATCTTGGAAAAACACTGCAACTGAGTATTTTGTTTTTACAAAACCACTGATGTAGATGATGATGATAAACAAGTTACTAATGCAGAATTGCAAAAAAGTTACCTTCAGGGCAGGAACACAACGTATCAGAACAAATGCAGGAGAAAATACACCAGTCTAACGAAGGCTCAGTTTTTAAGTGGAATAGATTTTTGGGTGGGGGAAGGTAAATACATGCTTTTTTGTTTTAAACACAAACTTTTAAGGGGATTTAAAGAAAATAAACAACTCACAAAAAATTCCCAGACACAAGACTTACTGATCAGCACAGCACAAATTAAGACACTGGCTACTATATTACTGTCAAGTAATACTCAAGTTCTAACAGACTTGACACATTTCACTAATTACTTTTTGAAAGTACAAAGGAATCAGAACTAGTCCCAACAGTTAACTTAGTGTAGATGCTACAAATATTTCTTGTAAATGAACACAATGTGAGTGGTTCAACTTGACAAAAAAAATCAGAAAAGAAAAGCAGTCTACCCAACAAACAGTACAGTACCCTACTGTAGGACTTGCAATTTCAAGTCCAAACTAGTGAAACTGCTTTCTGTGAAGCTTTCTTATTTCTATGTTTACAGAACTTTCTAAAGCCCTGAAATCTAACCAGAGTGAAATGCCATTAGTACTGAGTCCCTGATCCTGATTTGAAAGACCAGTTAATTTGCATCTCAGTCCACCTGAAATCACACTATTACCAAAGTAAGAAATCCTATGAGTTATTATCACAAGACATGTTTTCTGTATGTATCATGTAGTGTTAGTTAATGCTACAATACAAAAAAAATATCTTCAGGCTCAAACAACATGTCTGCAACAAGTGATATGTTGATCTGTGTCACAGGAACACCTTTAATTCAAAGCCAATAACAGCATGTTACTTACCCCTCCCTTCTCTAGGGGGCGCCTCCTTTGCTTTAAAACCATCCACCAATGCTTTTGTATCAGTTTCCAACACCACACCTACTTGTATTTCGGATTTAAATTTAGTGTACTTGTTACTAAGCAGAGGGTACCATTTTGGTGTCTGCATAAACAAAAACAAAGGCATTTTAAAAGCAGAAGGATAATTAAAATATGGTCACAGAGAACAGACGTGCTCTAGTATTTCTACCTTGTCACTTACAGAAATGTACCTTGGCATTCATTTCTAAAATGAGTCTGTTTTGAGTACACTACTACACTAAATATGCCATAGAATGGAAAAAGAGTTGAACATTCTTTTCAACTGATCAGCACAGTAGACAAGTTAGCAAGCAAAATACACCATAAATCTTCACTTAGAAGAGAAAACTTTCAAGTTTTCAGCTGCAAGGGTGCAGAATGCATTATATGAATCACAAATCCTTATGAATTGTGATTTAAAATAAGAAACCAGGGTCAGGTCATGATCTACGTCAGAATTTTTTTGATCAAGCACAACACAGAATTTTCATGAATGCTTTTTATATAGACAATATAAATGTCCCATGTCTGTCCCTCCCCATCCAACCCCCCTGCCATGTAAGGGGCTAGAACCCCTACAACATCTTGCACAGAAACACATTAAAAAAAACAAACACACACACCAAAAACAACTTCAGGCTCTAAAGTCTTGATTTGATGGAGACTCAATTCACTTGCTCAATAATAACTTGTAAAAACTTATTGAAGTAGTTGGTAAGTGATAGCAATGCTTTAATACGTTGCTTAGAAGTGTTTAAATTCTCAAATTCAGAAGTGCACAATTTTTTTTTAAATATACATACTTAGCTTTCTCATATTGTAGATCATTCTGTTAAGATTAGTACAAAATTGCTTTTGTTTGCCCATGTTCTTACACAGTCAATAGCACTTTATTTTTAAAGAGATCTTAAGTAGGACTCATACTCCTTCAAAACAAGACTCAAAAGTTATGTCTTTGCCTCGATTCAGATTCTACTTTATCTGTAGCAGCACTGTTGTGAAAACATCAATTTGTAAAGTCTTTATACCTGTTTCTTTTCCTGCACAGCCCTTAAATCAAGTACAATATAGCCTATATTCTCTTTAGCTGAAGATACAGGATCCAATGCAAAACACTGGAGTTTGATAGGTGTACGCTGCAGCCTGTAAGAACATTTCAGTTGAAATCCAAGATGCTGAAGTTATTTCTGCAGTTAGCTCACAAAAAGTATTTCACAAGTTTCAAGCATACCAAAAACAATTTATTGAAATTCATAACATAGCTAGTTCTAACAGGTCAGCAACTGAGTTTACACTGAACTTCCAAAAATTCAGCATGAAGCAACAGAGAATGAGCAAATGAATAATTTTATAAGAAGAGTTTCTTGGGAATCTCACAAAGCCTCAAATGCTATTAATAAGAACAGTCATGTTAAATAAACCCAATCTTATCGATGTGCAAGAAATAAGTAATGCAACTTGCATTAAACTGCAATTACACTTGTGAGAAAAAGATTTTTGCAAAGCACCTAGAAGTTCTTAAAAATACAGCTGAAGTGTCTAGCATAAAATACATTCAGCCATTTTTCTTTCCTCAAAGTTTATATAGCCTTTTGAACTTATTTGACACATAAAAGTACTACCTCAATATTTTCAGTCAAAACCAATGACATGTATGGAAATCAAATCCAATTTCTCAGCTTTATTTGAAATCTTCAAAGAGATTTTACATAGGCTTTTCAAGCTTAAAGTTAACTTAATTCTGTGTCATAGAATACAATACATAAGGGAAGCTTGAATCCAATGCTTAAACTATAGCTTTTCTCATTTGACTTTTTTTTTTTTTTAAAAGTACTATAAATGGAAGCTTTAGAAGCTTTTAAACTCACTTATCTTTCACACATGACTTTAGTTTGCTGTGGAAACAAAACGGTAGATCAACATATAGCTAAAAGAAGGCTTCTAAGGAAAAATCCAAAAAAGCTCAAGTGAAAATAATACAAACATTGTATTTCAGTAGCTGTAAGCACAAGAAAAATAAGTTGAACTCCAGAGCAAATTTAATTTATTTCAGATTTAACTTTCCACTGTTACCTGTGCTGATGAAGTGCTTTCCTATCAAGTTCCCAAGCCAATTCAGTGGCAAATTCTGGCTGATCAGTATGCTCTACAGGATCAGTAGCCAGCTGTTCACCATCAAACTTGGCTTCAACTATAAGCATGTACTTTGGTCGTTTTGGAAAATAGCGCCCTGCAACAGAGTGTAATAGCAAGACATCATAACTAAAAAAAAAAAATTGAGAGCTCATATTTTCATCTTAAATGATTACATAAAAATATTTCCCATGTTTCTCGTATCTTCCCTGATATACTCTAAGATTGGATTTTAAGAATGTGTTCTTACTATTTAAAAGTTTAAAACAAACCATTTGTGAAGCACGCAGAAACAGTGAGATATTAAGTAACACATAATAATTAACATAATTCAGAATTGCAATTAATTATAATTAATAAACCCAGCAACCAGTATGATTTAATTTTGATAAATCTATGACGAGGAAGAGATCAAGCCAAAAGGTAACAAACAGGAAAGTTTAAACATCCTTCCTTCATTAAAGATTTGATCACTGTCTTACATCGAAGCAGGGAACATGACCTCATGAGCATAGTGAAAGGTGTTTTTCCAGTTACTTGTGATTTCAAAAAAAAAAAAAAAAATCATTATTGGATTAACAGAATGTTTAAGGTCATACCATGTGACAAGATGAAGGGAAACGGCCTCAAGTTGCACCAGGGGAGGTTTAGGTTAGATATTAGGAGAAATTTATTTACTGAAAGGGTTCTGCTGAACTGAAACAGGCTGCCCTGGGAAGTAGTCCAGTCACCATCCCTGAAAGTCTTCAAAAGACATGTAGATGTAGAGCTTAGAGACATCTTTCAGTGGTTCAGTAGACTTGTCAGTATCAGGTTAATGATTGGACTGCACAATCTTAGAGTTCTTTTACAACATGAATGATTTTATGATTTGTCCTGGATTCATCACCATCCTATATTCTGCTTAATAATTTCAGTGGCAAAATGAATTGTTAAGATTTGCATATTTCACCAAATGGGAAGGGGCTACATGCCTTTCAGAAGACAGAATCTTAAGCTTTAAGTTAAATTACCTTGGCAAACAACATAAGTAGCCAGAGAAATAGAATCATAGAATGGTTTGGGTTGGAATAGACCTTAAAGACCTTCTGATTCCAGCCCTCTTGCAGGGACGCAAGAGGAGCCTCCTAGAGAAAAGGAGGCTCAGGGGCGACCTTATTGCTCTCTACAGATACCTTAAAGGAGGCTGTAGCGAGGTGGGGGCTGGCCTGTTCTCCCACGTGCCTGGTAACAGGACGAGGGGGAATGGGCTAAAGTTGTGCTAGGGGAGTTTTAGGTTGGATCTTAGGAAGAACTTCTTTACTGAAAGGGTTGTGAGGCACTGGAACAGGCTGCTCAGGGAAGTGGTGGAGTCACCATCCCTGGAGGTCTTTAAAAGACGTTTAGATGTAGAGCTTAGGGATGTGGTTTAGTGGGGACTGTTAGTGTTAGGTCAGAGGTTGGACTCGATGATCTTGAGGTCTCTTCCAACCTAGAAATTCTGTGATTCTGTGGCGCCTCCCACCAGCCCAGGTTGTCCAAAGCCCCATCCAGCCTGGCCTTGAACACCTCCAGGGATAGGGCATCCACAGCTCCTCTGGGCAGCCTGTGCCAACGCCTCATTGCCCTCTGAGGGAAGAATTTCCTCCCACTGTCTAATCTAAGTCTACCCTCTTTTAGTTTATATCTGTCACTCCTTATCTTATTGCTACACTGCCTGATAAAAAAATAATTGTGTGAAGTAGGTCATAAAATTAGGTAGAATTAGAGCACGTTACAAACAGAAAGCACAGACACGCCCCCAACAGCAACAACAAGCCCTCACTGGCACAGTCAGGCACAGACGCCAGCACTCACAAACTCATTCGCAGACCGCTGGCAGCGGATGGAGAACCCTACGGAGAGCCCCCGCCGCCCCGCTCACCTTCCAGGATGGAGACGACGATCAGCAGCCGGTCGGCGGCCCTGGGCACCATCGCCCCGCTCCGATCGGATCCGGATCCGCTCCGCCCTCGGGGTGCCGCGGGGCTCGACCGCAGCCGGCGGGACAACGGCCGCCGCCTCACGGCCTTTTAAACGCCAACCGCCGCCTCCCGGCGCACTTCCGCCTGGCAACGGCGCGCCCCGCCCGCCGCTCCGCCCGCACTTCCGGCAGCTTCTTCCCGCCCGGTGATGGCGGGGAGGGGACGGGGGGCGGCCATGGCGGGGCTGGGTCCCTCGCAGCCCTCACGTTATAATCTTCCTGTGGTAACGCTGAGGCGTTACGGCCCTTTTCCTTGCATTCTGTGGCAGGGCAGTCTGAATAAATTCTAGCAAAACGCAACGTTGTCGCTCCTGCGTCGTTTCTAAGGTGTTGAATCTTTAATGTGAAGTAGTAATTCAGCAGTAATAACAGGAGTGCATGCCACCAGTATCTTAACTTACACATATACCTTTTTCTTTTGACTTTATAATGCAAAAGAAAACCTTCATGTTGATTTTTTATTATTATTTTCACATGACAGACTGTAGTAATAACTCTGTCCTGACACAAAAACCTTCAATTTAAAACATACTTAACATAAATAACACTTAAGTACAACTTCAATTTAAATACTACAAATATTCCACGAGTTGCAATTATAAGGAGATGGAGAACCACCTTCTTTTAGCTGCGGTTGATTCTAGTACTGAAGCACTGTTCAATGAATTTTCATAATTCTGAATGGAATGTATGAGTCTGGTGCTTTCTGTCATGGCACCTTCTGTTGTACAGCACTGCATTTGATACTACAGCCCTCTACCTCACGTTTGCAGTCATGGTTCTTATATTCTTAACATTATATAAGCTTCTGAAAATTAGGTCCTAAATATTTTGGGAAAAAAACCAAACCAAACAAACAAACAAACAAAAAAAAAACGCCTGGAGGCAGACTGCTGAAAAGTGAGTAGCTTTGGCTATAGAGGGGACATGTTTACAGAAGCTGACAAAATGTACAATTTACCTGGCAGCCTCTTTCATTTGAAAATTGATTTCTCTTGGAGTGATTCCTGGAAATAACGTCATCTTCTGGTGATTTACATGAGCTTATTCCATATCAAAGTGCTTCAGCTTGTAGTCAAAATAAACTAGTGTCAGTAAACAAAGATTTATTTATTTTTTTAAATAACGTTTGCTCTTGAAATTAAAGGCACTAGTGCTTTTTCTAGGTGAAACAGCTACTTAAGGTTTCTTTCTAATCAGGAAAAGGTGTCTCCATTTCCTCATAATGTTCAACTATATTTCATCAATTTTTTTTTTTCACTTCAAGTTGTGGTCTTCCTTCACTAATTCATACTTTTCTGTATTTTGTCTCTCTAACCTTCCTAATCCTGTGAGAGACTTTTCCACTTTCATTCTTACCTTCTCTTCAGTCCAATCATAGAATCATTCTGGTTGGAAAAGACACTTAACACCATCAAGTCCAACCAATGGATGGACTTCGCACTGCCAAGTCTACTACTAAACCATGTCCCTAAGTACCACATCTACACATCTGAATACCTCAAGGGATGGTAGCACAAACACTTCTCTTGGGAGCCTGGTCCAATGCCTCACAACCCTTTCAGTAAAGAAATTTTTCCTAATATCCAACCTAAACTTGAGGACATTTCCTTTTGTCCTATGTCTTGTTGCTTGGGAGAAAAGGCCAACCCCACCCTTCTACAACCTCCTTGGAGGTACTTGTAGAGGGCAATAAGGTTTCCCCGAAGCCTCCTCTTCTCCAGGCTAAACAACCCCAGCTCCCTCAGCTACTCTTTATAAGACTTGTTCTCCATACCCTTTGCCAGCTTCATTGCCTATCTTTGGACATGCTACAGCACCTTGATGTCCTTCTGGTAGTGAGGGGGCCAAAACAGAACACAGCAGTAGTCTGATTATCTTCCTCTTTAAACAGTCTTTACAATCAATTTCTATCCTTTTTAATTAATTTTGTTCTAACATATACTGCTTACCTGAATAAGACTGTTGTTATTTTTCTCACCACTTTTTTTTTTTTTTTACCCCTCCCTTCTTGGTGTGGGGAGGTGTCGTGGTTCCGCTCGAGTGGGCAGCCGAGCTCCACCACAGCCGCTCTCTCACTCCCCCTCCTCAAAGAGGAATGGGGAGAAAATATGTGAAAAGGGCTCGAGGATTGAGATAAGGACGAGAAAATCATGCAATAATTATTGTAACGGGCAAAACAGACTCGGCATAAGGAGATAGTAAGATTTATTGCCTACAACTAACAAGCGAGAGAAGTGAGAAAACAAAGGAAAAAAAAACCAAAAGCACCTTCCCCCCCCATCCACCCTCTTCCACCTCCTCCCCCCGAGCGGCGCAGGGGAACGGGGAATGGGGGTTATGGTCAGTCTACAGCACTTCTTCTCTGCCGCTCCTTCTCGGTCACTCTCGTCCCCTGTGCTGTGGGGTCCCACCCACGGGATGCAGTCCTTGATGAACTGATCCGGCGTGGGCTTCCCACAGGCAGCAGCTCTTCCAGAACTGCTCCAGATATGGGTCCGTACCACGGGGTCCATCCCTCAGGAGAAAACTGCTCCAACCTGGCTCCCCTATGGGCAGCAGCTCCTGCCAGATCACCTGCTCCTGCGTGGGCTCCTCTCCACGGGCTACAGGTCCGGCCCGGAATCTGCTCCGGCAGGGGTCTTCCACAGGCGGCAGCCTCCGTCGGTGCAGGGCCACCTGCTCCACCGTGGTCTCCTCCACGGGCTGCAGCGTGGAACCCTGCTCCACCGTGGTACTCCATGGGCTGCAGGGGGACATCCTGCTTCACCATGGTCCTCACCACAGGCCGCAGGGGACTTCTGCTCCGGCGCCTGGAGCACCTCTCCCCCTCCTTCTACACTGACCTTGGTGCAAGGCTGTTCTCCCACTCCCTTGACTCTCCCGGCTGCTGTGTGGCGCAGCGTTTTTTCCCTGTCTTAAATATGCTCTCACAGAGGCGCAAAACAACATCGCTTATTGGCTTGGATCTGGAAAACAATGGGGCCCTTCCCAAACATGGGGCAGCTTCTAGATCTTTCTCACAGAAACCACCCCTATGGCTCCCTGCTACCAAAACCTTGCCACGTAAACCCACTACAGGAGGATGGTGATATCTAAATAATCTCGGGTCTCTGAGTTCTCTCTGTTAGCCGTTTTCTGTGATTTTGTTAAGCTCTGCTGCCCCTCTCTGAACTCTTAATTAGTCCACACCCATCTTCATTGACAGTATCTACAGCTGGATAGCCTGTATCAGGTGAGACCTTGTACAACAGAATTACTGCTTGTTTTCCTGCATGCTCTGTACTTTTTTTCTTCTGAACTAGTGATGGAAAAACAATCACCTCAGCATGTTATTGTTCTTGGATTTGTTTTCTGCCTATTTAGCAAGCTGAACTGTTTCAGCAAAGGGTCAGACAAATGCCAGGGCTAACATAAAATAATGAGAGGGTGTGGCTAACTGCTACTTTATGGGTGTTTGGGATCCCACAGAGCAAAGTGTGTTGGATCTCCCCTTTCAACAACACCAAGTCATTAAATCAGGTCAGCTACCTTGTGAAACTTTATCCTTAGACACCATGCAGTAGCCTGATATGTTACAGGCATTAGTTGTGCCAGGAGCCTAATCATCATTACCCTTTTTCTAGTAAAGACCTAAAAATGAATGAGTAATAAAGGGAAGGGGAGGAGGGAGGGAGAGAGACATTAAACATATTTGGTCTTCTGCTTCATTTGTTCACACTGTTTTGTAGAACACCAAGTCTTTTTCTTTAATCTTTACAACCAAATAATGCTTTTTATTTTTTTTTTTAATTTTTTTTTTTTAATTGCAATTTCATAAACTTGCCTGGTTGTACTTCAAACTCATGTGTTTGCCAGCCTAATACTCTTCTGCATTTTTGGCTAATCCTCCAATTCTTCCTTAGTTATTAGCCTAGCTCATTGAAGAGCTTAAGTAAACTAGAATTCTTCCTAATCTTTTTGCTTGAATACCTTGCATATACATTTTTACAGACTTTCTTCAGGGACTACAATCTCTCCTAAACTACTTTTCTAATAAACATATTCCCCCTTCCCCTTTCCCCTCCAAAAAAAAATAAAATACTTATTTATCCTTTGAGTTCACTAAAACCTGCTTTCTTTAAATTTGTTATGCCTTTTTGAAAGGAATGTTTTGACACGCACGTAGGACAATCTGATAACTGTCAGATCTCCATTAATATATTGGAGTTGGAAAGGTATCTAAGCAGAACAATATAGAGACAACTATTGTATTAATAAGATGTTAAATGTTACCATGCAGCACACTCATTTTTAATTACTTGTGACTTTGTATTTAATCTGTCCAAAAAAGATGCTTAAAATATATATATATATTTCAAAGAGTCAAAAAATCCTCACTAAGAACAACGAAACTGTTTTCTTCATAAAATACCCTTTTTCAAATGCAGTCAATTTCTATCAGATTATATGAAACGTTATGTGGAAGGCAACATGTTTTTCCATTTTCTAAATTTAATTGTTTAATGCACATGAGGCAAATTAATGCCATTATGCTTCTCCTTGAGCAATAGAATTAGAACTATAACATTTTCAAGATCCATTTGCCAATTTATAATCCAATTTTCATGAAGAAGATAGAGTCTGTCCAGTATCTTGTGCTTCATTACTATCTTCATTTATCCCACATCACTATGGAAACAGTATAATTAAAATGAGGTAAATACAAATGATTAGATAGCTCAGGAAAGCAAATGAAGTAGTGAATATTTGACACAATATTTCAGTTAGTATTGGTTACTGAATTTTCTTCATACAGTAAATGGTTGAATTATTGTATCAATATATTATGACTATCATTATTAAATGCTTTAGTCAAAATTCATTGCTTTCATCTTCTTGTTCCAGAGGTTATTTAGCTGTAATAGTTCTTCATAGTTATTAACAAATTTTCCTTGGCATGGTTGCTTTTTCAATTACAGCCTTAGTTCCCATCAATATCATAATTTTACTTCCATATATTAAAGTTTACCTCATTTTGCAAGGTTACTTAGGTTACCTTTTTCATTCTCTCAAACATTTTAATATTTCTTTCTGTTAACATCAGAAGATTTGTACTTGTTGCCCTTCTATCTATATTCACAGCTACGGGAATTTGGTGTTCCCTACTAAAATTACATCTTTGACCATTCTGTCTATCTGTGCGTTAAGTCTCTGTTCTACATTGCTTCCAGCATTCTAGTAAGCCAAGGATTTGAACACTGCAATACGCATGTCTTAGAAGTTTGACTCTCCCATTAAGAAGAATGTATACAGAAAATGTTTGCTTTGGCATTATTGTTAGTATATATTTATATTAAAAATGTGAGATGAGCTTTCACCTAAGGTTAGAAGGTGATGAGACTGTTAAGTGTTCTGTATCATCCCCAGGTTCGCCATGCTATAGGCAACCAGTCCTTTCTCATTGAGCCTGCCTTCTGTTAGCTTGCTCAAATTAAGAAGATTGTATTTCCCATTACAGATCATTTGTGCAGCCAGTCACCACTGAGGCATGTTGTAATAGCTTCAAAGATTCCCTCTGGATCCTGCAAACAGGCTAGAATACCATTATCATGTGGTTAGTTGAGAACAGACTGTACATATACAATTCAAAAAAGAGTGAATTATCCTTCCCACTCAGGCATCTTGTTTCACGGTAGCTGAGTCCTGAAGATCCTTCTGCTTGGAAGTTTGTATTGTTTTATTCACTATTTATGTTGGAGGGTGGAGGGGGTTCTACAAATAACATTTCTCTGTCCAAAAAAAATAATAATAAATAAATGTACTTTTAAATTGATATTGTTTTCAGCTTAAAAATGCATCATATTTGTTTCTGAATAAATAACTGAATGAATAACCTCAGGGTAGTTAGTAACTGACTCAAAAACTTTAATTTAGTTCCTATTTGACCTATTTTGCGTTTCTTTCAACGTTTGCATATCATTTCACCAAAATAATTCATGTGTTCATGCACAGAGTGTAGTACATGCTCTTATCCATTCATAGTAGGAATAGAAAAATTGTAAGAGTAATGTGTGTTTTAAAAGGGTGACTTGAATTACTCTTCTTGTGGTTGATTGTGTATGCATGTGGGAAGTATACCTGATTGTCTTGTCACTTGATCTCCTGTTTTTTGGCTACTCACTGCTTTCCTGGTAATAAGTAAGCCTAATCACTTAGAAGGAGGAAAACTTCCACAAAATATTTTTTGGGAAAAAAATATCTAGTGACTTAGTTATAGTGAGCACACTGTACAGGCTCTATTTTCCCATGCTCTGATGTTCTTAGACATCCACATTTTTCAGAGTTTTAACATACTTGTCTTGAGGTGAGACATCTTAAAGGTTACACTGTGATTGAAATTTAAACTGAAATAATTTCACAGAATGACATTTCATCGTGATTAATGATGAAGGGAATCTCTTATATCACCATTTTCTCCTCATCACTCATTTATTCCTAGGAAACCCCTTGAATTCTGAGAGCACTAATAAATCTAAGTAAAACTAAGGGCCTAATTTAGAATCCATGGGAGTCAGTGAGAAGGTTTCTTTGAAAAGTGGGGCCTCACAAGGAGAGGGAGACAATCCCCACCATTGTCCTGCCGCCCACTCCTCTTTTGATGCAGCCCAGGATGCACTTGTTCTTTTTGGCTGCAGGTGCTCACTGCTGGCTCGTGTTGAGCTTTTTGTCCACCAGAACCCCCAAGAGATTCTCTGCAGAGCTGCTCTCAATGAGTTCTTCTCCCATTCTGTGCTTATGTCTGGGAATGCCTCGACCCAGGTGCAGCACCTTGCACATGGCCTTGTTGAACTACATTAGGCTCAACATGGGCCCACAGTTCTAGCTTGTCCAAGTCCTTTGAATGGCATCCCTTCCTTCTGTTGTATCAACTGCACAACTCAGCTTGGTGTCTTCTGCAAACTTGCTGAGGGTGCATTTGATCCTGCTGTTTATGTCACTGATAAAGATGTTGACCAGCACTGACCCCAGGACAGATCCCTGAGGGACATCACTTGTCACCAGCCTCCACCTGGACACGGAGCCACTGACCACCAAAGTGGTGCAGCCAATTCCTTATCTACTGAATGGTACACCCTTCAAATTCACATCTCTCTAATTTGGAGATCAAGACGTCATGTTAGGCCAATGAATAAATGAGAACTTTTATCCCCCTCATCCTTGCTGGTCATAATATAAATTGAGACATCACCTTTGTCACCTTTGTTTTTCAAAGAGATCATTTTGGAAGCTGAACGTGCTTAGGTTAAGAAGGAGGCAGAAGAACATCCAAAAAAAAAAAAAAAAGAGGAAGGTCATGGACTCACAGATGATTTGGATGCTGCAAGGACCAGCCTGTGTGTGCTAAGGTTACACAATAAGTATTCTTAATTAGTGACATTAGTGTAATGAAGAAAAGGAAAAGAATTTTTATTTTATTTTATTTTTGTGTACAGGTAGCAAGGTAGATTTAATTATAAGGATGCAAGAGAAAGATTCAGAGTAGGTATAATAGTTACCAAATCAGTGACAAAACTTATTTATGCAGTCTAATAAGCTACATATAACAAGAAGCATTAGTGCTGTTCTGCCCTAAGGGAACAATATTAACTAAAGACTGCTGGCACTTAGTCACCTTTCCAATTTGAGGATTATATTTCTTCCCTTAAACAGGTGATTTCTAAGATTTTATCTGTGCAGATGCACAACGTGTTTATTCTCTATAATTCTCTAGGGCAGTTGGGCACAAAGAAAAGTTTGAAATGAATGTCAAATACATGTTGGTTACCGTTAAAATCAAGTGATACATGTTGTGTTCCATTATCTGCTTTTGAATATATTTGCACACATATAAAGAATCCTCATGGAAGATGAATTTAGAAACTACCCTTTGCTATATAGTATGAAGAGGATAGTATGGAGATAATGTATCTAACTGTATATTTAAGAAATAGAGGTCAGATATCAATGCTGTAGCTCCAAAGACCAGAATACTGGAATTGTGCTAAAGATGATAGCACATCACATCACCTAAGGCAGTGATGACTTCATTGTGGTGACTATATCATATCTGTACATATCTCAGAGGCAGTGAGTGATACTCAGATAGAGACAGTCTAAGTCCTGAGAAAAACTACCAGTAATCCATACTTGCGTTTGAAGGTGTTTGCACATGCAAACTATCCACTTACATCAGTAACTGTGTGCCAGTCTGAGTTAGTGTCTGGGTTTAGATGGACCAGATAAATAAAGAGTTAGAGACAGGATTATTAATCCCATAAAGGGGATGGATGACTGTGTAATAAAAATATTGAATGACTTGCCCAGGGATGCATAAGAATGATAAAGCCATGAAATTAAGCCATGAATTTAAACATCTTTTCCACATTCCAGTAAGGTGTCCTATCTGGGGGATGGCATTTTCTCTGAAAATTTGCTTTTTGAGCCAATTATATTGCACTGTGAAGTTCCTTAGATACTACATGTCATGTTCTCTGCCATATATATTGTTTGTTCTTTTTCTAATTCTTGTGCAGGTTACAAAGTAACTGCTTTTTAAATGTCTCAATCACCAAAATGACATAAATTTGTAGCAATCTGATAAGTGAAGTTGACTCTTTGCTCCTCTCTCACAAAGTTTAGGTAAGATACTCTTTGAGTGAAAACTACTTACAAGATAGTTGGATATACGCTATTAGAGGTCTATTCCCATTATGCTTTTTATTGTATGATCTATAGAGTTAGTAGTCAGGTTAGCATTCCCTTATTTATTTATTTATTTATTTATTTATTTATTTATTTTAACTGTGTTGAATGATCTCCAAATTAGACCTGTAAAGCAGTCTTCTACTACATGTACATTTTCTAACAAGAAAGAAAAAATTGTAGTTTGTATCACGTTTATGGTATACAGCCTCTGAATCACTCAAGAATGGATATACCTTTTTTTTTTTTTTTTTTTTTTTTAGAAAAAGTGGACAGCTATCAAGACATTGTCAATATAGATATTTTTAATACCACTTTTAATACGACTTTAGGTATTAAAGAAATCTATTGGACTCTGAAAGTTGAATGTGAAATTTCTGTGTGGAAATGTGGAAATGTGGATTTAACATTCTGTGCCAAAAGCTGAATTGTTAAAATAATTGAGATTATTAATTATTACTACCTTTAACAGTATATAACAATAATCTCTCAGTCTTTGATGAGCAGGATGAAGTTAATTAATGTATAGGCTACTAATGACTGAGCAAACTACAAATCATTGCTGCAGTCGCATTGATTCTGACAAGGTTGAGGTGAATTTGGGGTCAGAAGTTTAAGATGATTTTACAATAAATGTTAAAGCAATAACAGGTATTAAAGCTGGATTATTTTAAAGAGGATTTTAAAACAATGAAGTTATCATTTAAATGTTCTCTTTGCCTTAACACAAGCATATGTCTGAGTTCCTAGATTTCTCTGTATGAAATTCTAAAAGGCATATTTGGCACTACAGTGACCCAACCAGCTTAATTGTACTATTTTTTGTATTGAACACATTTTATTTTATTTTATTTATTTATTTTCTGTCAGGAACTTACACATTTTGTTATTAAAATCCCCAAAGCTCACTGGTATCATGTTGACAAATATATTTCCCTTTTTCTATTTCCTAATGTATATATATTTTTCATTTCCTTGGTAAATAGTATCAAATTTCTGCAGTTACTTGCATTGTAGGTGTTATTTGGGAAGACTAAATATTGAAAATGTACATGAGAAACCAAACCGTCAAGTTTGAGGGAATCAAACTTGATTTGAGCCGTCAAGAAAAGAGGGAATGGCTTCAAGTTGCACCAGGGAAGATTCAGGCTAGAAATGAGGAGACATTTCTTCTCAGAAGGAGCAGTCAGGCATTAGAACAGGTTGCCCAGGGAGGTGGTGGAATCACCATCCCTGGGGGTGTTCAAGGAAAGGTTGGACGTGGTGCTTAGGGATATGGTTTAGTGGGCGAAATTGGTAGTAGGGGCATGGTTGGACCGGTTGATCTTGGAGGGCTTTTCCAACCTTAATGTTTCTGTGATTCTATTTATATTTAAGAGATTGATAATTGACATTCATGAAAAATAGGGTATGTACAGTTCATATATATTTATTTTATAAAAGCAGGATATTTAGAGATGATTTAGTAATATCTAATATCCATATGAACACTCTGCTCAGAAACAATCATTGCCCAAAGTTTAGTTAGCTCTCATTTTGAATTAGACACATAACCACTTGAGCCATGAAGTTCTTTTTAGCAACAGTTTCCTGTGAAGAGGGTGAACTGGTTACCCTCAGTTAAAAAACAGTTAGTAAACTGGTCCTTTACAGCAGCGTGCTATCTGAAGTACAGTGCCCATCTGGTCTAAATGACTTATCAGAAAATACATTAGAAATTATGGACATGTACTGCATATACTTTTAAATTCAACATTAAACATTTTTTTCTTGGACAACATTGATCTGCTAGAGAATTAAATGCATAATGTGTGAGGCAATGGAATAAGATTTAGTGATGGGAATCATTTACAGCATATATATGCTTTATTGCTTTCAGAGAGAGACTAAAAGTGTAGTAAAAACAAACAAACAAGCAAAAAACACATAATTAGTCAGACAGTTGGATGATTCCAGTGGCTTCTTTCAGTCACCTCTCCTTTTCTAAGGATACCTTACTTGTCCTTTTCTTTATGTACAGTTCCCATATTTGCTATGTAAATACAAGAGTTTGCAGTTGGGTTGATCGCATGGTGATACTTCACCATGTGGGCAACTGTGGGTGTTCCCTGGAACATGATTTATTACATGATATATGATATGGCAATACCATATCATGTATTGTAACATGTTATTATCCAAGCACAAATACAGGCTGGGCAGAGAATGGATTGAGAGAAGCCCTGAGGAGAAGGACCTGGGGGTGTTTTATGAGAAGCTTGACATGAGCTGGAAATGTGCGCTCACAGCCCAGAAAGCCAGCTCTGTCATGGGCTGCACCAAAAAGAGCATGACCAGCAGGGCTGGGGAGGTGATTCTCCCCCTCTGCTCTGCTCTCATGAGAACTCAGCTGGAGTCCTGTGCTCAGCTCTGGGGCCCCCAGCACAAGAAAGATGTGGGTCTGTTAGACCGGGTCCAGAGGAGGGCCATGGAGATGATCAGAGGGCTGGAACACCTCTCCTCTGAAGAAAGGCTGAGGGATTTGGGGTTGCTCAGCCCAGAGAAGCTCTGGGGATGCCTTATAGCAGCCTTCCAGTAACTAAAGGGGGCCTACAGGAAAGCTGGGGTGTGTAGCGATAGGACATGGGGTAATGGCTTTATACTAAAAGAGGGGAGATTTAGATTAGGTGCAAGGAAGAAATTCTTTTTTATGTGAGTGGTGAGGCACTGGAGCAGGTTGCCTAGAGAAGCTGTGGATGCCCCATCCCTGGAGGTGTTCAAGGCTAGGCCGGATGGGGCTTTGAGCTTTGGATTGTCCTTTGGCCTGGTGGGAGGTGTCTCTGCCCATGACAGGAGGTTTGGAACTTGATGATCTTTAAGAAACCTTCCAAGCCAAACCATTCTGTGATTATGTGATTCTGTAATCCTTAGCCAAGCACATAATAGACTACATAGCCTCCTCTGGCAGAAAGCTGAGATATTTTTGTTTAGTTGCATTCTATCCCATTTAAGAACAAACAAACAAACAAAAAACTCTGATGGTGTTAAAAGACAGAGAACTTTTAAACTATTTTTCAGTACCTTTTCTCTCTCCTCAGTACTGTTGTTCAGGGCACTTCCACTAGTGTGCCACTGTGGATGGGTGAAGAGCAGACAACTCTTCAAGCTAGAAAAGTTAATGCACCACAGCACCATGTTCCTGAATAATATGGATTTATTTATTTATTTTTTTAAATCACTTTTCATCACAGGTAATCAATAAATAGTTTTTTGTTTGTTTGTTTGTTTGTTTTTTAACATAATGAAAGCACAGAAAATCACTGCACAAGAAATGTGAATTGTGCCATAGTTACACTTTGGTAATTCAGTGTTGGTAGGATGACACCACAGGAACCCAGTTCTTATTTCTGTGAACGGAACCAGGTTCTTGTAGTTTCAGCTGGAACTTCCATTTTTTTTAGCTCCAGCTTTAAGGATGAACCTCTTGGAGCATGGCTTACATCAAATATAGACACATTGTTTTCAGAACAGGCATAGTTGGTGCATCTTGCTTTCTGGATATCCAATTTAAAATACATTGCTCATGTTTTTTTAGTAGTTTTGAAAACTCAGAACTATCAGTGATTTCAGTTGGAGTTACTCAACTATCCACAATACAGAACTCCGAAACATGTGCCTGAATCACCTCACCTTTAAGAAGGAAACAAAAATTAAGTAATTAGCCACATTGTATAGGTTACTGTACATAAATTGGCTAAAAGACTCTACAAATAATATCTTTTGCTGATTTGATATTGTGTTCCTTCCTAATGCCCTCCTGGATTTCTCATTTTAACATTCTATATCAAGCTTTCTTACATGACAGCTGTTATGTTACTGGAAGGATCTCTTCATAGTAATTTTAAAAGATTTCTAAAATCCTGGTCCAACTTCAGATAAATTTGTAGGAATAGTTCCAGGTGAACTGCACACTCCCTGAAACTAGACCACCCATTCTACACATATTTAACAGGCATTCTGCATTTTTAAAAGAGTTCAGATTAAACAAAATCAAACATTTTTGAAAAACATTTCAGATCTCAAGGAAATAAAAACAGTTAAAACACTGTCAGACAGTTCTCAAGAAATATTTTCTAAATCAATGGAAATGTGACTTCTGTTTTTATTCTTTTGTTGCAGATGCCACAATACATGAAAGCATAAACTGTCTTCAGATCTGTTTAAGAATGGAAATGAAAGCAGACCTATGCTTAAAGGTGTACATGTGTGTATGATAGGCTTTTTCAACAGACCTGCATATATTATCACCTCCAGACATGCATTACAATGTAAAACACAATTTGTATTCAGGATCCTTCACAAAGAGCTGTCAGACTACTAAATATATTATGAAATTGAGAAGCAATACAGCAACATACATAAACATTACACAGTAATTTGAGCAATGAAATGAGTACCTTCCTGGTTAACACTGCAGAGAGAACTTCAGTTAGCCACAAGAATTATATGTAAATGATATAATTACTACAACTATAATTTTTAGATATTTATTTAAAAATAAAATATTTTCATAGATATTTGCAAAACTAATTTGGATTCCTAGCAAACTAGTATTTTGCTAGACATTCTCTATTAGCTTTGCTGATTTTATGAAAAGTCTCCAGATACTTTTAGTGACAATTAATAGGCTAAATTTGATATTATGTTATCCATATGACATAACAACATATTACCAAAAACTATTGTATTGCTTACCCACATTAGGAGTTGCATTACAGCGCAACTTAGAACAGATTCAGTGGAAATAGCATACTAAATAAGCATTAATATATCACCTTGTATTTGCATGTCTTTGACATGTTCTAAAAGATGTGAAGAGTTCTCTGTGGACCAACAGCTGCATGCTACCTTGGTTCTCTGTATTACAACTCAAATCTGGAGGAGAAAAAAGGTATAAAGGTTTTTTACCTGGTTTACCTTGTCCATGGAGCTTCTTGTTATTTCTACATGGAGTGCTCCAGAGATAACATCCTCATGTGCTTATTAATTATACGACCAACCCTTGAAGGTTTGGACACCCTTACTCACCAGTCAGAAAGAATCAAAGGTGTTTACTCCATTAAGGGACATGGACTGAATTCCCGTGAGATATGCACAGAAGAAAAACTGATTTTGTTCCTGACCGTGTCTTCAGAGCTCAATGCATTTGTGTTCAATGAAGTCAGTCCATAAGGACACAGAAACGAGAAGCCTGACTCAATTGCCCACATATATGTGCCTAGGATCTAGTTTGCCTTAGCTATCCGTGTAGTAGAGGCACTTAAGCTCACAGGGCCTGTGGTGGACTTGCATCCTCCTGGAATGGTGGCTGGTTATTTTAACACTAGTTAGGTTATTTTACAGCATTTCAAATGATATTTGGCATCTTTGGGTGGCCAATTGTATCAGATACAATATGTCAGTAGATGGATCTCACACTTAGGATTTCTGTATGAAATTGTTCCTGTGTTTCTGGTGGACTCATCCACAAGTGTTATTGTAGAGGTTAACATTTCCATTGTAGAGAAAACAAACAAACAAACAAACAAACAAACAAAAAACGGATCAGTTATTAACCATCGAAAGTTGGCTTTCATCTTAGTCATCAGTTATGCTCTTTGATGATACATTTTCATTCTCTGCCTGAGTGCATGGAGGATACACTGAGGAGTGCTGAGGCTCAACTTTCTTTGACTTCTCTATGACTTCTTCCTATATTTGGGCATCTTAAGAGGAGAGTGGAAATGCCACAAAATATACAATAATGAAAGGACTGTCTTCTCATTAACAAGATAGATCACATCTCAAATTTTGTGCATAAAAATGCAGAAAAGGACAAACTATTTGCTGCATAGCACTATCAGCTCTTTATCAAATACTAGTACAGTGTTCTAGATCTGGGTGCAAATTAGCTTGCACACTGGATGCTGGCCTATGTTCCTGTTATGTCACTGGAAAGTTCACCAGCCTGATAGTGCCTGAGGTGCTAACCAAAGCTGAAATGGTTATCAAAAAGAACTACAGACAAGGCATAATGTGGACCTATATATATATATATATGTATGTATGTATATTTCCTAGACTTGTTAAAGAAAGGTCCCTTTTGATTTTTCAGGAGGGCAAATATTTTGTCTCCCATGAGCTAGCAGTGATAATTTTGCCTAGGGAAGGAAATGTGCCATGTATAGCCTTTTGCTTTGATTTTTCCTGGAGTTATGCTCAGTAGATTTCTTCGTGAAAAGCTCTTTATCTGTCCTTGGATTTCAGCAATGAACTACAATACACCTCAGAAGGAAAAAAGAAAGAACTTATCTTTATTTTTCTTAAACTCTTTTTAATATTATTTCTGGTACTAGTTATTAATATGTAATCGTTCAGTCAGTGTTTGAAACAGGAAACTTAAATGAAATAATATGTTCTTTATAGCTCTTTATTTTCAGTCATCTTCAAGCAATTAAAAACTAACAGCATCACATCTCTTATTGCCAGAAATGTTATTTCCCATATAATTAGTGTAAAACACTATCAGATTTTTAGTAAAAGATTTTTACACAAATGATATTATCAACTTCTAGACTTGGCAATTACATCTGCTGACAGTTGTGTACACACAGGAGATGGAATATGTGGATGTTCAGATGATTTAGTCCCACTAAGTCTTCATGGATCTTTATATACTGATTTTACATTCTAGGATGATGGTGAGAGGGGGAATGGAAACATATTTCAGAATAGTTTTTTAAGCAAACAGTATGAGTTACAACTCTGAAGTAGCAGAAAAGAAACACAAGTGACCGTCATAATATACATTATGTCTTGCATTTAGTTTCAACAGAATTTTAAAAAGTATTATGGAGATGAGTGCTTTCCTCTACTCAGCAGAATGCTACTTTTCTTCTCTGAAGACATATTTACTGGAATTGCAATAGCATCAACATCAGTTGCTGAGTTCACTGGCTACTCTTCAGGTGCTCTATCATTTCAGTAAACTAGAATTATTGTTCTCTAGGCTACTAGTAGCACTCAATGGTATAAAAAAATAGATGTATTTTAGTGAAAATAAAGTTTAAATGAACTAGTTTAATTTTACTTCATTATGTCCTTCCCATCTATGGAAATACTATTAATTCAAAATCCTGATAAATAAAATCATACTACATGTAAGGCACTTGGAGACTTTTTTGAAACATATCCTCTAATGCATAAAATAGTGCTGTTCTGTACTGCAGATAGCTCCTGCTAAATAGATTTTTTAATGAGAAAAATCAAATCTGGGTAAACTGGTGAGATGAAATGCCTAGTCTAAAGACATATAATATTTTTGCAGGCATAATAAAATTTGTCCAAAATTTGTATTCTCCACCTGTGTTCTACAAATAGAGACATTGGTTCAATGACTTTTTGTCCCACAAAAGGAAAAAAAAAACCTTGCTCTCTTCTTCACTACTAAGGTAGATCAAATATCAGCTGTCTATCAGGCATAGCACTCTTCAAAAAGAATCCTCACTTGATTGTAAGCATGCTATTAAGTGCTGGAGAATACTTAATGCAAATAACAGCGTTTAATTTTATGTTATTATATTACTGAATATTCTGCACATTGCGTATTTTCCCCACTAAAATAATTTACACTTGAAAACCTAAGACCTTTGTCTTGTTAGTGCCTTCATATTTTTCTAAAGGGATCTAGTCTGGATATTTGCTTTTGCTCTTGACCAGTATCACAGAAACATTTTTAAGTCTTATATTCACTAAAATTGGGCAGTGTCCAAAGAGTAAACAGGATCTAATGTGCTTTGGATTACTTTTTTTTTTTTTTTTTTCTTTTTAACTTACCTTTTCAGTACATTACTGACAAAGGAGATTTCAGTTTTGCTACTGCCTATTCCGTTTTAAAAGTGGTGTATAAAACTCAATATGTTCACTTACAGTTCCAGACAAATAAAATTTAGCAATGCCTATATTTTGTATTTTGCATCCTATAAATAACCATGAAGAAATTAAATTGAATCAACTGGAATTACCCTGGCGTGCAAGCAGAATGACTAGATTGCAAAGGACACTGCTCCCAATTTTTAATATGCAAAGTTTTAAGAAATCACCCTTCCAATGGGAAGAATAAATGTAGTGTCTGAATTTGCAAGTTAATACTTTTTGCTGTATGCTAGGATTTCCAAGCCCCCCAAAAAGTCTCAGTAGAAAATTAATAAGGCCTCAGTGTCTGAAAAGTATTTATCTAAGAATTATTTGAATATATTTATTTCAAATTCTAGAAGCTTCTATGAATTGCAAATTCAGACAATATTTCTCAGATATTCTAGTGATCATTCTTTTCTTGAATATAATTTTACCTGTAAAATGTTAACAATTGAACTACCAGTTAAAATAACGTCTAAAGCCCTATTTGTAGTGATTGAAAGTCTTACTTGTATTGCTGAAATCATAGTGCTAAATCATAGAAATATTTTTTCCTCTTGAATCTGCAATCTTAGATTTACAGCAATCCATTGCCAATACTGAACTGTTACTAGAATATGTATTTTTCTAAAGTCAGGAATTTTGCACGATTGGTTGTTTCTCCATTGTTTATGCATACAAAGAATGGGATGACAGCTGTCTCACTGGCATTATCTATTATCAGGAAAAGCAGAGAGCATAATTTATTATCACCACCATGCACTTTGGCTTGATCTGCTTTAAAATATTAATATCCTCTCATTATGATTGAATGGAATAGTTTGCCTTTAACTTGCATGTAACCAGGACTCCAAGCAGGAATTTCTGGGACTGAAGTCAGGGGAACAATTCCCACTGGCACTGATGGGTGGTGGATTCCATGCAGGGCATTACACAAGATCGTATGAATACCTTAGAATAAAAATCTCATGTGTATGTTGGTGAGAACCATACTTTGACAACAAAAGATATACTGGATAATGTTGACTTACAAGATGATACAAAACCTGAAAAATACTTCACACTTTAATGGATACCTTTAGATCTGGTTCATTTGATGTGTTCTTTCACAATTTGATGTGGTTTCCTAGTCTTAACAAGCTTCTGCTGTCCTATGAAATGATTTTTTAATATGAAAAAAATTATAGTCTTCATCTTGAAAAGACTAAAAAAATACGAACAGACCTACTGAAGTCAACAGGCTAATTCATATGGAACAATAGCTATTCATATACTTGTGAGTTTTCAGGTTCAGGTCTTAAATTTGTTTTGTGACTTCTCAATAGCTAGAATGCACACAATTTTAAAATTGGCTTGCAGTCACTCTACATGGTAGAAAAACATATGTCCTTCAGGTCTCAAAAACTGATATATTGAGAGAGGATACCTGATGACAATCTCTCTCTCTTTTTTTTTCTTTTTTTTTTTCTACGACAAAATAATAATATATATTCCTAGAGAAAATTCAATTTTATATAAATTAAAAATAGTTAATATTCAAGCAAAAGGTGGATATAGTTATTAGAGAGGTATATATTTATTATATATATATATATATATATATATATATATATATGTAATTTCCCTGAAAGTTAACCCTACAAACACCATTTATTTATTTAATGTAATACTTTGCAAAGGTCAAAAGAAGTTGCTTGTGCAGCTCTGTGTCTTGTTTTTTCCTTTTGCTCCTGGACTGGAGTTTGTACCTACCTGTGTGCTTCTGCTTCCAACTGTTCTTGATCATTTTTGATTTCGTGCGTATTCATAATTAGGCCTCTACAATGATATCTTGCATATGCTTATATCTAAACATAAAACTACTTTAATAAATTCACTGTTTCTATAGGCTCCAATGCTTGATAGGACTGGATTTTCAATAGCTTCTACAGTGACCTCATATAATCATATTAGGCCATTAATCCATTTCTTCCAGATCAAGCTACTTCATTGTTAACTTCTTTGGTTCTACCTTCTTTTTGTATGAAAGTTCAGTGCAACTACTGCTTTTTCTAAACTCGGTTTGGGTCTATCCGTATCCCACAGAGCTGGGAAGCATTGTAACAATATAAAATGAAGCTTATTCTTTATGCTCCCTAATTTTACAGAAGCAGAGAATTTATAGATTGACATAGAATCAAGTTACTTTTGGCATATTTTCTTCCAGTTACATGGCCATTGGAAATCTCTTTGGAACAGATTAAACAAGCATCTGGTTAAATTAATGTAGGTATGTATGGTCTTGAGACAGGGAGTTGGAGATAAGGATCTCTGAGGGCATTATTTTTTAATTTAACTAATGTCAGATGCCTACAATATAAGTACTGACAACTTCAAATTGATGATTTTAATTAATACTTTCAAGAAATTAGGACTGTGGATCACAAATATAAAGATCAAATTTATCAGAAGTCAGAAAACACTGTTAGACAAAGTTGCATAAAATGCTGGTATTTTTGAAAAGCCTACAAAACTGGGAGAGAAAATGATTCCTTTGAATAGTAATACTGTTCAGACTGAAAATAAAAGCATGTTCAGTTCTTTTTTCTTTTGTCTGGATGTTGAAAATATATTGGGTAAACAGCACCATTAAATTTTGAGAATACTGTGTGTGCATACAAAAAAATATCTCCTCCTGCTGGAATTTCTTATCTTAGCTGATTTTTTTTTTTTTTTTTTTTTTCCTTCACAATGATCTAAAAGACTGAGAAAGTAACCTATTAGAAGTTACTATGTGTATATATATATATATATATACACATATATACGTATATATATATATGTATATATATAAACGTATATATATATACATATATATATATGCGTATATATGTATATATATACATATATACGTATATATATATAACTTATATATATATATATACGTATATATATATACATATATATATATAACATATATATATATTTACAATGGGCTCTCTGAGAATGGATAGCATATTAACCAAATGAGAGGAATAAGGGAAGACTTAATTCATAATTTCTAAAAATCCTTATGCTTCCATTTAGCTTTGGCAGAGGAAAAAATAAGAGGCACATAACCAGTTAAAAACTTGAGAATTCATTCTATGAAAATAGATTTTTTTTTTGTAGAATATATGGTAATTTATATAATTTGAATATCAGAAATAAAGCTACCAGAAAAAGTAAAAAGAGGAAGAGGGAAGGAGTACAGGAGGGAGGGAGTATGCACCTTTCACATTTCAAGCAGAAAAGAAAACATAATGAAGTAAGAGCATAGACCACAAGCAATGCTACAGCCTATGTTGATAGAAACTTGAACCAAATTTTATATAGATTCCAAGTTATATCTCTACAAGGCTCTAGTCCATGAAATTACTAGAAATTACTAGAAATAACAGTAAAGAAATTACAGTAGAAATATAAATATTTAAATTGATAATGCTGAAAGATGTAGCATAATTGACAGATAATTGCAAATGTTATTAAATGTACAACTGGAAGGCAAATTGTGGAATTATTTCAGCAGAATTTATGTTAAGAATAAACAGCCATAAAGTGGATCAGATCATAAAACCTGGAATATGTTACATCCTAAGAAAGAACTGCATAGCCATTTACTGGAAGGATTAGAAAATATTAAATCAGAGGCATACTATCTCAGATACCTTTTCAAGGCTTGGTCCTTTAAAGTCTTTCCACTCCTTTTACTTTGACATCTTGTTTCAGCTACTTCCTAGTGTATGTGCTTATTCATGCACTTCCATGTTCAGACTTTGTGAGTTTCAGTCTGGCAATTCACGTACTTTTTGTTTTCTTCTGGTGCTTCTGATCCCCAGAGAAAGAAGTAGAATGCATTCATTTCATACTCCCAGAGCTTTCATACTCCCAGAGCATACTTCCAGAACTACACTAGGAGCAGAAGAGCTACGCTCTTCTCACGATGGAAGTATATTTGTCCAGACACTTCAAAGAATTTCCTTTCACCTCCCAGCTGAAATATTTCCTAGCATGATTTTCTTTAAGGTTGGCTTTCATTATTGCTCAAGTTCAACAGCTTCAAAACCTTAGAGAGAAACATCATGATGGACAGCTTCTATGGCCTATTATCCATGAAGTCAATGTTCATTCCCTTGTTTGCAGCTTATGGTTCGTAGTGGATCTGGTATTAAATGCCTTATATGTACTGTGGTTTCTACCTAAAGCTACACTGCAAGGTGTTCTTCTGCATGAAGAAGACCTTGGGAGACCACATAGGAAAACAAAAATATGGTGAATTTGAATGGAAAAAAAAAAATTAATTTCAATGCAATGTTTTGAAAAGAGAAAAATGCTTGTATTTTTCAGTCAGATGCACAGAGATCCTTCTTCACTGGTATTTTGGCTTCCTAAAGTACTGTACCAACATTAAGATATGGGAATTTCCATATTTCAATGTCTTGTGATTCACTTGTTTTGTCTGAAACTGCCACTTCACTTTATGAAGACAAAGGACTACTACAAATCCAAGACTGATGTATGTTTTAAATGCATCTTAATTTTTAGATAATATAATAATAAAATTTCCTGGAATACATGTTATGATCTCATGTCATGAGATCAAATGACATAGCAGTTGAAATGCTGGAAGAACTTCAAAATATACAAAGATCACATGATGGACATAGGGAAGAACGGTCCTAGCATCATACAGAAAATGACAGACTGATCATAACTACACAGACCCTAGTTTATGACATGTCTGTGCAAAACTTCAGCTTAATGCTTCATAGGGGCCAAAAAATAACATCAGATATTAGAAATCATTTGAAAAGCACTATGAAATAAAACAACAAGACATATATTGTTCTGATCCTCTTATCTCAGAAAAGCAATACCGGAACTGGTGGAAAAATCACAGATGCGTGACAAGGATGACAAAAATGTGGAACACTTTCTTTACATGGAATGACTAAATAAAACAGGAATTTTCAGACTGTGAAAAAAAAAAAAACATTATAGCAGAAGTCTGCAAAATCATTTTCATCATCATTAGAAGCATATAAGGATCAATAAATTCAGTAGGTCTTCTAAGAAAAAAGCCAAGGCTAGGAGGAACCAAATTTAAACCAAATAAAATTATTCAGACAACAGCTAAGTTTTCTGTGAATATTCTTACTACAGGATGTTGTTGATGCAAAAATTTGACATTAGTTCAAGTGGAGCCTTGGACTAGGATTGTGAAAGAAATCTTCTGGGGGTTATTAAACAGAAAAAAGTAACGGGATTTCCTGACATGAGTAGTCAGAGACTAAGTACTTGGGGGCAGTGTCACATACGGTTGCTGTATTCCCTTAATATTCCCTGGGCCTAAGTTCCTTTGAACAAGTCAGAAGGCAGCTGAGGAATGCTGGCTGTGTTTGTTCTCATGTTAAGGCCAAGGGCCTGTTTCCAAAGACACTAGGCTTCCAGCTTCACTGGTTCCAGTGGAAATTGGTATCCCTCAATGAAGTTTTTGTGTCAGTTTGATGTTACCATTCTGCTAGTGTTTCTTCAGATAGGATTGCTATGAAGACAAAGCAGTTAAAACAGATCTTACCAAAGTAATTCTCCTAGTAGGGGGGGATTCATCCATGGAAGTTCTGTAAAGAACATGGAATCTCTGCAATGATGCAGTGATATATCTTTTTCTTCAGAAAGCCATAGAGGGAAAATTAAGTATAAATAAATTAAATATATGAGCTAGCCTGTTCACAGATACATTAGCTGCTTTAAGCCAGTAATGTTTCAATTCCTCACTTGCTCATACAGAAACAAAAATCAGGGCATATTTCAGCTTTCCAGCCTTTACAGACAAAATACAACTGAGCACACAATACGATCCACAGAACTAGAAATTTTTCTTATGCAATTTTGGATTGACAGAAAATTCTGTCCTCATTTTTGTTGATTAAAACACCACCTAAATTCCTGCAAAACCTCTTCCCACCCCTCCCCCAGGTTTCTTTACAGAATGTCTAATAATTTAGATATAGCAACTTATTTGTAAAAAATATTAATAATAATAAAATAACCCCCCCCAAATATATAAAAACAACTCACTTTGTATCTATTTATCTACTCCTTCCACATAATCCAATATTTTATAAAGCAGTTGCTAGTATTTGTAGACTCAAGGATTTTCATGGAAAAGTAGTTCATAGAAATGTCCTTGCTTTTTTCATAGTAATCATCATCCCCTGTGCTTAGCAACTAACTATGCCACTAATTTTTGTGAATAAAAAAGACAAATTATGTGGAAATAGCCTTGTTCTCTGTACATTATTAGTGAATTTCTGGAAAAATGTATATAATAATGTCAACAGGGAGCACGCAAAGAGCTCTCAAAAAAAGACTTGTATTGAATTAATGAAAAGGTAATGATGTTAAGGAAGCCAAGCAATTAATATCTCATCCCTCATGCTCTACCCGACAGAATAAGTGATTTCTATTTCTGGATGGAGCTTTTTTTTTTTTTTTCTTCTAAATCCATATGAATTCAATTTCCAGAAATTTAACATTATATCTCAAAAAATAATATTATTATTTATAATAATATATAATATTAATTAATATTACATCGAAAAAAAATATGTTGAGGTTGTTTAGGCTCAAGTAAAATAAAATTACAAGCTTTCTAATTCAGAGCTGGTGGAAGAAGCTCTACAAAACCCACAGCATAAACACAGATATAAATAAAAGCAATGGGATCTCATTTGACATGTGAGTTAGCAGCAAAGTTACTTTTTAGGGTGATGTTCTGCCTTTATTTCATGTCTGTTCACTAATCTCAGCTTTCAGAGAAAACATAAATAGAGCAATCAATAAACTGCAATATTTGTATCTAGAAAACCAAACAAACCAACCCAAATCTGAATACGAACTGTAATACAGTAAAACCAGTTAATGCTAACATGAGGCTAAGACTTATGTCATGATGGATATGTTTCACTTCTCTTTAACAACCTA
Source organism: Aythya marila (assembly GCF_965140915.1). Lineage (NCBI taxonomy): Eukaryota > Metazoa > Chordata > Aves > Anseriformes > Anatidae > Aythya > Aythya marila. Next base: position 64,956,443 of record NC_139080.1, on the reverse strand, counting down.
ACGAAAACTATACAGTCCCATCCATTTCTGTCAGTGCCATATATGGGCACACAAATCTTAAGTGAATTCTCTATTTTATCTTATACAAAAACAAAACAAAACAAACAAACAAACAAAACAAATAATGACAACAAAACCCCACACCTTGGTCTAGGTAGCAGAGTCATAAATCTGCCTGTTGGCTTTGTATATGATCAGTTCCCCAATTTCAGGAAACATTTTAAATGTCAGTGGGCAGAATGCTATTGATTAGGTGGAAAACTAGAAAGCCAAGGAGTTCCAATTAAAATGGAAATCCTGTAGAATCTGTTTAGCTTGTTGAGCAGAGTGGCACAACTCAAGTGTCTTCATTCTTTTTCAATAATCAAACAGCTGGTTTGACAGAAATGGCAAAATGGAAGTGTACTCACACTCTGTAGATAGAACAATGCTGGAAAATGTCTTCTAGAAGGTAAACAAGGTGCACAAATGACATAGATTTTGGTATGTAAGGGTAAAGGAGGAAAAGAAACTCATCATATTGGACAGTTGAAATTAGGGTGTATTAGGGTATATAGCGGTAGATACAGAGTCCAAGAGCTTCCTACAGAAAGGTGGCACACAGGAGGCTGCTGTGTTGAAATAGAGGGAGTTCTTGATGTGTGAAAGAAAGCTGGTTTACAGAGACTACAGAATACATTCTCAGAACCAGCTGAATATTCTTGACAATTGTACAAAATATCGAAAGAAAAGTAATTGGCTTTGGGAAAGAGTGGCAATCATTCAGCAAGCTAATTAATGTTTCCCCTGTCCTGAGTACAGTTCTGCTTCTCCACATACTCTGCATTTAAATTACCTCCCACTATATTTGGTGACCTTGGACCATATTCAGTATAATAGCATGCAAAGTAACGTGGTGCTGCTGTGAAATAAATTGTCACATATTTCAGACAAAGAAAGTTTCATGAGAAGCAGACAAAATACAGACAGTGGTAGAATTTCCTTTGGAAAACATTAAAGGCCATTAAATGACATATAGGAAATAGTAAAAGATCTAGTAGATGATGAGAGGGATGCAGAAGTGTCTACCAACAATTATTATTTTTTTTTAAAGTTTATTTTGCACTTTTGCCAGCTGCTTCTAATAAACTTTTCTTGTCTGCTTTGTTGTTCATGTAACCTATTCTGGAAATGATTAGCGGGCTGAGTGGGTGAGTCAGTTATTGAGGAGCAGCAGTTAAAACAATGGCTGGAAAATTTACATTTTGCATGACAGAAGAGTTGCTTCATTAGTGCAGAATGTGTGCTAAGAATTAGTGCTTTGTGACTAATTTACTATTGATTTTCTAAGGTAGAATTCAAACAACTCATAAATTAGAGAACAGGATTTGAGGACAGTGTATTGGAGATAAAGCCTAAAATGCTAGATTCAAGCAATGGACTATTCACTGTTTTTCTTCCAGAGGAAGGATTAGGAATTACTATAAATACCGGTGATGCCAATTCATTAATCATTCAGCAGCTGGTATATGAAAGAAGTACAATTTATAACACAGTTTGGGATATATTAGCAAATCCAGCATTTTAAAAATCCTAGAACTTGAGTAATTGCTTTTATGAAAAGAAGTTGAAATATTGCAGAATAGCTTGAAACACATTTATTTGTACTCACAGACTATTACTTTACATGACAGAAAAATAAACACAAAGAGGCAGTACCTCAAATACTCAAACAATTTGAGTATGTTTATATAATAGAAAATTAAGTAGTTTTTTTTTTTTTTAATTCAACTTGCAGCCAGAGTTGAGACATTTATGAAACATACTGAAAACAGTAAATGAGGTAAAGAAAATATGCAAAAGTATCCATTATAAATATATATATATATATAAACTCTTTAAAATACATTAATAATTAAATTAATTTTGCATTTTTGCTGAAATGTCACCAGTGAAGATTGACATGCCCTCTTTCTGAACTTTCTGCAACTATGATTTCCACAAGCTTTTAAAAGCTCATTGTGGTCCATTAGTTTGGAAGGACTCAGCCAGAACACGCCACTTTTCTGTATCTCTTCCTCATCTGCAGTTCTTCTAAAGGAAAATTGAAAACAGCAAACTGCCAAGAAATCTGTTCAACCAAGAACTTCAGGATTGTGGAGAAAAAGTAGAACAATGTATGTAGCTCAGATGAAGCAGCCAAAGTCTGCTTTTGCTTTTTTACTTAAAGTACAGACATCCTGTCAGCTGCTTAACGTTGTATGATGAACAAGGATGATGTATTACAGAGATTCTCAAACTGGGCATGCTGTTTGCCACCATCACCAGCAATGACATTACTATGCCAACAAGAGCATGAACTCCTATGTTTTTGTTGAGCTCCAGTCATGCAGTGCAGAAAGAAAGCCCCACCTGTCTCTCACGTGGTGCTATGTCTAGGTGCCTTGGTAAATTCTCTGCACTGAGGACTATGCACTGCTCCTAATGGTCTTAAAATTTTGGAACCTACACGTGTACCTCAACCCCAATCTGCAAAGTCCAGCCAGGTAAGGCTTTCTGCTTCACAAACACCAAGTGCTGCCAAACGGAATGAACTTTAGAACAAATGAAAAATACCCAGTTTTGTTTGTTTTCCCTGTTTGTACAGAGAAAACACATTTACATCAGCCAGAAACGGATTTCCTTCACTGCCTCTCCACAAAGAGCTAAGAGCTGGCTCATGACTCTGTAGCTTACTTACATTACAGGGATTTTCATTTTGCACAGTTGGAACTAGAAGAAAAAAAACAACAACAACTTAAGCTAAAAGTTAGAGCCAAAAAGAATTTAGAAGATCCATAAGAAAGAATTAATTTACTGCAGCAATTTGTATTACTGCCTGTTGAACTCTATTTTTAGGTGGTGAGATCTTCTTAGGTGCCTGGATTAAGTTACAGGATTCTGAATGGCAGAAAGGACTGTGATCAAGATACCACAGTGAGAGCAATCATTCTAAATGAGCTTGGCTGGTTCAAGTCATAAGAGAGTGGGAAAAACAAAACAAAACAAAACAAAAAAACAACAACAATAAAACCCAACAATATTTAGAATTCAATATGCACTTAAAATACTGGATGGAAGGAGGAGTATTATGATTATCCATTCCATGTGTGTGAAAAGAAGTAAGTTCTTAAAGATCTGGAGAAGCTGTTGTTAAGGGAAATCTGAACTGTGACAATGACAAACCAGAAGTTATGTCTGGGGGCTCTTTTAGTGCAAGTTCTAAATTTAACAGTATCTGATAATTAAGTGTTCCTCTACGCCATGTTGAAATTAAGTTCATCAGAAAACATTGCATAAATTAAATTGTGTAGGCTACTAGAAATAGACTTCGAATTTTCAGTGCAAAACTATAGGTAGATATTAAAATGAAAGTTGAAAATTCACAGGAAATTAAATATCTCAACAAATTTGTCATAAAGTGCTTAAAAAAAAAGGTTTTGGAAAGTTAAGGGGCATGGTATTAGACAAGCTCTGTTATTCTGCTGTGTACACAGGAATGTTTGAAAGATTCCCTGACAATGATAACGTTCAGCCTGGTATTAACACTTGAGCTAATTTTTTGTTCACTTGGAACAACATTTGTTCGTGTGTACCTCACATCATAAAGCTGAAGCCACAGCATTCCTGTCTGATTTTGTGTACTTGCTGGTGTGCAATGCCTGCATTTTCTTACTAAGTGTGCAAACACATTTTATACATAGCAATTATCTGCTTTGTTCAGCACTGACCGTAATTCCAACCACCCCAACAGATGCATTCTTTCTTCAAATTTCTAATATATGGAAAACATCTTTCCCTTTTGCCTTTGTTCTTCTGCTAAATGGTAGTAATGAAGGTTACTAAATTATATGTTGAGTTAAATGAAAGGAAAATGAATTTAATTTTTGAAGTCAGAGATAATAACTTTACTGCAAAAAGCCCCTACAGCTTTTACACACAAAATTCATTACATTGATAAGTCTGTATACATCAGTAGGTTGCAACAGCCTCTTTAGTAAAGGCCAGGGAATGCAATATTAGGATTTGTGAGAATATGTCATTTTCTGATTAAGGCTGATGTCAAATTTGAGGATAGATTATGCAAAACAGATCTGGAGTCACAGTAATACCACGCTTATTTTTGTCTCTGGTTAGTCAGTTACAGGAGTGGAAAGTTTAAGTGTCTGACGGGATCCTGCAATAGTAATGTTAGTGAGTATATGCCCATTCCTCTTTAACGAAACCAACTTTTATGGATGGAAAGCTTGTTATACAGCAAAGTACAGATCTGTCTGTGGGCACTGCACCCAGACACATGGTGATGAAGAAAACCAGGTGGATTGCTGTGAGGAGGTCAGGCGTCCTGAAGGAGAATCGGCACCGTGCGTGGGACAGGAGGAGAAGCTCACAGGACTTGCACTTCTGCAAATGAATGATGATGCTACCAAGGTCCACCTTGTACACCGGCACACAACAAAAAGGTTAATATAAATACAATTTAATTTGTTTAATTTGCAAGATCACAGCAAAATGCTTGTTAGTGGGGGTAACCGTGGTTCCCTAGAGAGGTTTTTCGGCGATGGGAGTTAAGACGTCCATTGAGGCCAGGTTATGACAGCTGGGGAGAAGAGGACTGAACGCTCTTGAGGCCTCTCCCAGCTGTTTCGTCTTCACCTCTTTGCTCCGCAGGGCCTTCCAGAAGTATCTGGAAGGGCGCAGCGTGCTCCAAGCAGACCCTGCCAGGCGGTCTGGGCAAGCCATGCCCGGCTCTGGCGGCGGGGCTGCAGCCCGCCTCCCTCCTGCCGGCACACGGGCTTTCAACCAACTTTCACACACGCGTCTCAGTCTCACAGTGGAAACGCAGAAACCGTTTTTTTTATTGGAAATTTTACACTTGGCGGAGCCTCGGCGCAACTTGTGGCTGCGCCGCGATGGGGACGGGGACGGGGATGGGGACGGGGATGGGGACGGGGATGGGGACGGGGATGAGGACGCGCCGCGGGCCGCCCCTCACGGCCCGGCGCTGCCCAGGCAGCGGCAGAGCGGCGCCGCCCACGCCCTCTCTCATTGGCTAGTTCCCCCGCCCTTCAGCGGGCCCCGGCTCTCTTTTCCTTTCGATTGGTCGGGAGGGCTGCCAATCTCCCTCCACACGGGCGGGAGGTGCCACAACGAGCCCCGCCCTCCATCCCGCCCGCCCGGTGCCGGGGCCGCGGCGGGGCCGGGGCCGGGGGCCATTTTCTGCCGCCGCCTACCCCGGGGGGGGGAGAGTGTGTGTCTCCGCCTCGCCGGTGAGTCTCCCGCCGCGAGCTGCCTGCTTTATTTTTAACAGTAATAATAATAATTATTATTTTTTTTCCTCGTTTTCCTCTGAAACGTTCCCTGCGAGCGCTGCTCGGCGTGCGGCGGAGGCTGCCCGTGGGCGCAGCCGAGGGGCTGAAGGACGGAGCGGGGGTCCCGGGCAGGGCTGCGGGGGGGGAGCCCCCACAGCTGGGGCTTGCTGCTTTGCAAGAGAAAGCAGGAGCCTTTTTTTTTTTTTTTTTTTTTTTTTTTTCTTCATTATTATTATTAAGCGAATTTTAAGAGGCGTCCTGCTGCCCGCATCCTCCTCCTCCTCCTCCTCCTCTCGGTTTCTTCTCCACGCAGGAGTTTCAACAAGTGAAACAGCAGCCGCAGAGGGAATAAGCGGTATCGGATGTTGCGGCTCTGAAATAAGAGAAATAAGCTGGTGAACGGCGGAGGGGTCATTAGCAGGAGCTGGCTTTCAGCTAAAGAAGCGAGCCTCTTGTCTTGCTACTCGTGCTTCCGAAACAGGCTGGTTTGCTAATAAAATGTAAGTGAATTTCTGCGTCTAGAGTGCCAGTTCTGATACAGCGACGCGCGTGCAGCTCCGATGCAGTCACCCCCTCTCTATCCTGCGTGGCCAGGATGAAGGTTTTAGAGATTAGTTAGGAGATGCAACCTGTGTGTGCCGAAGACTTGCAGGCAAGGTCCTAATAAACCTTTCTGAAGTTGCTCTTCCCCGCAAGAAAAACTACTGAACTCGCAAAAGAGCTCTTTCCCGTCCAGTCAACAGGGCTGAGCTTACTGACAGTGCTAACTTCTTCACTTTTCAGCAGTCATGAGGCTTCTGTAAATAAACAGGTTTAACAGAGTTGATAGAGTGTATCAAAACTACCGTGTACCTGCGAAGTTATGTCCTACGCAAATAATGCTGTTTATGCTTCTAAAATGACTACTCTGGGTGGTTTAAAGGTTCGAAGTGTGAAAGTGCTACGAGTGTTTGTAGCATCCTTACTTTTGTCTTAAAGATGAGCTTTAACAAAGAAAATGTTATAAAGGCCCCCAGTGTTTAGGATAAATTTCATTTTGTTCGGGCTTTGAGATAACAATAGATCAAATGTGAGGAATAGGGAAGTGGTAGTTGTTACTTTTCTCAAGTATCGTGCAATGACACAAAACGTCTCTACGAAGAATGAGGTATTGATTAGCTGTATTAACTGTCTGATTTATATTAATAAATCAAGCTGGCTAATGCAACCTTTTCAATCTGTTTAAACAAGAAATACCTATATGCTTTATTTATTTATTTATTTTTCTTTGGTCTTTATTTTTAACTGGTTGTTTTGAAGTGGCTGTGGGTAGTAAATCAGTTGAGGACACAGACAAACCGCAGGAGGAAGGAGTTTTAAGGGGTGTCGTTAACCAGTTGAAGCTCACTGGCTCAACCAGAACCTAACTGCAGGAGTTTTTGCTCAGTCCTACCCAACCCGTAGTTGCCAGGAGCTGATGCAGAGCTTAGAGGGGGAGTGGCTCAGTGGTTTTCCGTGGCTGACTCGTTAGATTAGCTTAAATGGATCATGATACGTGAGAGTTATTTAGCAGTGAAACGGGGTGGGATATTCTCAAGGAGAATCCAGCCTGGAAGGATAGGCAGAAGCATTAAGAACTGCAACGTGCTGTATGCTTTGTCTCTGGGCCTTTAACATTCTTCTGAAATGTTTTGAGACTTCGATGGGATCGGTCTTTACCTTTCAGTAAATTGTGGAAAAGTAAGTTTTATCCGATTGTCTTGCTTTCTTGCAAACCTTAATTTGAAGACTGTTGGCAGTGCAGATGCTTTGACTCTCTCAATGCTGCTGCAGAACCAGTGCAGTGAAATCAATCTGCTGTTTGTGAGTGTGTTTTTCTATGCTTAGTTCTGAGTAGCATCCTAGATAATATCACTGGGATTCTGGGAACTTGTGTGCTGCAATTGAAATAAGTCAGTGAAGAAAAAAAAAAATGTGTGTTTATTTAAGCTAAGTATTAGCATAAATAAAAGCACAATAGTTTGTTTGTTTTGTTATTTTAAATAAGTGAAAAGTTAGGAGAATAGGTAGAATACCAGTCTGTACTGTACGAGTGGTTATGATTTTGATTACTTACCTTTCTGAAAGCACTAGTTTTAAATGGATTTCTGAAACTTCTACTAAGTAGCAGAGTGCTCATCTGTATTCAGAAAACACAGAGGAATGCTTTATGATCTTCCCTTTAACCTCACTACCCTCTTCAGCTTCTAACATACCAAGGCTTTTTAAGTAAAAAGTTATTTTAAAATCTGTTGATAATGTAATGTAATTTTCCAGGCGTGGATTTTTATTTTTTTTTTCAGATTACAGGGGTGTAATTTCTGGGGTGGCAGTTCATGCCCTTTGTCAATGTTACCTTCAAGTATTAAGCCAGTGCGAATGTGGAATATAAGAATGGAAGGTAGTGTCCTTTCCAGTGGTACAAAAATCCAGCAGTGTCCTCTGACAAGCTGGGCCTGGATTTCATGGTGAAGCATGTGGTTTGTCACACTGTAATTTCTATGTGTATTTATTGAGTGTTTCTGGGAAGCCAGTAAACTATGTACAGCAACAGTAAGTAGGTGAACCGGTCACAGGTAACAGTACGGTCTGGGTGGCAATTAGCCTATGGAGGTCTATGAACATTTTCTCTTTGAAAGATGCCTTAAGTTGATTGTGAAATGTTGAAATTATGTGGAGTGCTTGGTCTGATTTGATGTCTGGCTGCTGGGAGAGTCCTCCTCTTTGCTGCCAGGTGTTTCTTCTCCTTGCTCATTCCTGCCTGCTCTGTTTTGTACCTCTTCCCTTGCTCTGCCTCTTTCTCTTGTATCCTGAGTTAATTCAGCTGCCGTTCGATAATGAGTTTGTGTACTTTCTGCTTGGCTAGTGAACTTAATGGCTTTACAGCAGGCTTTAAGTTCAGAGTCTGTTGTGAATTAAGCAGTTAAAGCAGCAGGTACCTGTGGCCAGATGCAGCAGGAGAGGAGAGCCTTCATGCTGAGCCATTGTACTGCCTATCTGTATTTTCCAAAACAGTTTCAGACCTGGATTATCTGTACTGTGAAAGACTGTCCGTACTTAAAACTGACCTGTTTTTGGTTTGGTTCTTTGAGCTTGAGGTGTTAATTAGCCAGTAAGTGTTCATCTGCTGTGTTTGGAAGGCTGTGTAGAGTATATTTTTGTAGAAAACTGCTGTAGTTCTTTGGAGGTAGGGGCTTCTTGGCAGATTATCTTTGTGATGCTAGAACTTGTGATTTAGTCCAGGGTATGACCCACCTCTGCGGCCTAGAAGACAGTACTGTTGAAAACATGTGTTGTTTTGCACAGAAAATCTCTGAAGTACTATTTTGACTTCAGACACTAAACAATTTCCATTTTAGGTCTTTATATTTGGACTTACATGGAGCAGCTAGCGTTTCTATATGGAAAAATACGGAAGGCTTTTATGTTCAACAGCTTTTTAATGTAATGATACAAAGTAGTTTTATAAAGGTTTGCTTTAGAGGAGTTCCAATATCTTAAAATGGAGTTGGTAATTATTTTCAAATGATGATGAAACTGTTGACGTCAGTTTCCATGTAGATGATATCCATGTAAATGGAGATATCTTAGAATAATAACTGCGCAGTATTGACAGGAAGATGCAGTAATGTTGTAGAGATTGCAGTCCAGGGGCCTGATAAGGATCATTGGAGGTGTGACACTCCAGCCTGAATCTGTATTTTCTTACTTGTGTTACACTGACTGGGAAAAATAGCGTGTTACACTGGTGGGACGTTTAAAAAAAAAAAAAAAGGAAGTCCAGTAAAAAAATATTGGGCCATTTTTTCTCTTCAAGGTTGCCTCGAACTAATGATACTGATTGTAGTATTCTAGGAGCAGGTTCTCAGGAGCAGGTTATGAGGAGCAGGTAACTGTTGGAGAGTGTCCAGAGGAGGGCTACGAAGATGGTGAAAGGCCTTGAGGGGAAGACGTACGAGGAACGGCTGAGGTCACTGGGCCTGTTCAGCCTGGAGAAGAGGAGGCTGAGGGGAGACCTCATCACAGTCTACAACTTCCTCATAAGGGGGTGTCGAGAGGCAGGAGACCTTTTCTCCATTAACACCAGTGACAGGACCCGCGGGAACGGGGTTAAGCTGAGGCAGGGGAAATTTAGGCTTGACATCAGGAGGGGGTTCTTCACAGAGAGGGTGGTTGCACACTGGAACAGGCTCCCCAGGGAAGTAGTCACTGCACCAAGCCTGTCTGAATTTAAGAAAAGATTGGACTGTGAACTTAGGCACATGGTCTGAACTTTTGGGTAGACCTGTGCGGTGTCAAGAGTTGGACTTGATGATCCTTAAGGGTCCCTTCCAACTCAGGATATTCTATGATTCTATGATTCTATGAAACTTGCACTTTTTACTTCTGTTCAAAATTTTCTTTAAAGCGGTTGAGCATTTCTAAATCCGGAGAGATAACAAGTGGTGCAACTTGAGTTTACAGGTAACAGTAACTGGGTTGAGGTGAATAGTATCTACAGTCGACTGGAAGACCAAATGATTAAATTTATTTTCAGCTTTTACCAAACAGAGGTAAGTATCTCTGACTTCCAGAAGTACCCCTTTGATGTTTGTTTTAAATTTTCTGACTTTCAGCTCTAAGAATGGTCTATTGATAGTACTTGAAATGTTCTTCCAAAAACCTTTAGTCTGCTTTCTAAAGAGATAAGACGTCTTAAGGTTAAAAAAAAAAAAAAAAAAGTTTTTTAATTAAAAAAAAAAAAGCAAACTTTATTTTTAAAAAGTTTTAAGAAATGACGCACATTGCTGCCTTAGATTTGCAAGAGTTAGTCTGTTGTTCCCCTTGTAAAGTAGATGACATTGTTATGAATGAATTAAGTTACTGATGAGTAAGTTTCCATTATGTTGAGGTTGCTTTTAGACAGTGCTATCCAAGAAATGTGTAATGATACAGTAATTAGCAATTTTGATGCAGTTTATTGTTAGCTGGAGAAAAATTGCCAGGAGAAATTGTTTGGAAATGGGTTTTTGTTTTTTCAAAACTCATCTCCAAGTAAGTAGTATATATGGAAATTACATACTGAATGTTCCAGTACTTTATCTTTGAGTTGTCTAGGGATTTCGTCTTCTGTGATTTGGAAAATTAAGAAATAATATTCTTAAGTCAAAATCAGATTGGATACGTTCATGTGAGTTATGCAATGAACTTTTTAACATTTATTTTTAGGGTCTGAATGTGGCAGTTTGGGATTTGGGGGCCTTGATAAACAACTGTCGAAGTGGTGTAATACCAATATTATGAGTGTGTGTTTGAATGAAAACTACAGTTATAACTGAATTTATTTGTAATAAAAGCTGTAGGAATATCAACTCTAGTTTTATGGGTCACATGAAGATCATGTGAAGATATGAATTTCTCTCAAGGGAATAAAATAAAAATACCACTGTTCAATAACTAGATTATTTTCAGTTTAAATAAACAATGAATCCTAGCAAATTGTGTATCAATTTAGAGCTATTCTTCCTTTTAGATACCATCACAAGAATTTTTGGAGCTTAGAAGCTCTTAGAAAAGTTTCTAAGATAGAAGAAGATTAAGTTTCAAGGGCTCTTCAGCTGTGAATCTTTCGGCTGTAAATTTGAAATTTCACAGATGTCCTCTATTGTATGGAGACATGTTTATAAAAATGAAGGAAAATGATGCGGTCATCCCTGGTCTAGGCTAGAAAGAAGAGTTTAATCTTTTCATAATGTGTAAAAACAATACCGTGAATAGTTTACTAGATATTTGAATGGTGTTTTGATTGCCTTACAAGGGAGCTCTCAGTATGATCTAGATTTCTGACATGTAGTATGTAGTAATGTAAAAAATTACTTTTTTTTTTTTTTGTACTGTTAAGTACTTATGAAGGAGTTTTGTTGAGTAAAATTCTGCTATTCTGTCTGTCCATGTGTACTTGTAACATTTAGGTGAAGACTGAAAATTGAACAGGACTGTTCTTTGTTTGAAATAAGGGCTACTGAGTGGGTGGATTATTTCATAAAAGCTGTATGTAATGTTAGAGAAACACTGCGGGAAATCAGAGGCGTTAGAAACTTTCTCTGTGCATTTCTGGAAGGTGTGCGGAGAAGCTTTGCTGCTGGACTAATGCAAATGCCAAAAAAAAAACATAACAACCATGAGACTATAGTGGAAGTACTGTGAACCAAGAAGTCTGAGGGACTAGCAAAACTGAAGACATGAAAATGGTAACGGCTTGGGTGATTTGTGTAAATGCTTTGCACTTAAACATGAAGTGCTTTTTAAAGTCTTTTTGTTTCATGGAGTCTTTTCTTTTTTCTCCCTAGCTCTTCTGCTACTGTATGCTTTTTCTAAAACTGGAGGAAAATGTTAGTGTACCAGCACAGATACAGGATCTTGCAATTATGCATTATTTTATGTAGTTTAATTTAATCTGATGATACTTAAAGGAAGAGTGACAGTTGTATGCTTCATTTAACTTTGTTATTTCCTGACTGGGAAATATTTTTAGCAGCTTTGGTGTTCACTTAATATTTTTCTGAAAGAGTAGATCTGGAGCATAGAAACTTTCTGGATGCTTTTTTCCTTTTAAAGGTGATCTGTGTATCTGAGAAAGAATGTTCTGGCATACACCTCAGATAAGCTTGCATGTGATTAGAGTGGTGCTGCTGCAGCACCTGTAATCTAGGGATGTCTGACTCTTTTCTGGGTGTAGGCTCTTCCTGTGTGTCAATCCCCATATTAGAATTTTAATTTTAGCAACGTGACACGGTTGTGATTAGACTTTGACCCTAGAAATGACTTGGAGCAGTGTTTTCTTATGTCATGTTCTGTTGAGTGTGGCTGTGCAAGATAATAGAAACACCCCTGTGGTGATAAAATTTAATGGCACCTTCAAGTTGTTAGGCCAGCTGGCTCCCTTGAGTGAATCTGAGATTTTTCTTTTTGACCTGTAAATATGAAAGAAATTGTTTGAGTGTTAGTGTGATATCTTTGGTAGCGGTGCAACCTGAAGGGCTTATGGTCGTTTCCAGTGAACTTGAAAAACGTGAACTTCTAATACAAGTGATAAGGAAATTTGATTTTTTTTTTTTTTTTTTTTTTTTGTAGCCTTATTTATTATGTAGCCTTATTTCCCTTTTTCTCATAAATGTTGTTGAAATGCTTTGAGGTTATGAATACTGATTCAAGGATAAAAAGATTAGGAGGACTTAAAATTTCTCCAGTGTAGGTTCAGGGAAAGATCGTTTTGCTTCACAGACTTTCTGTACCAGCATGTGTTTGCTTAATATATGATGTGTTCCTTTTGGGTGGTGTGTGAACTTGGAACAACAGCAGCAAAGCTGCTGACTATACTGAGTGTATAATGCAACAAAAGACAGACCTTTTTTTTTTTTAACTCATCCATTTATTCACCATGTGTATAGTATTACAGTGTTTTGTTTCAGTACCCTTTCTTCGAACTGTTTTCTTTTGATGTTTAAGTGCATACTTGTAAGTAGTTCAAAGGTCGCGATCTGCCAGAAGAAAAAAATACAGAACTTTCCCACAGTGAATTCATGTGGAAGTGAGATATTTGCTCGTTTCCAGTTTTTCTGCGCCTAATTCTTAGGGAATTTTCAGTATTCTGGGTTCTTCTGATTACCCTACTGCAAAACAAGAATTTTTAAAAAAACAAACGAAGATAGTGGTGAGTTGAGGCTCATTTTAATGCACACGTCCATGTAGTTCGATTAAATCATTCAGCTTTTTGTGTATGTAGAATTCAGTTTGGTAGAATGTGTGCAAAACAAGCGTTTAAACAAGCTGCGTTTTCTGAGTTGGAAACGCTGTGTTGATTTTGTAAGCAAGCAAATCAGAAATGCACAAAACAATTCTGTAGAGTAAAAATGTTCTCTCAAGGAAATATTTGACGAGAAGGCTGAGAACTATCACAAAATGATCATCTAACTTTAGACAGTAGAGTCTTTAGGGAATGGTCTTTGTAATCCTTGCCTTGACTTTGGTGAACAAGAATTTAATCACCTATTGTATTTAGAAATAACATTATTGAAGTTGTAACATCAAGAGCAAAAAGTTTGAAAGAAGTAACATGTAGATAAACCATAACAACAGGTTCCAATCATGGTGCAGAGCACAGAGCCAAACCCTCTTTTAGTGGGAATAACTATTGGAGTCTCAGAGTTGGTATGGCCATACCAGCATGGTGGCTAATCTAGTTTTGCTATTAAGTTTTGCGTTTGACCTCATACTTCAGCTGATGTAAAGCAGTATGGCATAAGCTTGTAATTCTCTGTGTACCCAGAAAATACAGTTGCTCTTATATGCTTCTCCCTTAAAATGGGGATTTTGTTTCAGGATGACTTTACTCTAGTATTACAGCTAATATTATATTTTTTGGGTTGATTTGACCATGTGTTCTCAATCTAAGCAGTATATTGACAGTATATATTGACCAGAAGCCTGCCTGTCTTTTACTGTCAATTTTAATTTCTGTCTCTAAAACTGAATCCTAGATTCCTTTTATACTTCAGCAGGTATAAGGTGTTTTCTGTCAGCTGAAACGTATCTAGCTATTGTTTTCACTGCTCTTGCTTGTCTTTACCACTCCTTTCTTTGCTTTTTAGGTGATCTCTTTACAATGCTTGGGAATATCTGTTAAATTCCATAAAATGATGAGCTAATAGAGGGTTTATTTATTTAACTTCACATTTCTATGACTGTTAATTGCTTCCTTACAGTCACATTTCACCTTCTATCTTCCATCTATAGGAATTGAAGACTTAATTTGTAACTAATAGCTATTTTTTCTTGCTGTGTAATACAGTTGTGATTTTTTTGTTGTTGTTAATGGCATACAAGCCTCATATATTACGTAGAGTCTTTGAAAAAGTCTTCTGGGTTTTCTCTAACAGTTTGCTAAGACTGATGTGATTAACCCCATAACGTGCTTTATATGCATTCTACATCAGGACTATTTGAATGCCAAAGTAATTGCAAATGCTGCATATATTTCCTTTTAGTGCTTTTCCTCTAAAAGGAGCATTATGATGAAGAAGAGAGATTAGCATGAGCAGCATTATTCTTTCATAGGTAAGTACAATATAAATAAATACAAACAAACCCATTAATGTCTTTTGTATTTGTAGATATTTCATAAAATGTTAGATAAAGGTAGATATTTCATAGGTATAAAGGTAGATATTTCATAAAATGTTGTACAGGAACTTATGTGATGAAAGTTGAGGTGATCTCCTTATGTCAAATTAACTGCAGATTATTTTATTAGCAAGTATTGTATCCTGAAGAAACTGATAGGAATGCCTAAGTGTCTTCCTTCTGACATAGTGTGCTAAAAATGTAATGAGCTTATTATGTTAATTTAGCAGAAATCTGATAAAAGGTGGTAACTTCAGTTTATATAAAGAAGCATACCCATAGTATAACTGGAATATCTGTTGGTTCAGTAGCAGAAGATGGAATTATATAAATTACCATATAATAGATTCATTTTTGGAAGCTGAAATATGTGTTAGTGTGGTTTAGTTTAGTAGTTAGTTAGTGTGGTTTCATGCATTGTTTCCTTAAATTTCAGTGAAGTTCTCAATAAAGCATTACTTAAACACGGTGAGAATTTTTTAATTTTTTTAGGAAATAATTCAGCAAGCAGCTTATTTAGTATATACTCTATTATATGGAATTTTATTAGTTTTATTCTTGCTTTATGGTTTGCTCACAAAATGCTAGTACAATTTATGAAATAAATTATTTTGATAATCTTGACTATAAGCACAAGTATTTATCCCATGAAACCATTGTAACTTACCTTTTTGATTTTTGATTCCTTGTTTTTTAAAATGATGTCTGGCAAAATCTGTGTGTGGATACAAAAAAAATTTAGAAGTAGATGTTCTTAAAATTGAAAACTCTGTGGTAGACTATTTCTACTGAAAGCTCTTGCTGCTTTAGAAAAGCAGTTACTCACCTTCATTTTTTTGGAATGTCACATATCTGAAAGACATGAACATTGTTTTTGTAAGTGTATTTGTTATCTGTGACAAGGTGTCGACAGTGGATAGCTGCAGGGTAGCTTCCATGAGAAGAGGCCTGGGGCTGCCCTGTATGTACTGGACACAGCTGCTCCATCCAGTGCCAGTGACCCTACCAGAGGACACAGCTGAGCCCAGCAGCCACGTGTGTGTGCCCCTATGGGAAATCATGTTTTAAAACGTGCAAAAACTGCTATGCAGCAGCTGAGGAAGATTGGAGTGGGAGAAATGTGAGAGAAACCGCCCAGCAGTCACTGAGAGGGTGGACAGCAAGTGCAGAAGGAGGGCAGGAGGCACTCCAGGCACAGAGCAGTTCTGCGTGGGCTCCTCTCCACGGGCTGCAGCTCCGGCCCGGGGCCTGCTCCTGCGGGGGCTCTCCATGGGCCGCAGCCTCCTCCAGGCCACATCCACCTGCTCCCCCGGGGGCTCCTCCACCCATGGGGGGCTGCAGCGTGGAGATCTGCTCCATGTGGGACCCATGGGCTGCAGGGGGACAGCCTGCTCCACCAGGGGCCTCTCCCTGCACAGCCCGCAGGGGAACTGCTGGTCGGTGCTCTGGGGGGAGCAGCCATCCACCCATGGGGGACCCGTGCTGGAGCAATTTGCTCCAGGGTAATGGATCCGATAGTATGGAGCCATGTGGGAGCAGAAGAGCTGCTGCCTGTGGGCGAGGCCCATAGTGGAGCAGAGGAAAAATGTGAGGAGGAGAGTAGCAGAGAGGAGCTGCTGTGCACTGACCACAGCACCCTTTCCCCAGCCCCTTGCACTGCTCAGGGTGTGGGGTGAGGTGTTAGAGGAGTTGAGAACAAATGTGTGAAATTGGGCCTGGGAAGAGTAGGGGCAGGAGGTAGTTATTTTTATTTCTCACCATCTTAGTTCACTTTTAGTTGTCTATAAATTAATTTTGCGCAAGTCGTATCTTTTGTCTGTGATGGTAATTGGTAAGCGGTTAGAGAATCACAGAATAGCTTGGGCAGGGATGGAGTCAGCTTTCCCTGCAGTGGCCCATGCCATGCTGTGCTCTGCACGTGTAGCTCAGACAGCCCAGGTATCACAGCAGTGTTTGGTCTGTTGCTGAGCAGTGCTGGCACAGCATCAGGACTCTGTCCAACCCCCACCAAGGCTATAGGGCAGGAGGCTGGGAGGGGACGTGGCCATGGCAGCTTGCCTAAACTGACCAAAGGGACGTTCCATGCCGTAATAGTGTCACACTCCGCAATAAGTTGTGGGAAAGGCAAAAGAGAGGAGGCTCTCATTATGAAGATGTCTGTCCCCTCAAACAACCGCTATGCATATCAAGGCCCTGCTTTCCAGGACGTGGCTGAACCCTGCTTGTTGATGGGAAGTAGAGAGTAACTTATTTTCTCTCAGTGCTTCCGTGTGGCCTTTGCTTATTTTTTCCCACTTCCTTTCCCATCTCAACCTGTGAGCTTTTTTAAATTTATTTTCCAGCATACTTTCTTCTCCCCTCTTCTGAGGAGGGGGAGTGAGGCAGTGGTTGTGGTGGAGTTCAGCTGCCCAGCTGGGTGCAACCACCACAACTGGAAGAGATCTTTAAAGATCATATATCCCAACCCCTCCACTGAGTGATGGGGATGGTGGGGAGGAGGGGCAAACACTAGTTTGATGTCCATAGCTAAGGTATTGGCATTTCGATGACTAGATGCATAGCAGAAGTGTGTTATTTTACTGGGGAAAAAGAATCCTAAGAATCCTGTTAACTCAGAAATCAGACTTAGATCTTTTCAGGTTTACCTGCATGACCAGTCTCTGTTGTGAAACCTGTTGGTATCACTGATGTGAACGATTACTGACTGTCTAGCTTTTCACTGTTCTGAGATGATTCTTTCAAGCACTTGGTAGGGTGAAGATTTTGGTATGTGAAAAATAATGCCAGGAAATTTGGCCTTCCCCTACTATTTAGATTACCAAAGCACTATGTTAGTACTGTGCAATTTTTATTTACTTATTTTATTTTACTATTTTGAGTTGGCAATTGTATGCTGAGCTTAAGGGCGTTGCTTCTACTTGCCATGAAGGCTGTATGTATTTACTCAAAAATTCTAGGTTTGCCGTGGTAGTTCTCAGTGGAGAACCAGTAAAATATGGAACACAAGTCTTTTTTTTTTTTTTTTTTTTTTTTTTTTCTTTTCATTTGCTGATTAAAAGATCTATATATTCTGCTGTGTCAAATGTACTGACCTTCTTTCCAAGTAATAAATAGTTCACTTAAAGTCCTACCTTAACATACTCCATTTCTGGTTTCCTTATTTCTTAACTAGCTTTGTAGCACAGTGGGTGAGGAAACAATGGGTAATGTTTCCTCTTTAGTTCTTCAAGGTCACTGGCTTGGAACGTTGCTTTAGGATATCTAACAATACTCGAGCCTGCAAGAGTACATTGCAGCCAAATGTGCCTGTATTATTATTTCTCTTAAATGCATCTACTTGTATTATACCTCTACATTTATTACTTACTATCATACTTTTCCATTGCATTACGCTTTTCTAATTGGATTGGAACCCCTATTTGTGTTTCTGGGAACAAGTCTTTCATTGCCCTTTTATAGTAATCATGTTTTTTCACCAAATAAATTTGCTTGCGCTTCGTTGTTCAGCAGATTGTTTAGTCAGCTCTTGATTAGTGCTTTTTTTAAACATCATCTACTAAAAACTATTATGTGAATATCCCTGATACAGCAGATGCAGTTATTCAGTATTCATATTCTTTTTATGACTTTTTCTCTGCTGGCTCTTTGATTTTTATGACACAGTAATAAGCTGAAATGTGTGTAATAATAATTCTATTTCATGATAGTTGAGTTTAAGAAATTACAGCATCTTCCCTTCAAACCAGTGAAAATAAGCTCCTGGTGACCATCTTTAACAAAGGCTGTATAAATAGCACTAGGTACATTATTTTTTTCAGAGGATGTTTTGTTCTTCTGCCATGTATTCTCAATATTGAGGAAACTGTAGCAAAATAATTCTGAACAGGTATTTAAATCTCCCAGAAGTTTTGGCTCTGTAGTAGCTAATCTTCTCAATTTTGTTTTTTTAAACCACTGTTGTCAAATAGAAAAAAACGGTCACTATTCTTACGGACTAGATAAAGCTGAAAGCTTTCTTTAATTCTTTATTGCAGTAGTAAGCTAGCATGCATTTTCTGAAAAAAAAAAAATGTTGGAATTGGTGTCTGGGAAATGATGCTAAATGGTGGATGGGGGGAGTATGAAAGCAAATGTATGACCTAATTAAATGGGGCAGGAGAGAATAAATATTTTGAGTAAATACATTTTCAGGTTCCACAAGTTACTGAATGAATTGTAGTGTCCTTGTCGTAAGTGTATAAATCATGAATCTCAAACTAATTCAGAAAAGGTAAAGGAATCATTTTCACTTTGAGTGTCTTTCAGTAACTTCAGTAACTATGTAGCTTGAGCATTTCCTTTGGTAAATAGATACTACTTGGGGAAAAAATCAGAACTGAACTGTTGTCTCTTGCAGAGCTGGCATGAGATGCAACGAATGTTTAAATAGCAATTTTAGGTCTGTTCACAGAGTCAGGAAGTAGTTTTATAGGGTATTTCTTTAGGGAAAAAATCTGTTGTATAGAGCCTTGAGATTTTTTTAGCTCATCTCAGTTGCACCAATATCTGTAGCAGTTGTGTGCTGGAAACAGACTTTTAACTATGCAGGGGTACTTCACAGAAGATCTGTGAAGCAAATGTTGTTGCATTTTAAGTGTATGGCAGATTAAAGGAAGATGTAACTTTGTACAAGGATTTTACTGTTTTGAATAACTTTGTTTTTCTTTAACAGAGTTCTTGTAAATGCTAGTAAGTATTGCTGGTTGCGTACATTTTGGAGATACGTTTTGCTGCAGATACTATCAAGGGGAAAAGAAACAAGAACAACTTTGCAAATGGGATGAATGTGCTGTTGTTGACTGCTTCCTGACAGTAACCAGCTGGGCACTCTGCTAGTGATGTTCGCATTCTCACACCATCTAACTGGAGTTTGCTTATACTGATTTTGAAAAGAGGAAGAAATCAAAGTGGAGTACCGTAAACTTGACATGGATAATAAAAAAAAAGACAAGGACAAGCCAGATGAAAGAATCCCACGGACTTCTGGGAGGTCTGGCCATATTCCACGTGGAACTGGTTCAAGTTCAGGAGTGTTAATGGTTGGACCTAACTTCAGAGTTGGCAAGAAAATTGGAGGCGGTAACTTTGGAGAATTACGATTAGGTAAGATGACTGTTCTGTATTTCAACTTTCATTATTCAAAGCCATGTGTGTAGGCTAGGCATGAAGATACCTTCATGATATCCACACCATATAGCTCTTCAAACTACTTGCACGCTTCAGATATGTTCATTTTGCCTTGTAGCTCTCTTCTGGGTTGAACCCTAGTCCATATAAGCTCTATTACATATTAAGACTCAATGCAGCGGGAGACTTTCCAGGGCTAATAACATTTCATAACTGTGTGCAATGCTGTCCCATGTTCAGTCAGTTGTCTCTTCTAAGATGGTGGTAATGCTTTCATAGTTACCATATTTTGCTCTCTATCCTGACTTCCAGAAGCAGCTTATTCAGATGTATTTGAAGCTAAATGTATATGAGTCTTAATAATGTGTTAAGAATGTCTCTTGGAAGACAGCGTAGCAGGCACTCCAGAAGGTTTAACAACAGCAAGCTGTTGGATCCCTTGGTTTCCTTTTCACCAGTAACAGTGTAGTGAGGCTAAACAGTAAGCTGCTGTTAATTAGGGTCAGTCAGACTGGGTCTGGAGTTTTGGAGAAGGAAGCGGGGGGAGGTGGTGCTGGATATCTTACCATTAATAAAAAAGTACACAATGGACACGATGGGTGGTTTTGAAAGAGAAGATACCAATTTATTTTTGGGCACTTACATTTCCATGATGACAGCATGGCTGTCCAGGGTTTTTAAGATATGGAAATTTTGTATGTATTAACTAACGTAACTGAACAGTTAATGGCAAGAATTTGCTCCAATATTTATGGAAGACTTGACTTAATGCTGTTTTTGAAGGTTAAAAGGGACTTGTTCAGGTGTGGGGCATATGAGAGTAGGGTGGGCTATGTTGTTGTTGCGTTTCTGTTGGTATTCTGTTTTTGGTAGAACTACTTATTGTGCTGCAGAAAGATAATAGAAACTGGTTTTTGTATAGTGCTGTCGGGGGCACTATACTCTGTGTCAGAATGCAAATAAGATGAGCACAGTAATGCTGTAGAGGAATGAAAGACTATTACTGTACCTCTTAATGAGGATACTGAATTTAAAACAGTCTCAGTAAGAGGCACTGTAGTTATTCCAGCAGCAATTACATGAAATTGCTATATATGTGCCTCTGAAAATCAGAAGTCAGGCAGGAGCTCTGTTTTGAATTTGTCTTAAACTTTTCTAAACTCTCTTTGAATGATTACTTTTAACTTAAACCTCTCAATGAAATAAAAGAAACCAATACAATTAATATGTCACATTTACTGCTGAAGGTAACTATAAAAGAATCAAATTGAATATTTTCTTGTCCATTATCTTGGTGTGGTCGCAGCATGCAAAATTGGTTATCTATTTCAGATTATTATCATATTATCTATTTTGGTTACAGCAGATACAGAGTGAAATCATCCATTTCTTTTTAAAAGAAGTAATATTGAAGTGGCTAAAAATTAGTGTGATAGTGAAATAAATTGTGCATACTGGTAAAAGAAATAGGGGGAAGAGTATTCTGTCCTTCCATCTGCAAAGTGCGCCAGGCTTTTTTTTTAAACATCTTATTTGTTCCATACATTGATTCTTCAAGCCCTAATTTATTAGGGGTAAAGCCGTAATTTATTAGGGGTAAGATGTTTTAATTAATAATTAACTGCTTAAAGCGACAGCTAAGATTGGTATTACAGATAGATTTTTAACTTCTTACTTTCTACTGTAGTAATGCATACGGAAAAATAACTTAAAGCAGGCATCCCTCCGTTGTTGTGTACAAAGATGTACGCAAGCAGTTAATTTGTTTTGTGGACTTCATCAAACTTGAATATGTTTGGCATGTGGCTTAAGGTCCAGTCTTCAGCCATACAGGAGGAATAAAGTTGTTAGAGTGATGAAGATGTGCTTCAGAAAGTAAGAAATTCAGTTGCAGCTTAGTAGCCATTGTGGTACTACTTCTTCCTGAGAAGAAAGGAATTGCCACTGTTCTGTGGTTTGTTGTGGTTAACGTGGTAAATTGGCTGCATGTCAAATCAGTAATGTTACTGTAAGAATGTTGCAAACTTGGTGAAATAGCTGAAATTTTGTCTCAATGAAAGTGCCACTTAAAACACTATGTGCAACCATTGAGTTGCAAAGGACTAAATTGTTTTGAATATTGAGCTGTTAATCTTAAAACTTTCCTTAGCTGTAGTTAAGATAAGTTTTCTTTTATTGTCCCACCAGTCTTATGTTCCTGCTGGTTGTGATGTATTACATGTTACCTTCTTCTGTGCTTTCAGAGATATCAGAAGTGTCAAATGTGATGTCCTACATTTTTTGAGATGATTGCACTGATTCGCTGTATTCAAAGTTACAATATCCCTTCTAATGTTTCTTCAGAATGATAAACCTGTCTGCACTCACTCCCCTGGGGTACTGGATTTGTTAACTAATCTAGTAGATGACAGGAATATCTAGTTAGACTGAATGAGCATGTTCCCTGCAAGGCTTTTTTAAACTGTTTTCAATATGGTAATACAATGCAAAAACACAGAGACAGCTTCAAAGTATTCTTTTAAAACAAACAAGCACAATCATAAAATACGTATTTTAGGTACCTGGGATGTCTGCTGTAGTCCCTGGACAGATCATTGAATCATGATAGATCATTTGCTTGGTAATCAGGTTAGGGTACATCCTTCAGGTAGCTTGCTTTTTGTAAATTTGATCCTATAACAGACACACGATTTTATAGTTATTCTTTTTTTTTTTTTTACTGCTTTGCAAGAGTAGTCTATTTTTAAAAATAAGGACTAGAGCTGAGATCAATCTCTTATTATAAACGTAATTATCTTTACCTTTTTGGTTTGGTCCATTTCTTTCTTTTCCTGTTCATTTTTTTTTTTTTTTTTTTTTTTTTTTTTTTTAACAAAACCAAGCTAAATACGTCAAATTTGGACACTAGTAATGTTACAGAGAAAAACATAGGGTTGTCTTTAAAATAGTACACACTGGAATCATTTGGATCCTGTAGGGAAATTAGAAGTGTCAGAAGTGATTACTTTTTTTTTCTCCCTTACCTGATACTTTTCAGTTTTACACCTTTTGTAGCTTTAGTGTTACAGTCATTGCATAAAATTTTGAAGTAATGGTGATTAGAAATCCAGTTGCAGAATTGCTTTTAAAACAGCAGATGCATTTTCCAAATGCATTTCCAAGTATTTAACTTGGCAATAATGTTCTTGCCATCTTCGTCTTAAGTCTGAGTTTAGTAATATGCAGAAGTGGGGTGCTGGAGGGGAGAAGGGAAGGGGGATGGAAGCCCTTATCAATTCTATGTTGTTAGAATGTAATGTTGCAAAACTATATAACAATTTTAGAAAAAAAATAGTTTTCAGCAATGAATCTGAAAACATAAAATATCAAATTTGATTTAGATACTAGAAAAGGTTGAAAATTGGTACATTACTGTAAGAATGTTGCAAATGTGGTGAAATAGCTGAAATTTTGTCTCAATGACTTCTGACACTATTCAAAAACCAAGTTCTCCTTGAAGTATGGCATAACAGTAAAAAAAACCTGCATTTTTAAAATGATTACCAGAATATTTATTCTCTTTGACGAGCAGTTCCAAAGAATCTTAAGCGAGGTTTAAATGTGATTTTCCTTGATTAAGGAAACAGTACCAGATTCTGTTAATTTTTTTTTTTTTGTAACTGAAGATTGTTTAATTTGCCTTTCCTTTTTTTAGCCTGTGCTTTTAGTTACAATTCTTGAAGTGTATATAATTTATCTTTAATTGGTAGGCTTAAATCTTGAAATCAGATGATTTATTTTACTCAGATGTGTATAGTAATGATATGTTCATCATGTAGACTTGTTCCATTTATCTTCTCTGTTCTCGGGATACCTAAAGCATTTGTAAGACATGTTGAAAATGTTTAAGTGTTTATGCTCTTTTATTTATTTATTTTTTTTGTTTCTTATAGTCCTCCTATTGTAATTTTAAAAACAATAATAAAAAACCTCTGAAACCTTACTAAATTATTATTTTTTTTTTTTTTTTTTTTTTACTTTTGAGTAAGACATTTATGGCAGAGTAACCCTGTGTTTTTTACTGTGAACTATAGTGAAAATTATCACAGAAATTGTGTGTTTCTGTAATTCAGACCAAAAATCTTATACTTTCTAAACTATAAACAAGTTCCTAAGACTTGTTGTGAGTTTAAATTGCTATTCATACTTTGCTTGTAAAGGTCCTCTGTTATTTTAACGCTGTTAAAGCCCAAGTTGTTTGTTTGCTGAGCATGTCATCTGTGATTTTCTGATGAGTTCTTGACAAGTAATTTACTTTAATTGCTAAGGAAAGTAGTCATAAGTTTGCTGTGTTTTATGAGGATAGTTTTTGGCAGAATAGATCTCCCACAGCTCTGTGTTTTTATGAACTGTCACTGCTGAAGTCTCACATTCTTGTTTTTGTTGTTTTTTGTTTTGTTTTGTTTTCAAGGAAACAATTTATACACAAATGAACATGTGGCAATTAAGTTGGTAAGTTAATACTTTTTTGTTAAGATTTGGGATGAAAAACTAATCAGGATTTTCCTTACAATATACAATGACTTTTTTCCTTAATTGAAATCATTAATACTTTTGTATGTTTTCATAGTAGTTAGATGAAAGTAGTTAGTCGTAGTTGTAATTATATGCTTTGGCCATATTGAATAAAGCCAGTGTTAATTGTCACTATTCTGAGAGCTAAATCAACGTCTTTGAAGTCAGTGATTGACTCCTGCTTCAGCAGTCTGCTCAGTGGTTCTCCTAATAGAGTATTTTCTCTTGCCACAAGTAGGTAAAAGCCAAATTTACTGCAAATCTGGTATCAGATGACTACAAAAAGCTCCAGAAATTCTACAGAATGTCCTTAGTTTAACACTCTTATTCTAGCAACAAACTGTTTTTCATCTGTTGTCATTGATACTTGCACTTCTGATTTGGTAGGCTTTTTATTTGTAACGGTGTGTCAAAAGTTCCCTTTCACTTACAAATATGTAAAACTTACGTATTTGTTAACATGATATTGTTCTGTTTTTTTCTGCATCTTTCATTAGAACTATTCAACTTACTTCATGTTTTGCTTCTGAACTCATTTTAACTTTTAGGTAAATGTCTGTTTTCATAACCAATGTATTTCAAGACAGAATTAATTTGTTTACTTTTTGTCCTTTAATTATTTTGGGGACTGCTGTATATTTCTTGTTGCTACAGTAGAACAGAATGCTTTTCACAGCGTAGAGTGGTGAAATTTGGGTTCTGTAAAGAGGAAGACAAGCTATGGAAACAGAGAAATAGATGGCTTAAAACTGGAAGCCTAAAAAGTACTACATGTTTATATAATCCATGAAAAATGTGTGTACAACTATCCACTGTTTAGAAAAATATGATTAGAATAATAATTATTAGAAAATAATTCTTTCAGGAGTAGTTACAGATTTAAAAACAGCCAGGTTGTACTTCAGAAGAGTAATGCTGGATGCAATTCAAAGGGTGTTCATCGTGTTTGCATTATATCTGATCTAAATTCACTTTGTTTTAAAACAATCTTGAAGTGATTTTTTAATGTCTGGTGAAACTTGGAAGGTGTTCTGAGAACTCCTCTAGTTAAAAACTACTTACTGTAGAGCACATTCAGAAACAGTTTGCAAGAGAGTGATATTTTGAAGCATTAATTGCATGATATTGAGTGAGAAAACTTTTTAATCTGCTCAGTGATAAAACCGTTTTTATTACTTACGTCGTTTTTTTTTTTTGCTGAATTTTTGCTTTTCTGCTGTTTTGCTTCTCCTGCTGGAGAGCGTGCCAGGACTCTGTAACGGTTAGGGAGGTTGTACACCTGCTTGTGGTATACGTTCCTTTCCCTTTATAAACATTAGTCTAACAGCTTAGCATTTATTCACTTTTTGTGTTTTGCGAGCAGTCATCAGGTCTGTGCTCTTTGTTTTGTTAGCTTAATTAAGGTGCTCATAACTTCCTCTTCCTTTTAGTAATTATCTGTACCCGTTGTAGTTTACTGAATGAGGTAATTTGAATAATGCATGTATTCTAGTTTGAACAGCAGCTGGTGGAAGATATGGTTGTAATACTTCCTACGCTATACCAAAATTGTATTTTAATTCCTTATGGTAGCATCACACTATTTACTTACTGGTTTATTGTGAGCAGCTGGTAGGAGAATCTGTCTTCTCCTATGCCAGATGTTTTGTATATAAATGTAACCATATACCTTGTTCAAAAATGATAGTGTGAGTTACTCCTGAAGGCTTGCTGGGTTACTGATCTGTTACTGATGTTTAAACCAAGTGGATTTTATGACTATTGTTTTGACTTCAAATTTTTCAGTGTGTTTAATATTTTCCCTCCTGTGCAGTGTACAAATATGTTCTTGTTCATGATACTTCTGGTAGTTTAGGGAATACTTGTGAAAGAAAGAAGTTTAAACTATGTAAATTTCTTCTTATGACCCGTAGGCCTCACACAGATACTCATTTTAATTCATGAAGTTTATATAAAGTGGGTATTTATTGTCCTAAGACAGCTACTTTCAGGATCTTAATGCTTATAATCCATTTTCTTTCATTTGGCCTTTATTTTGTTGGACAGGTACTCAAGATTGAAAGGCCAGAACTGCCCCCCCTTTTTTTTTTTGATTGGAACAAGAATGTTAAGAATGGGTTTTGTGCTGGCTAACTGCATGTTTCTGCTGTTTGAGTAGTATGCAGACTAATACCTTTTGATGAGGTAGTTCTGCAATTACATTGCTATTTGGTGTACTGTAAATGGTAGCAATTCCTAGCATTTATGGCTAGATTTCCTTCTCTTAATACATGACCCTCTACTGCATTTGCATCTCCTACTTGTTACTCAGCTCTGTCTTCTCTTTTGATTAACTTCTCCATTGCCCAAACGTACCTCCATGGGAGGTTGCTGAAGCACTAACCAAATATCAACTGAAGGAATTTCTGCTCGAGCAAATAGCTTGATTTTCCTTTGTCTTTGTGAAAGGCAACAAATTACAAGGTAGTCACCGGTGTTTTTCATCTGTAATGCTTAATTCATCGACTCATTAATCATCTAACTTACTAGATTTTAGGATTTTAGTCCATAAAAATTGTAAGAGGTTTGTAGGAAGGAACATACCAGTTCCAAGGCTAGAATTTTTCCTTTTTTTTTTTTTTTTTTTTTTTTTAAATTACTGCAGTCTAGAATGCTACCATTTCAAAACCTCTCTACTTGAAATGTGTAGACTAGTAAATCCAAATCACATGCAACTCTATTTAATAGACTGATCTTTTCCTTTAACAAGAACCCTACCTCTTAAAGAAAAATTTCCTGGAAATAGCTTTTGTTTGCTTCTTAAGGAAATACGAAGTAGAGACGGAATGCACACTGAGTTCTCAATGGATTATTAAAAATATGAAAACTAGGTAGTAGGTGAATATTGTGCTTTAGGCTAACTTGTAACGCTATGGATAAAGTGTTTTGTCATGGACCTTTAGATGGAAAGGGTGCATCTTGAAAACTATAGTAGTTTATTCCTTGTCTTTAGAGCAAAAATAATTGCAATAAAAATGCATTATGAACTTGAAATGGATTTTTCATTTCAAATGTCTTTATCCTTTTGTCTGAATGTACAAGCATCCCACAAAAGAAAATAAGAAATAAGGAAGAAAAGATTATGAATTAAGGAGCTATTTTTTTCTGCTTCTTTGGTAACTGGTACTATGTCAACTGCATGCTAATGCTTTGATGGCAGGAAAATCTCAAGAACTCAGGTTGAACCCCAAGCTCCTCATTAAGAGGGAATGCTCTTCTGTGGCGAAAAGAAGCTATCTATGTTAATGAAACAGCTTTGAAATAATAATGGCTTAGGTATTTGCCAAAGGATTCATAAGGAACTGTGCCAGTTCTGCATTGTTCTGTAAATCACATTCACAAGGCTGCTTTTACATTCAAGATTAATTATGTAAACCAAAAACATACAATTTCTTTGGTAAGAGGAAGAGCTGGCTTCAGAGTCTTCTGGGATTAATGTGACATTTGAACAGTGCTTCAGTTTTGGGTTCCCAAGCTTATTTTTAGTTCCTGAAATCTACCGTAACACTAATGAAAACAGAACCACGATGTGTTATTTCTTTTTTATTCTTAAATATAGTTCTCTTTTTAACAGTCACGAATTAAAAAGTTGTTTGCAGTGTGTCCTTCACTTTCATCTTACAGTGAAAGTTTACATGTAACATATATTTTTTTCTGGATTTCTGTTTATGTATCCTATTCTTCTCATATTTCAGTAGTTCTCTCCATACTTCAAAGTATGATGTGTAGGAACAAAACTAATTGTGTATGAATACGTTATTGTTCTTGCCCTCTCACTAGTTTTGTTAAATGAAAAAAATTATTTCTTCTGTATGTTTGGAGCTAGTGAATAGTTAATAAATCATCTAAGCCTACTTACACATGCATGCAGTTGCAGAAAACCCTCAATCAGTAAATAGATTGCAACTACATATTGTCACATTTTCTGCATTACCGGAAGCAGTAAAAGTATTAACACTGTCTATCTCCTAGACAGGATTTTGACTTAGTCTTTATCTGGTGGCCAGTTGGCAAGTAGACTTGTTAGACTGTTTGCGAACCTGTACCTCCTGGAGACTTATAAGAACTTTTCTGCTGATGACCTGAACAAGTGCCATTTATTTGAAGACCTGTCAACGTAGAGTTTTATGTCAAAAATAGGAAATCTTTTTCCTAGGAAAGTCCTCTCTCTTTTTTTTTTTCTTTATGTGAATAGCAAATTTAATATATGCAAGCTATTTTTCTTCCTCGTTATGAGAGTTGTGGGAGTGTCCTACAGTATTGAATAGTAAGAAATTGACAGTGCCTTTTCTTGTTGTATTAAACTGATGCAGAGTTTTGTGGACTAAAATGTTTTACACTTAGCAGTCAGAGTTGCAAGCTTTAATTAATGTGTGTATACAGTTGTACATTGTGTAACTGTTAGATTTGTATAATAACACTGCAGGCAAACCAGTAGCAAGTTTTTTGTATAGTTTTGTAAAAAGTTAAAATGTTTTATGCTTTAGAGTGGATTAATTTAAATATCTGGAAGCTGTATACTAAGGTTAATAATTGCACTTATTTGCTGAGACCCATATTTACAATAATATGCTTTAAGTGAAATCTGTCTTTAATATATGGCAATAAATTTCAAGTATTCTCAAACTGGAAGTGAGAGCTTTTGGTGGCCCAGCTAGTGTAGCTTAACAGCTGTGTGTAAAAGATTAACACCTTTTTGTTTTTAGAAAGTTCTTGCTCAGTTCTTTGTAAAAATTTCCAGTAAGCAACTGGAATGAATGCTATGGAGGATAAAAAACATATATTAAATTGTGCTTAGTTTATGTATAAGCTGCTGTGTTGGCCTCTTTTTACTTGTGGTCCTCAACAGTTGGTGTCCTGCCAGAATCAAATAACAAATGGATTCTGACAGGGATTTTGGCTGTAGCACAAGCAGCAATATGAAACATCTGAGTGTTGGAGGGAGATGGGTTGAGGAAGGGAACTCGGCTTCTTACAATTGCAGATTGGCTTGTGGCTTCTATAGCCTGGATGCACGACTTGGAAAGAACATAGGTTAATGAGCTGTTAGCTTCTGGAGAAGATGATGTGAGGAAAGAGATGAGTACCTTGCCTAAGCTTTTCCTGAAAATTGTCATTCAGCACTATCTGTTGTTGTTGGTAAGTGTTTGTATTAACAATCTTCCAAGTACATGCAGCAGTTGGTGCAGGAATAATTAGCAGTTAATGTCCAAATTGTCACTGACTCACTAGAAGTTTTCACGTATCACAAGAAACCAGGCATATCTTCTAGAAGGTGCTCTAGGAAATTACTTCAACAATCTTATAATAAAGTAGTATTTACTTTGGAAAGGGAAATACTCAAGAACTTAGGGCTTACATTGAGACTGCTTGTGTGTTCCTGTGTTTGATATCATGTCACTTTATTCTCTGAGATTTTGCAACATTAACACGTATGACAGAACTAAGATTTCATTAACTTATGTAAGATATGCTAGAGGAAAAAAGGTTTAAAAAGCAGTTATTTTGGTGCTTTTTTTTTTGTACTTAAAGTTTTAGAATGATGTAACTTAATCTATGTTAGGATGTGGCTATTTGGTGAATGGATTTTTTTTTTCCTGATCCTAGCATAAAACTATTTTTGTTGATAAAAATGCATCTATAGCAGGAGTGTGGACTGTCTAATTTGTGAAGCTCCATGCCAATGCCACCTTTTGTCTGAGGACTTTGACACATACTCTGGGGAGACAAACTTTTTTTTTTTTTTTTTTTTAACTCCATGAAGGGTCTGGGAATCAGTTCACAAGTTGGACCACGGGATAATGGAGCAATACAAGATGTAAAAGCCCTCTACACTCTGGTGTCACCTGTCTGGGCTTTGTTTCCTAGCTTTCTGATTACCTGTGGGTTTGGAGGGAATGTTCAAACTTTTCATTTATCTTGGGAGCAACAGGGTTAATTTGGCAGGTAGTAGGTTAGTGTATTAGTTTTTTAGGGTTCAGTAGGAGGCTCAAAGGCTTTTAAATGTTGTTTTTGTTTTTAAATCAGGAGCCAATGAAGTCGAGAGCACCACAGCTACATTTGGAATACAGATTCTACAAGCAGCTAGGAGCTGGAGGTAAAAAGCAGTGTCATATGTTTTACTGTAATGTAATACAGTATGCAATTTTTGCAGCAATTTTCTCATTTAGGGGTGTGAATCTTATTTAGTGAAGTGTCCCGAGGTACTCAAAACAGGAAAAAGACCCATAATCAGTGGATTAATATATGTTTTGTCCTGGTATTTTAAATTTTCTGTTCTTCATTAAAGTGTCTGAAATCCTCAGACTACTTAATAAACATTAAATATCACACAAATCATACCAAATCATTCAATTAAGCGGTCTTTATAAATTTTGTGTTTTCTCTTTGAATAAACACTATAAATAAACAAATTGCTGATCTAATAATATTTTTATTTAAAGTTGATAAGGTGCCTAGATAGCTTTAGTCTTAGTTTTACTTCAATTCCATTGATACTATCTGTATGCTGCTTCTTATTTTAAGACTCTAAAACATGTTTAAAAAATAAAAGTTTAAATGCAGAGAAGACTTGCTCATTTCATTCGTCTTGGTGCTTTTATGCCCAGAAATACCCTTATGATTGTTCCCTCAATTGTCCAGTTTTCAACTTTTCCTGCTATAGGTCAGCTATCCTTGGTATTTTTCATGCAATTTTGCACCTTTCACAAAACTATAAGCACTTAGCAAGAAATAAAGCTTCTTGTACTCAGAATACAAATCTTCCCTAAATTAGTTATATAGCTAGGAAGAATATATGTTGCTTGAAAATGTTCTTGAATTCAAAGAATAGTTTTTCATAGGTCATGTAGTTACTTTTTTTCCTCCATTTTTAATGTTTCTTTTGCAAAATGGATTATTTTGCTTATACTTTACATACTTTATTTTTACATGCAAACTATTTTTTTTCCTGTCAAAGGCTGTTTTTAATAGTGATCTTAAAGGTCTGTTTAGTCTGCAATAACGTTCTGTTCAAGCTGAAAAGTGCTGTCCAAAAGTCAGGGAATACAAAATAGACATGCTACTTGTATATTATTGCCTTGGGTGTATGTGTTATGATGAATTCTAATTAAATAACTTTTCTTTTTTAAAATTCAGCATCTCATATTTATTGATACACAGATTGGATAATGTTTCTCTGGTTAAGTAGCTTTCAAAATTTTGTACTCTGTGTTTCCCAGCAGAGGATCTTTAAACAACTTTCTGAACCTTTTTCTTCATGTAGAACTTGTTTGATGCCGTGGCACCAGCAACATTTCTTCAGAAAGAACTCTTCATAAGATATGATATTGTCTATTCCTACTAATAGATGGAAAATTAAGTTGCAGACTGTCTCATCAAAATCTTGAGTCTTACATGCTTGTTGATTTGAGAAAACTGTCAGGGTACAATGTCTTTTTTTTTTAAAGTAGTTGTAAATTGTTAACATACGCTAGGCTAGCATTCTGAAAGAGAGAAATTAAAAGCAGATATCTTAATCCCTTAGCTAATGAAACAGTCACAGTTACAGTCTGTTTTACTTCTGATACTATTCAGTCTTCAAAACTCTGTGGGTAGCAACAATTAGATCACCTTTTCAGTTGCCTCATTACAGTGCTATAAAGGAAAACAAACTCTCTGATTCTTTGTATATTGAGTGAAGATGAGGAGGTCTTTGGTGTGGACTTCTCTATTTTTCCAAGTGTTTTTATTACAAAGTGAAAGCTTCCCACATCAAGCCTAGAACCCTTTTAAGCTTCTTTTGAGACCTTTCTGACTTTCTCAGGCATCCCACTCGAGATTCATTTTAGTGGGCTGTGTGGGATTCACCATGAAGAAAGTAATATTCATGCTCCCATATTCCTAGAGACAAGTTCAAAAACTTGTAGTTTCCTTTTCTTTCTGTAACACTTCTCCTATCTTTGCCAGAATTGGCTACTCATGTGTAGGAAGCCATTCTACCTAAGACACTTCTAGAAGAAAAACTGCAGAATTATTTATTTTCTATCCTCATGTAATCTGAGGCAATCAGTTGTAGTTCATTTTTTTTTTGAATGCATGTTTCAGTCAGGTGTGGGTGTAAGAAATTTTCACACATGAACAGCTGAAAAACATGACGGCAGATATTTGATGGACCAAGTAATAAATCTTATATTAGTTCTGACTATATAGGCAGCGTTGCTTTCTAAGCAGTGGTTGTGTTTTTGTCACAGAGTAAATTGAAGAAAATGTATCTTCATTGTACAACTGGCATTAGGAGGTATAAAAATAGCTGTCATTGCTAGAAGTCCTAACTGTAGTAATTATGAGCAAATTGGTTTCTCTGCTGAGACATTACTCACTGGAGTTGTTCCAGTTGTCTGGAGCCTTCTGGCTTCTAAAAGTCCATATTTGCAGGCTTTCATCATGAAGTTGTTTTTTCCTCATTTTTTTTAATGCAAAAATTTACATAATTTAGGTGGTAGTTTATACTTGAGAGTAGACTGATTTTTGTATTTAATTGTAGTAAGTATCCTCCACTTGTTCTCCACATGTGCACGTGCATTCATGTAAATTAATAGAAAGTGACTACAAAAAATCAGTATAGTGAGCGTGAACTCATTTTTCAGAGGTAACCGTGGAAGAGGGTATAACACTTTCCTTTCTTTCCCAATTCTGAGAAATGGCAGAGCCATTGCTTTCTGAAGACAGATAACTTAATTTTTCACCAATAAGAACTATGAATTCCACAGGTGATGCTACAAACAGTCATGGTGACCGTGAAATAACCTGAGGCTGAAGAGGTACTTGTAGCTCCTGTGAAATCACAGTTTATTTGGGGTGATGGCATGGGAAGAAGGCACTGATGTGAATTAACAGTTCCGGAAGTAAATAAGGTTATTTTCCTGAAATACCTTCTTGAAGTCAAATAGTGTTACTGGGCAGCCTATTTTTTAACAGAGTAGCTAGGTGTTTCCTCTGATCTTACGAATTCCGTTGGTGGAAAGATTAACATTTTGAAATTCCATATTTTCTTGGTATTCCTTTATCTCTGGCCAGTATTTGCCTGCTGCAGGTCTACTTATTCTTATAATGTGGATTTGTGACTTAAAGATTTAAAAAAAATAAATAATAATCCTGTGATAAGACTTACTCTTTTGCTTTCTTCTGTTTCTTGAATGCCATGAATGGGTGGAAGATGTGCTTGGGTGCAACAAGCATTTTGGGAGGGATATCTCTTGTAATTCTCATCCCTGACAGAACAAAAGAGTCATGGAAAACATAGGCAAGAAATATGCATGTAAAACCAGAAACATTTCAAAACTGTTTCTCTTTGGAAAGAATCTGCTTATCAAGGAGGCTAAATCAGCCTCAAATGGGCTTCTTACTGACCATATCTGTGAACGTTCAGTAGAATGTAGGAGTTTGTCAGGAAAACAAAATTCTGAGGTCTCTTTCTTAAACAGGAAACATTTTATCTACTTTGAGGCTACTCTTGAAATATTTTGGATTATTCAGAGGAATGGATCTAAACTTCCTAAAATAGTTCTTAAATAATTTTAAAGATGTAACTAATTTTGGTCACGTCATTATTTACTTTTCATTTTAGGTATTCTGTAGACCGGTAGAGATTTTTCTGAATATTACTTTGCTTTTTTTCTACCATAACTTTGTTGTTTAGTAGTTGTGGGCAGGAGAATCTTGCTTAAAGTACATACTGTACTCATAAAGTTCGAGATCATTTAGCTGTTGGTATGCGGAAGTTTCTAGTTAAGTGAATAAGCACCAACAGATGAAATTTGAGATACCTTGAATTCTACTATAATTTTAGTTAAAATTATTTTTCTTAAAACCCAGTAAGAAAAGATAAGAAAAACAGATACATCAGTGATAGCACAGCACTACAAATAAAACTACAGCTGAGTTCTTATCTGAAGTTATATGTGTATTAGGACTTTTAGCATGAATAAAAAGCAGTTTTGTATGCTTTCATTTATTTATTTTGTGGTAGTTATCTTTCACGCTAAATCTTTCCCTTCATGATAAGAAGGTGAACTTCAGAAGTCAGCTCTTTCTCATGTTTTATGTCTGTAAATAACCCTTACAGACATAGGGTCTGTAATTTAACCACACCCAAACTCAGTGTTTTCTTTTCTATTTGGAAAGACTGAGTCAGAGAAATCAGTAGCTACTGGCTCAGTTCAACTTTTGAGGAGCAAAACTGAGATTTTTTTTTTTTTTTTTAATGTGGGACTTAATGGTCCTGCATGAGTGAAAACTTCCAAGAAAGGAAGTTTTCCAGGGAAGACAGGTAGGAATTTACAGCATGGTTCAGTTTCGTCTTAAAATAAAGAGTCTGCGTACATGTTAAAAAAGAAGTTGTTCTCTGTGTGTTTAAGAGTATAAAAACTATTCCAATTAATTTTTTTTCTTACTTCTCTTAACAAATCCGTTGGCCATTAATTGTAGTGGCTGGAAGCCTCTACAGGAGATGGAGATCTCATAGCCATCTGATAAGTGGAACAGAAAGGCAGACAGCTGCTGCTGCCATAGCAAACTTCTGTCTGCAGTGCTGCTGACGTACTGAGAACAGCGTTACTATAATACCTGTCTAGAGCAACAAGGAGGATCCATTGTTAGATTTTATTTTTTTCGTTTGAGATAATTTGTGAAAGAGACAAAGATCTGCTTAGCTCTGGATTATTCTACTTCTGAAATTGCTGTGTTACCATTTCGTGCTGAGTTCAATATTGGTAATAATATTTTATTTTTCTTAACTTCTGTACATCTGTTCTTTCAGATGAAGTTTAGCTGACTCTTCAGATTGGCAGTCAAATAGCGTTTCTTACAGTGCAACCAAAATATGACACTTGACTAATGAAGGTATAAGAGATGCATTTGTTCTATGAAAAACAGTATAGTATATTAAGTGGTTTTGGCCATTGTGAAAAGAATGCTAAGTAGTGCATTCTGTACGTGACAATCTTTTCTACAGATGGTTACTAGTAGTCATGTGGTAATATGCTCAGCATTAGTATCTAAAAATACATATAGTTTTCTGTTCTGAGGTAATGAGAGCATACCTTAAACATTAAAAACAAAACAAAACAAAAAAAAAAACATACTATTTGGATGGTTATAATAAAAAAAAAAGTTACTCTTGGTTGGAGGACAAGTGTGGGTGTAATGTAACTTTCAACAATACAGAAGCCAATAGATCATGTGTGTATGTATTGGCGGGTAAAACAATGTTAGTTTAAGAACAGGACTACGTAAGAAAAGCTACAGCCAGGGAAGTAGGAAGCATTTTTGCAAGCTTGTCAACTGAGGGGTAGAATTTACTCACTATTCAGGCAATTGGGCTCAACTGAATTTTTATTTTAGTGTTTGGAGCATGGCAGGATTCTCTGTGTTGATAACTGGGTTTTGATTTGGGAAAGTAGCAAAGGTGTTCTGAAATCTTTTTTTTTGCATTTTTTGGTGCAGAATACGTTAAACTAAACATTTATTACAAGGTACTTTCTGCACCATTTAATGTTGCTTTGGTAGAGTAGACATTGCTGGTCATAGTTTTTTTCTTCCTTGTTGAAAAGCTGTTTGTCAAGCTGAAGACAAGAGTAAAGTTGGTGTTCAGTACTCTTTCCTGTAGGTAAAGACCAAAATATTTATGGTAACAAAAATAAAATTGTTCCTATAATTTCAGTTCAGACCAACTTCATCATATGGGACAAAACGAAAGGTTTGAGTGTTCAATGCCAACTTTTCATTTTTTTTGTACAACCCATTCTATACCTTTCAGGGTATAGAATGCATGATAAAGCATCCTTTTAATTTCCAGTATCTGCCAATCTTAAGTGATAGGTGTTTTTTTTTTTTTTCTACTCTTTCATAGTACACTACTAAAAAATACCAATTCAGTATGGGAGAGAGTTTTGTATTGCTACAGAGGTCAATCCATTGATTGGTTCTGCCTTATTGCCAGGGCCAGCCTACCTTCATAAGTAAAGGAGGTAGTTTGTTTCTTCCACAGCGTGACACTTACTACAGAAAAAAAGGTCATCACAGCATAGTTTCAGGTGCTGACACCATACCTGGATGGTATCAGCATTTCTGATCTGCTCTGACTCTTCCCAACACCATGATGACTCCTAATTCTCAGGGCACTGGGCCTCATGTCCTACTTCCCTCTCCTTTGCAACACATCGATCCATGTGTTGCAAACACATTGATCGAACACATGACAGCTACCAATATTGTAGTACACAGCATAGTACCAAATGTGATAAGAAAAGTGTTATCTATATGAAGCCCTCCTCCTGCTTTGGAACAGAGTCCAGGCAGACAGTGCTGTTTAAGTTCCCTATGCAAAATTGTCATCACTTTATTACGATTGATGTTCTACTATATAATGAGGAGTTACCTTAGTAATAGTTCTGTTGGATTTCAGTGCTAGAAGTGAATTGTAGCTAGATTAATATGATGATTTCATATGATTTTTGTTCAGGTATCACCTAAAATATCCTATTCTGTATTTTTTAAAAATAGTACTTCTGTTGGAGATTGGTACTTGCCATTATTGTAATATAATGATAATGGAAGTTAACATGGTTTAAAGCAAATTTGAAAAGAGACTAGTACAAGACTACTCCAATACTGTAGATGTCCAAATATATTAATGAAGTGAATGTTTCCAATACCTTATTAAAAGAATAATAATTTACTGGAGCTTCAGATTTTAGGAGATAAATTAATTTCTGAAACAAGCACACTGCTGTTACTGATCGTTCGAAACAAAAGTTAAAGACAAAATGTCTAGCTGTTAACTGCAGAGTTGGCAGTTAACTCAGTTCAGGGTAGTCTTAATTATATACGTATACCTATTTATGACTTCTTGTGTATGTTTCTTTGAGTTATCGCAGTTCATAATCTGCCTATGTATCTTGCTAGCAGACATTCTATATACACTCAGTGATTTTTTTGTAACGTTACATGAACGTTGCTTAGAGCTATATTCTTAGATAAGTAGTGGGAATTTGCTCCTAAACTGAGCAATGATTTTTTTTTTTTTAATTCTTTTAGTACTGCTGTCCTACACTCACTTGTTCTATTTTCACCAGGGATGTTATGCAGAAGAATAAACAGTAAGCAATTGTACATATTTCTTTTGCATATATATATTTATATATATATATATATTTGATATCTGTATCAATTTAAAAAAAATACAGATCAGGTGAATTTAGCACAAACCATGATTTTCTTAATTAAAAAAAAAAAGCACTTAGAATTAATCAAATAATGAACCTCTTGAATGAAGAGGTATCTATCTGCTTTTGAGCACTGTTATCTATGTGCTGATGACTATTATGGTTCTGTCAGGAAGTGTTTGGGAAATAACCAACTTAATTCTGAGTTCCATTGTAGCCAGTATACTTGAATAGGAAGGTTGAGCTGCTCAGTTGTTAATGTGAATACATGAATAATGTGATATTTTTATTTGAATGAATGAGACATTGAGAATTACAAATTTAGATCAGCTGTCTTAAGAACAATTCCAGCAAAACTTATAGGGGAATTTTGCTGGCAATTTTTGTGTTTTAGGCAAGTCCTTTCTAACATTTAATTTAAGGAAATGTACAGAATTTTTGCAATTTATATTTGAAGTATTTTCCCTAGAATTAGTTCAGGAGATCTGTTAAGAAAGGCAGTTGTACAGATTTAAATTTAATTTAAAAGTGCATGTGTTAATGATTTTGAGAAATGGTAATTACTGACTGTTAGAAGCCTGGCTTCTTACATTACTTCAAAAGTACTGAACTAATGGTGCTTATATATTACGTCCTCATTTAGTTTGGTGTTTTGCAGTCATGTGCAGGGATGATTGTGGTTTCCATAGCTGTAATGTGCTGAGTTACCTGAGTTTGTATGGCCTTCTGTGTATGCTGCTTTGGTTTTCTGTATGCATGCTTTTTTGTATGCTGCTTTGGTTCAACTTGAAAAACACGTGGCACTATCCTGCAATTTTGTCATTGCTTCTTTTCTGGAAGATTCAGGTCAGATGCTGCAAAGTGAAGTGAAGAATCCTTCTGTTGGTGGCAGGTTGTTGAACTGAGTTGAATCGTTGACACTATCAATACGAATGTGCCATGGAAGACAGCTCTTAATGCATTTCTTCAATATCTTCAGTTTGGATTATTTCAGTGTCTCTTGAGTTGCTATATATGAAAAATAAAACTACAAATAAAAGACAGTGAAATGTAGGAAACTGAATACAGAATAGTGTGTTCTGTAATTGCAATTTTGTGTATTTTACTGTCATTTAGGACTCTGGTTTAACTGACAATCTAAGTAATAAGATATAACAGGTCACTTCAGTAAGTGTGTTTCTCAACTGAATTTGGAAGAAACTGTAAAATTATATTAATATTAAAATAAAACACTGAAAAGTCACCTGCCCAATAGCTTTACAAATTACAGATTGTATTTTGTGGTGATACTGAGTTACTGGTCATACATCCCATCAGTAAAAATTTTTGAATCCCCACTTTATAAATGTGTATTTATAAAATAAGTGTACCACTGTATTAATGTTATGTACATTAAAACATGTACGAAATGAGAAATTAAAGGGATGAGATACAGCTTAAATAGTATTTAATATATATATATTGTACCTGATTTTGCTCTTTTAAAAAAATTATGGCTTTGTAGTGAGAGTTATGTGCTTGAATGAACTTCATTTTTTTTAAAAAAAAAAAAAAAAAAAAAGCTCTTATTTTTGTACTTTGTGATAGAGTGATTTGAATGTCTGGCTCAAAGTTTGGTTTGAGTTTGTTTTAATTACTGTCATAGGTGGAAAATGTTCCTCACAAAGATATGTACTTCCAAATGGAAGAAGTGCATCTCTGGCTGTGCTTACTAAATCGTGGTGTTTGTTTTTAATCCTATTCACTACTTATTCTGCTTTTTATATTTAATTCCACTATTTTCCATCTTTCCAGATGTTAATCTCTTGTTCTTGAAAACTAATCAGAAGACATTAAATTTCCATATTTTTAGGAAATATGTTCAAAATGCACTGAATCTCCTTGGGGGATTTTTGAACTGGTTAGAAATTCCTGTTTCCAGGTGTAAGTGTAAAATAGTTTGCAAGAGATTTTTTTTCTAGGTCAGATTGCATTGTTTTGCGCAATGAAATCACTTAACAATGAAAACATTTCCAAACATCAGTTTCTAAAATGCTATCTCCATAGCACAAGTTTCTTTTGAAAATCAGCTACATTCTCACTCCTTGTTTAAATTTGTCACTTTCACCCTTATGACGTATCCTGTTTTTTGAACAGTCTGTGAAGTAGCCTACTACTGGCAGCCACTTTTCTTCACAGAGGTGGGTCAACATATTTGGAAGTCTCGTCTTTTTGTAAAAGAAAAATCTGCAACTCCTCTTTAAGTTCAGCTTCTTGAAGACCTTTGTCACAAGATAATCACTAAGCAGCAGATTTTTCATGGTCAAGCACCTGTTTGAGCAACAGTTACACTGACATTTTTTCCATAAAACATGTTCTTTATTGTTGAGAGTATATCAACTCCAGTACGTCTTTCTGGTAGTGATTCAGAAAAAGTTCTGTGTATGCTATTATCAAAGTATAACCTAACATACACCATAGGCTGAGATGTATTTGAAATGTGTGGTCTCATCCACCTGTATGCCAAACCTACCACACTGACTAATTTGTCCTAACAGTTATTTACTCAAATCTCCAGCAGTATGTGCTTGTCTTCTGATGGTACTTGCTGACAAAGGAGTGCACTTCAGTTTGACACCATCTTTTTCTTCATGCATTATTTTCAACCATTTTTACCACTGCAGGAAGATCGAGTGTTTCTTCAATGGTTTGTGGCTTTTTGTGTCTTGCTACTAAGTAAGATATTTCAAAAGATACTGCCAAAGATTTGTCATAGGATTTAGTGAAATGACGTAAAGGTTGTGGATTCAATAACACGTGACTTGAAATGCTACTGAAAATAATTGTAGAGGCTTGTTTTCATGTTCTGGATGCTTAGTTTCTAATTTTAAAAAAATGTTTTGCTAACTGCAATTCCTTCATACTATCGCTAGATAATATATCAAAGCATAATAAACACTCAGGGTGAGGTTCTTTGTTAATAAGAGTGGATGTAAATCCATATTTCAAATAGTTTTCTTGATATTTTCAATTTTCTGGCCTATTTTTCTTTGAAAAGATTATCTCTGTTTACTTTATAATGCAGCAGATGAAGAGCTTATACCACAGTAGAAGTGCCTGCTCTGCCTTGTTCTTGTTTGCTCATGTTAGCATTATAAGCCATATTTTCAGTCTGTGGTTTCTTTGGCGGAGTCTTTTTATACTGCTCCTTCGTTTTGTGAGCGGTAGCCCAGTTAAAGCTAGACAATATGGTCTATAAATCCACTTAACAGGGCATACATAAACTGCAATATGCTGTAAATGGGTGAAGGAACAAGGATGATAGGTTTGTCATCTCCATGTCTCCGTGTTTCTTTGATCATCCATGTGACCCTCCTCTGGACTCACTCTAATGGGACAATGTCCTTCTTGTGTTGGGGGCCCCAGAGCTGAACACAGTGCTCCAGGTGGGGTCTCACGAGAGCAGAGTAGAGATGGAGGATTGCCTCCCTTGCCTTGCTGGCCATGCTGCTTTTGATGCAGGTCAGGATACGGTTGGTTTCTGGGCTGCAAGTGCACATTGACAGGTCACATTGAGCTTCTCATCAACCACCATCCCCC
This sequence comes from Aythya marila, assembly GCF_965140915.1. Taxonomy (NCBI): domain Eukaryota; kingdom Metazoa; phylum Chordata; class Aves; order Anseriformes; family Anatidae; genus Aythya; species Aythya marila. The sequence goes on along the minus strand of NC_139080.1, from coordinate 64,915,390 downwards.
AGTCCTTCTCAGAGCTGGTCTCAATCTCCACCCAGAATGTATTTGTGCTTTGGATTGCCCTGACTCAGATGCAGGACACTGCCCTTTGCCTTTGAGTCTCATGAGGTTTTCACAGGCCCACCTCTCAAGCCTGTCAAGGTCCCTCCTGATGGAGGGTCCCTTCCCTCCAACATGTTGACACCAAGCTGTGTGGTGTGGCCATCAGCAAACTTGCTGAGGGTGCACTGAATCCTACTGTCCACATTGCTGACAAAGATGTTAAACACCACCAATCCCAGTGCTGACTCCTAAGGACCACCACTTGTCCATGATCTCCACCTGGACATTGAGCTGTTGACTGCAGCTACTTAGTGTGGCTATCTAGCCAATTCCTTACCCATCAAGCTGTTCATCTCTCACATCCACATCTCCAGTTTAGAGACAAGGATATAATGGAGGACAGTGTTAAATGCTTCTCACGATGTCAGTTACTCTTCCCCATCCACCAATTCTGTAACTACATCATAAATGGCCGCCAGGTTTGTCCAGCATGATCTGCCCTTAGTGTATCCATGTTGGCTGTCACCAGTCACCTCTTTATTTTCCATGTGACTTAGCACAGTTTCCATGAGGATCTGCTCCGTGATCTGGCCAGGCACAGAGGTGAGACTGATGACCCTGTACATCCCCAGGTCTTCCTTTTTTCCCTTTTTAAAAATGGAGTTATGTTTCTCCTCTTCTAGTCCATGTAAACTTCACCAGACTGCCATGACTTCTCAAATGTGATGGAAGGTAGCTTAGCACCTTCACTGGCCAGTTCCTTCAGGACCTGTAGCTATATCTCATCAAACACCATAGACTTGTGGTCCTTTAGGTTCCTTAGCTGGTCTCGAACCTGATCATCTCCTAGAGCACGCAATTCTTTTTTTCTGCCAGTACCTGCCTTTGCCTTTTGGGACCTGGGCTATGTGACTATAGCACTTGCCAATGAAGACTGATGCAAAAATGTCACTGAGTATCTCAGCCTTCTCCATATTCCAAGTAAACCGGTTTCCTTCTAGATAGGCTTCACAACTTCCCTACTTTTCCTTTTATCACTGATGTACCTTCCTTTTAGCACTGATGTACCTTGTTGCCCATGATGTCCATAGCCAAATTTAATTCTAATAGGGCTTTAGCTTTCATAATCTACCCCTAGCTTCTCAGATGATTTGTTCTGTATACCTCTTAGGCTACCTGTCCTTGCTTCAACCCTCTGTAGGCCTTCTTCTGTTTGAGTTTGGCCAGGAGCAGCTTGTTCCTCGATGCAGGCCTCCTGATGTTTTTGCCTGACTTCCTCTTTGCTGGGATATATTGCTCCTGAGCTTGGGGAGGTGATCCTTGAATATTAACTTCTCTTGGGACCCTCATCCATCCAAGGCTTTGTCCAATGGTATTCTACCAAGGAGATCCCTGAAGAGGCCGAAGTCTGCTCTCTCGAAATCCAGGACAGCAGGGTTTTATAAAATATGAATTATGTTGGAAATACGGCATACTCCATAACTTACATGGTGCTGTATAGCATATAATACATTAAGTATAGCATGTTCTATAACTTATTTATTTACGTAGAAATTTCTGAATAGCTGTTGTATTAAAAAGATACAAAATACTTTGTGTGGCAAAATTGCTTGGAAAATCATAGTACTTTAAATCATATGATAATACAGAGTAAGTGAGGTTTTATGGTATTGCAGCTAACAGTTAAAGCTTATTAATGAAAACAGCAATGCAGTAAGCAGAAATATTTTTGTAAACAAAGTAAACAAAAAAAGTAAACAGTAAACAAAATATTTAAGTTCTTTTAGTGTTTTAAAATGCTATAAACAGACAAAGAGCAAATGCAGTGCTAATAGAGGAGAGTTTTGTAGTTCAAATCTTTAGACATGAGCAGAGATTCTTGGAATGTGTCTCAGACCATCACAAATATTCTCTTTTCGTCTTCATTACTGTTCTTTTTCTTCCTGTCTGTGCTCAGTTGTTTGTTCTTTGGGCTTACTTCTGTACATCTATTGGATAACATAATTCACTACTGCATACTCATCCACATCTCCATGTACAATTCCACAGTACCACAAAGTGGAGGCAGAAAACTTGAAACTAGGAATATCTAGAATTATGATATCCTTTTCTGTACAGACAGCTTTTTTGAGCCATTATTTTATGATTAGGGATGATCTTTTAAAAATCAAGCTTTGTTGTACCATGTACACACATAGTGTTTAATGTGGTTTATGTTACTTCCTTAGTAGGAATGAGCTGCTATTGCAAACTCTTTCTGGAATAGGTATGATAATGCTTGTTATAGGGTATAGTTATGACTAAAAAAATAATAAATGGAAGGTTAGTTGTTAGGGGTTATGTTTTCATTGTTATCAAATGTAGGAAAAGATATCAAGGAAAATGCTCTTAGAAAATACTTATTTTGTTTGCTTTTAGTTTTGCTTAAATATAAGTGTGTTGGTTTTGGACACAGTTACACAGCTGTAGCTTGTGTGTAAATTAGCGCTGTACTAAGGTATGGAAAATGTGAGATCACAGAATCATTTAGTTGGAAGAGACCTCCAAGATCACCTAGTCCAACCTCTGACCTAACACTAACAAGTCTTCCACTAAACCATATCCTTAAGCTCTACATCTAAACGTCTTTTAAAGACTTCCAGGGATGGTGACTCCACCACTTCCCTGGGCAGCCTGTTCCAATGTCTAACAACCCCTTCAGTAAAGAAGTTCTTCCTAACATCGAACCTAAAACTCCCCTGGTGCAACTTAAGCCCATTCCCCCTCGTCCTGTCACCAGGCACGTGGGAGAATAGACCAACCCCCACCTCACTACAGCCTCCCTTGAGGTACCTATAGAGAGCGATAAGGTCACCCCTGAGCCTCCTCTTCTCCAGGCTGAACAAGCCCAGCTCCCTCAGCCGCTCCTCGTAGGACTTGTTCTCCAGGCCCCTCACCAGCTTCGTCGCCCTTCTCTGCTCAAGCACCTCCATGTCCTTCTTGTAGCGAGGGGCCCAAAACTGAACACAGTACTCGAGGTGCGGCCTCACCAGAGCCGAGTACAGGGGGACGATCACCTCCCTAGCGCTGCTGGTCACACTGTTCCTGATACAAGCCAGGATGCTGTTGGCCTTCTTGGCCACCTGAGCACACTGCTGGCTCATATTCAGCCGACTATCCACCATCACTCCCAGGTCCTTCTCTGCCTGGCAGCTCTCCAACCACTCATCTCCCAGCCTGTAGCTCTGCTTGGGGTTATTGCGCCCAGGTGCAGGACCCGGCACTTGGCCTTGTTGAACTTCATGCAGTTGACCTCAGCCCATCGGTCCAGCCTATCCAGATCCTCCTGCAGAGCCTCGAGCAGATCGACACACGCACCTAACTTGGTGTCGTCTGCAAACTTACTGAGGGTGCACTCGATGCCCTCATCCAGATCATCGATGAAGATATTAAAGAGGACCGGCCCCAGTACTGAGCCCTGGGGGACTCCACTAGTGACTGGCCTCCAACTGGATTTGACTCCATTCACCACGACTCTTTGGGCCCGGCTATCCAGCCAGTTTCTAACCCAATGAAGCGTGTGCCAGTCCAAGCCAAGAGCAGCCAGTTTCTTGAGGAGAATGCTGTGGGAGACGGTGTCCAAAGCCTTGCTGAAGTCAAGGTAGACCACATCCACAGCCTTTCCCTTATCCACCAAGCACGTCACTTTGTCATAGCAAACGTACTTCAGAGTACACCCAATGTTAGGAGTGTTTTCGTATATAAAATTCCATTTTATCTTCAGAGAAGAAAGGCAATACCCAATGTTTGGGGCATTCTGAAAATGGATATGGCTGTTGTATGTAGTACAGGATTGTAACATTAGAGACTATAGAAAAGCTCATGCGAAAGGAAAAATATACTGTCCTTTAATGTGCTTTTTATGACAAGCAAATTAGCAAAATGTATTCTTGAAAAAATTTGTGTCACTGTTCTTACTTTTAAATTCAATAGTAGCTTAAATATAGTTACTTATTTGTGTGCAAGATTTGAAAACAAATGCAGCTTTAACACCAAATTAGCCTTTTGCCCCTCTTGATAGGTTTATTTCATACTTATTCACACAGTATTTAAGAAATTATTAGTGGAACATGCAGTGAGAGATTTATGTTTACATATGTTTTTTTCTGGAAATGTTGTATGATATTTTGTTCTGAACTTGCTCTTTATTTTAACAAAATTCAAAGTAAAAAATATACAACTACAGATGCAAACTTTCTTACAATAAGCTTTTAAAATGTGAAATTTTGTTTTTATTCAAAGATATTTTTCTTCTAAATCACTTTAATGATGTAACAGCGTAGGAGTTAGTGGTTCATTTCTGGACACCATGAATTCAATTTTCAAAAGAATTTAAGAAATTAAGGAAAGTATTTGAATTCTGTAGAAGTGGAATCACTGTGAATTGTTTTATCATAGGTTCCCCTTGAGACTTATGAAAACTCCCTTTATCATTGTTTCTTATGAGTACATTAAAAAAAAAACAACCCTGTCCTTCATACAGTTTAAATAATAGATCTCAGTGTACCCCACAGTCTAGATTTGTTAATGTTTTTAAGACTTCAGCTTGGTGGTGTTTAGATTTGTAATGAACCAACTCAGATTTAAGAAAAAATTTTGCTATTATGTACCATCTGTACAGAAACAAAAAGTAATCAAGGAATAGGAGACAGTGCAAATTTAAGTAAAAAATGCATATATTTCATCATAGAAACATAGAATGTCTTGGGTTGGAAGGGACCTTAAAAACTATCCAATTCCAATCCCTTGCCATGGGCAGGAACACCTCCCACCAGACCAGGTTGCTCAAAGCCCCATCCAGCCTGGCCTTAAACACTTTGAGGTACAGGGCATCCACAGCTTCTCAGGGCAACGTGGTCCAGTGCCTCACCACCAAGAATTTCTTCATTACATCTAATCTAAACCTACTATCTTTTAGTTTAAAGCCCTTGTCCTATCACTATCTTCCTGTGCAAAAAGTCACTTTCCATCTTGTTATAAGCCCCCTTTAGGTATTGAAAGGCTGCAATGAGATCTCTCTGGAGCCATATCACCTCCAGTTCTCTTAGATTTTTTTTTTTTCATAGGTGTTCCAACTCTCTTGTAGCTCTCTTTTGGACTCATTCTAACAGGTCCACATCCTTCTTGTGCTGGGGACCCAGACCTGGATGCAGCACTCCAGGTGGGACCCCTCAGTGCAGAGGGGAACAATCCCCTCCCTCGGCTTGCTGGCTGCTCCTGTGTTGATGCAGCCCAGGATGCAGTTTGTCTTCTGGTTTGCAAGTTCATACTGCTAGCTCATATTTGGAAAACTATCTATATTAACAAGTGATGACTACAACAGATTGTTATCGATGGCATTTCTATTTTGATAATGCACCTGCAACTTGACTTAATGTCTCATGAAGCTTATTGATTCATTAATCTCTTTTGGATTTTTAAATGACTAACATAAAGCAGTTTACTCCTGACTATAACCTTAATGTAAAAAAATTAATGTAAAAAAATATTTTTTTGGTAAATAAGTTTATTTAAAAGCTCTCAATACATTTTTTAAACCCCATTTTAATTTACTTTTACAAAATTCAACAGATTTTCCTCATTTTCTATAAAAGATTGTAAATTTTTTTCATGTCAAATATGTAACATTCTTAAGACGTTTATTACTACTGATACTATTTTCACTACTCCTATTTTACCTTTTACTTGTATCTTTTACAAGGTTTTGTTGTTTGTTTTTGTGAAATATGTATTTTTTTACTTAAGATCATCTTGAAGTCAGGTAGGAATTCTAGTGTTATATTCATTAACATTATTTAACCCCTTATAGTTACACTGTATCTCTCTTTTACAGATGGACTACCTCAGGTCTACTATTTTGGCCCATGTGGCAAATATAATGCTATGGTGCTAGAACTACTTGGACCTAGTCTTGAAGACTTATTTGACTTGTGTGATAGGAAGTTTTCTCTTAAAACTGTTCTTATGATAGCCATACAGTTGGTAAGTAGAACAGATGTGAATTTGAATGTTCATTAAAGTAATTTAGTCTTCAATGGATTAAATACTCATTTCACTTGCTTAGCATGTTTTAAATTGTTATTTGTGGCTGTGGTACAATTTTAGTAGGAGATTGACTTTATGTCATTTTCACTTGCTTTGTTCTAATTTTTCAAAAATCACTGCATGAATCATTGTCTTCTGAGTCTCTTGCCTAATGACAACCTGAAATCATGGATTTTAGTTTGACATTCACAATTAAAAACACCTTCTTGAAATATAAATAATTGTGATTATGAAAGGAGTTGGAAGCTAGGATTCCTAAGTAGCATAAATATTTAACCTGTGCTTTCTCAGGAACAAAGAGAAAAAATAAAACTCTGGAAATACTAAAATATAACAAAGTTATTCAGTGAAAAACTTGTCAGATTTTTTGAAGTATTTTGTGATTTGGTTTCCAGTAAGACAAGTGTGTGTAATGAAAGGAAGAAACAAGGCTTTGCATGTTTGCCTTGATATAATGTGCTTTAAGTAAATCTTTCTGAAAACTTAAAGGTATTGAGCCTCCAACTCTATAAATAGATATTGATATTGGGTTTATATATATGTTGGTGGAATTCCAGCACTTCTCTTCTACTGGTATAAAGCTTTTATTCCTTTAATATATAGCTGATCTATGTGGAACTTGTTTTTTCACTGTTTTAGTGACATAATTTCTGGTTAATGCAAATGTAAGATATTTAGCTTCTACCACAAGTTCATGTGGCAACCTGAAGCTTAAACTAAACTGTCATTTTTTCGTTTTATTAAAGATTTCTCGTATGGAATATGTCCATTCAAAGAACTTGATATACAGAGATGTTAAGCCTGAAAACTTCTTAATAGGACAACCTGGAAACAAAACCCAGCAAATTATTCATATTATAGATTTTGGTTTGGCAAAGGAGTATATAGATCCAGAAACGAAGCAGCACATACCATATCAAGAACACAAGAGCCTTACAGGAACAGCTAGATACATGAGTATAAATACACATTTAGGAAAAGGTACGTGTGCTTTTAAGTGCAGAAACGAGAATTAGCAGCTGTCATTTGTGTGAAATCATCTTCTTTTCAAGTTGTAATTTTTCTCAATAGTTTGAAGTTTGAAGTACTGTTCAAAATTAGTTTGGACTTGCTAAAATGCTATTTATGGAAATAAGGTTCTCTGGGTCTCTATTGATCACGATTCTGTCTCAGCAAACATTTATGTTATTTTTGTTAGTTATCCAGAAGAAGAGGTGTATATTTATATTGTAACATCCTCACATTAGAAGTATGCTTTGGAGAAAATAAAGGTAGATATTGTTGAGAAAGATACACAAGTTAATAGATGGCAGTGATAAGGGTTTTCTATGCTGCCTTGCAAGTTTTTTTGATCCCTTTGAAATGTACTGCCTAGTGGAATAATAGGAGTTCCCATTTTCATGCAGATTTTTTAATTTTAATGGTTATTAATGAGGCTTTGTCAGAGTAGCTAAATATTAAGCTTCTGTTGCAAATGTGATGGACTAAGGAAATGACAAGATATATATGGAGATAAATAATTTTCATTGAAGGAATAAATTTACCTGGAAAAAGGTGCATGAGCATACAAGGCAGTCTTTGTTTATCCCAGTTGTGTAGAGGATTTCTAATGACAATAGGTCTGACATCTTTGAATTTGTGTAAACCAGTAGCATATAATTTCATGGTAAATAGGTTGCTGTTTGAATCGGTCAGACAGACTGTTACACAGTTTTTATAGTTCATGCTAATATGACAAATGTGATACTGTTCATGTTTTTCTTAGAGTGATAGGGGGTTTAATCAGTAAAATCAAACAAGTTCAGTTAGTGGTGAGCAGCCATAGCTGACGAAATGATGGTAGATGTTTTGTAGTAGTTTGATTTAATGCATTTTTTATAATACTGTCACATTAGATTCCGTTAAAAGAATAACAGTTATAGGCACATATATTCAGCTTTTATATCTTTCTTCAAAATAGGAAAAAATGAGTTATCTTGTCTATCGGCAATTTTTTAATTTAATCAGTATGGAACTGTTCCACCTGTTAATGCTTTTTTCTTGGTTCCTGCCTCAGTCAAAACATAAATTAGAAAGATCTTTCTAAATTTCTCAGCTATTTATCTGGCTTCCGTGAAAATTTAGAGAAAGAATATATGTGTTCCTTTTTCAGTAAATCCCATGGCAAATATAGACCAATATTTACAAAATGTCACTTGACATTACTTTAGGACAGTAAACTTGGTAATTTTGCTCTATCTCTGGGCAAGTTAAAGAAAGTGGAGCTTTTTCAATTAAACAAAAAGTACAAATGTTCCAGAACAGGAGAGAGGAGGACTTAAGTAGGTGATGATGAAAATATATTTTTCTATGGTGACAATTCAAAAAGGTATTGATTTTAAAATGCTAAATATTACTTTATAATTCAAAACATTTCGGATGTTTAACCTGACTTATATCAATGCATTCTTCACAAACAAAGCTGAAATATTTATGATGTGCAAGCAAACTGTAGATCTTGGGTTTTCCCTCCCAATTCCTAAAACATCCTTTGATTTTCTCCATTGCATAGGGAGAAAGAAGCAGGTATATGTATGGCTTTGCTGTATGTTCTTGTGTAAGACTGACAGTGCATGTAAGGTCCCCAGATTATTGGAAGGGTTTGTTATTATTACACATGGAAAGGTTTGGATCGGAAGGGACCTTAAAGCCCATCCAGTTCCAACCCCCTACCATGTGCAGGAGGGACATCTCCCACCAGAGCAGGTTACTCAAAGCCCTACCCAGCCTGGCCTTGAGCACTTCAAGGTACGGGGCATCCACAGCCTCTCTAGGCAGCCTGTGCCAGTGCCTCACCACCCTCATGGTGAAGAGTGTCTTCCTAATACCTAACCTAGATTTATGCACTTTTAGTTTAAAACGATTTTCACCTGTCACTGCACTCGCTGATAAAGAGTCCTTCCCCATCTTTCTTATAAGCCCTTTTAAGTAGTGGAAGGCTTCTAGTAGCATTAGACAATGTCTGAATGGCCACCGCACTCATATCTGGTAAGAGTTATGTTTGGGTACTTTTCCTCTATAATGAAATAACTTACTACACACCTACACAATGCACGTTTTAGAGAAACAGAAGAAGCACTGTTTAATGTTTAGCTGTCTTGTATTTTAATCCTGATTTTGGAGGTGGACTTTTTGTAGATTTTGAAATCTCACTGGCAGTCCCATGTTCTGGGAACATCTTCACAGGATGGCTTACTTCTTTAAATGCATGTTCTAGGGGGAATTTTTAAGAATAAGCTAAATAATAACTGCTTCCCTTTTTAAAGGTGGGAGATTGTGCACTTTTGACCATGTTTTCATTTTCTGTGGCATTGCTTCTGTGGTCAGAATGGGATTAATTAAAGTAAAACACATTTGAGATAATTTCTGCTGGGCATGTGAGACACTGGTGTAATTCTTTGTATTTATACATCAGGAATGCTTGAGCTTAAAGAATATTGTTTGTCAAATATATTTAATTTATAGCACATAGTCAAGTCTTGTGAGAAGCAATTGAGACTTTTGGCTCTGAGTATCATGGAATGTATCTTGCTTGGCTGAGTTTAGCAATTGGTTTTATGTTTAAAGAAACAGTGAAATAACTAGTCTGTCTTTCTGTTCTAAGACTGAAGTTTTCATATGTTAAGTTAATGTGACGGTTTCAACAGTCACTTTGTAGTTGAACAGATGAAATGACACAGGTGAGAACTTTTGCTGGCAAGCAAAAGGTTTTTTTTTGTCATCAGTCTCCCAGATTTCCTTTTCTGTCAACATAAACTGCATCAACTTCTTCACAAGACTGACATGAACAAAAGTTAGTAATGTGCATTTTTGCATATTAAGTGTCTGAAAAATCAATCCACAGATTTAAAAATACAGATTACTGTTTCTGAAGTTTATGGCTTTAGAGATCTTGTTCACATTTTCCATTGCATCATGGCCACTGTGGTTCCTTTAGTTGTTATAGAAGTGTCTGCCAACCCTTGGCAAGTAAAGGAAGAATCCAGTAGGGACTCCAGTAGAAGACTTCCAGTAGAGATTCCAATCATGGAATGGTTGGTGTTGGAAGGGAGCTCTGGAGGTCGTTTGGTCCAATTGCTTGCTCAGGCTGGGCCATATAGAGCTGAGGACCACGTCCAAACAGCTTTTTGGTATCTCCAGTGGTGAAGACTCTACAGCCTCTCAGGGCAACCTGGTCATGTTTTATTTGATATTTATTAGAGATAATGGTCATTAGTTTATACTCATATTTTATTTTGTTATGGCATGCCAGTTTTTTTTTTCCTTTTTTCTACTTAAATTATTTCCACAAATTCCACAAAGCTATCAAAATAATTACTGAAAACTGGCCTACTAGAACACTTTTTGGCTGTTTTCCCACTTTTGAAATGGAGTACAATATGCCAGCTTTATTTCAGCCAATACGTTAGTGTTTGAAAATAGAAAGAAGCCTATTCTAATGATACAGAAGTATTTACTACAGTGCTATGATATTTTCTGTTTTCACAATAATGGTAAATTCGTTGCTACTCCAGGTCTTGTCAGTGTCAATGTCAGTGGGTTTTGAACTGCCTGATCAGAAGCAGTCTCTTAATTAAAACAGGTAGAATAGCATATTCCTAGCATATACATATAATGAAAGCCCACCCACTCATGCATTGAAAAAAGCATGGTACATGAAACCGCCCTCAAGTCTGCATGCGTTCACCTAGTAACTGGATGTGTAAGAAGTAACTGAACTATTGTAAGCTTATCATGTGCTAGATTTACTATTCTTTTCCAAGTAAAGACTTCAAAAATGTCAATGTTTTTAAACCATATTAGAGCCAAAGAGCTTTAAGATTAGTTGCAATATTTTTTCATTTAAGGAATAACAGTGTAAATATTAACATTTTCTTGTAGTATCATGAATATTTTTTACTGAGAACACATTTTAAAATTTATTAATGGTGATTGAATTTCTTAAACATAATTTTTAAACTGTAAATTTCTCAAGGAAGCATTTACTTTGTTTCCCGTGCATGGTATATCAAATTGGTGTCAGTTTAAGAAGATACAACCAATTTTAGAACCAAACAACCTATTTAATCCTTCTTAAATAAGACAACCCTCTTACCCCCAAATCATTTAAGAAAGAAAACCACATAACTTAAAGTTGCTAATTATGGGGAGAATATACCTGATTCTTTAGGGAATTACATGTCTGATGTTAACATATTAACATAATAAAGGACACTTTCTCCTTCAAGTGGAAAGTCTTTTGCATTCTTTAGGTAGAATCTTAAACTCTAGTTGGGTAAACTTACTCTTGTTTAAATGACATGTCTGTTTGAAAATTCTTCCAAATCTTACTTGCATATCATTAGTAGTCTATACCTCTCAGCAAAGCTGTGGGGAAGAGTAGTTAGGTATATACTGACTCCTCTGGCCATGGTAGCTGTGGCAAAACTAATAGTCTTTTCAGTAGCTAGTCTTACTTTACTGTGGTATGGCTCCTTCTCACAGGAGTTACACAAATATTTATGCAATTCTTAAATGTAAGTGCAAAAAATTTAGCATGCATATCTGAAATCTTTACAATGGTGTTACTGGGGACTGTAAGTGATTAAACCATGCAAAAGACCACAACCCCGTGTAAAAACTTCTTCAGTTCAAACTCAGAGCAGTGATTCTCCTTGACCCTGGAGGATTTTGTAGGCATTTCTTGGGTGTCAGAGAAGTTTGACCTCTTAAGAGCTCAATCCCCCTCACAATGTCAATGGTCTTGTAGCAAAGCTAATGAATACATTACTGCTGCTTAACTATCCAAGGTTTCAGGTGATCCTTGTGAAAAATAAAAGCCGTTTGAGTAAAGAGGGAGACTGTCATTTTCTTATTCTCTTACAGGTTAATCTCAGTTACACATTTAATTGAACTACAACTTACTCTGCATTATTACTTATAAACAAGAAAGCGTGTATTCTCATCACCAAAAATATAGTTTAGGATCCGGATTGTTTACAAGTGTCAAAACAAGTGCGTAGCAATAAGGAGTTTTAAGTGTTTGCATATGTTTAGTTGAAACTAGCACAAAATTGCCAAGACCCAATATTTTGAAGTGTGTATAGAAGGTGATTTATAGTTACCGAGCACTGTGTAGCCAATTATTTCAATTATGTTTTTTCCCCAAACATGCATTTGGTCAAATGTTTGTAGTGGCTTTGTACTACACTGGAAGTTTCTGTCTGGAATAGAAGATACTTTGTCTATGTGAAAAATAATGTGGATTTATTTAGATAATTGTTTGAGGGAAATACAGATATTCTGCAGCCCTTTTCAGCATTTGGTTGGTGCACTTGCTTCTGTAAATTAACTTCTCCTGGGGATAAAATTATTCCGTGCTTCTTCAGTTCCCTTCATTTTCAGGAAGGGAGAATGGGATGCCAGAGAATATGGATTCTGTATGGGAGCTAAAAATCTCTATCTGTAAGAGTCCTATGAGTTTTGTATCTGCTGGAAATCTACAATGGTAATTGGGGGATTTCCCTAAATTCAGAAAAATAGTGTACTGGATTGCCGTTTTAATTTATTGGTTAAAAGAAGTGTGGTCAAATGAAGTGGTAATTGCTATAAAATTGGTACATCTAATGGTGTCTGGGGAATGACGAATATCCTTGGTTATATTGGTCTTTTCCTGGTAGTGCTTGATTATTGAAAAGGCAGAGGTTAGTTATCTTACCACGAATGCCTGAGACTCCTGGGAATGAAACAGCTTTGCTCTGTAATGCTAATTGAAAGGCCAAATGAAGAAATTAACGGTAATTTAACAGTAATTATCTTAGGGGAAAAAAGAACGCAACAAAGACAGCAGCAACAGCAACAAAACAAAGAACACCCTTCCTTCAAGCCCCCCTGCCCTTCACTGGTAGGCCCACCCTGTTGTCAGAGCTGTCGTATGTTCTAGATTTAAAATACATTTTCTTAGGACCAGTCTTTTCTGTAATCTAAATCAGCATAAATATTTGTAGATTGGATCAATGATAGTGCATTTCTTAATGTAGTTTTGTTCACAATAAATGTCTGTACTAGCCTGCATTCTAGAGCTTTTTCATAAACTTGAAGAAAAAAATATTTTCTGCAGTTAATGGGCCATAGCCTTTCAGAGCCTAGCAACTCTCACTTGTTGCTGATTCAGTTGGGCAGAATGAAATCTTTTTCCAGATCTAGTAGCCCTGTGTGGAAGATTGACTAGTCCTCATCATTGTACCATTGCTGAAACACTGGGGCAGGGCTGTAGAGAGGCAGGCCTAAGAGCTAGTGAGGCTCAAGAACTGATCTTGCATAGATGCAGCAAGTGAAATTTCCGTAACCTTTATGGGGTTAATACAAAGCAGTGTGTCTGGCAAACAGAACTAGGGTTAGTGAAGTGTTCAGCTATGACAGAGAAGAAAGGGAATGAACAATGTGGCTTTTGAACAGCAAGTAGGATTGAAGGTTTTGTTGGTTGCTTGCTTTTATGCCAGGATTATTACTCCTAATTTTTCATAATGGAAATGCAGTTCTTTGATTTTCGAGACCTTAATTTGCTTTTATAGCCAATTTAGTAGAATAGCTTCAAAACTGTGTTCTGAGCAGGTATCAGAGCTGTGTTGTCACAGTAAATCACTATGTTTCAAGTGAATTATAATAGTTATTAAATGATATTGCTCAAAATAAGTATCTCTGAAATACAAAAAATACTAAAATTTGTGGTTCTTTGATCTCAGTTTATTTTTGGATAAGGGTAATAAGTAATATGAGATGAATAACTTTTTCTTTGTAAAGAAAACCTGGAAACCTACAGTTATATGAAACAGTGCTTCTAATACAAAATGATTTGAGATTCTAATTGTCCAAGATTCAGACTTACCAAATGCTAGATAATTTCCTTTGCTCAAGTAAAGGTATAACTGAAAACAGTTTGCTTAAAGCCCACATTATTCTTAATGCAACAATATGGCATACAATGCATTTATTATAAAATTGGCAGAATTTCATTTTTAAACATAATGATTTTGTTCATGAGGGGATGCCATTCTTTCCCTCAAAGTATGCTATTGTGTGGAATTATATCATTTTGAACAAGATTAGAAACTTTGGGTGATAAGTTTCGAATCTACAGGATTTGACTCTACCTACGGGACATGTAGGTGTGTCACTTGCCATCTGCTTAGTGATTATATTAAGGAACCTGAGCATTGCATAGACTCCTGCAGTCATTCCTGGCAGCTAAAAACATGTTTTTTGATCCAAACAGATCAGAAAGTTTCTGCTGTTTCAGCATTCCTATAGGAAGCAGTAAAACTTTCTTTGGAGGAAGGAGTGTGGTGTTCATAATAGGCACATACTAAGACTGAAATGTCTTATTTGTCCTGTTATGGTTACTTTACCATGTAGGCTAAGAAGAGGTAATTTCTGGAGATAGCCTGAGGAATGAGGTTCTAGTTTTTATTAAAATCAACCTATTTGAGTCAAGACTTATGTGTAGCTTGTAAACTAAATAATGGGTATTAGCTTCTGACTAATTTAGCTGGCTTCAGGTGACCTCTCCTCCTTGAGGGAGAGAGACTGTGCCCTAACATCTTGTGGTTTTGTTATCTTATGATCATATTACAACAAGTCCTCTCGATCTCATTAATTTGTTATGCACTGGGATCAGCAAATATCAGCAACTCTTCCTCCAGCTGATGCGTGAAATCCTTTTGTTTTCCAGCTTGTCCACTGCTCAGTTTTTCTGGCTTGCAAAAGCCCTTTCTCTAACCATAGCAATAAAAACCTTGGCTTTCTAGTTTGGCAGGATTATCTTGAAAATTTTAATTCCTGAGAAAGGATATTTGACTACTATTTTAAGTTAAAGTTATGACCAAAGAACTCAAATTAGTTCTAAATAATAATCCCTCTTCAGTATAAAATATAAAACAAACAACGACAAAAAAAAAAAAAGTCACCACCAAAACCTTTCCCATAGCAGAATCTAGAGGGCATTATGAACACAAATGGCACATCCTTGAAATAGTTACTGTGGAACTGTTCTACAGAAGTATCTCAAACTGCCCAAAGCTGATTCAAAAAACATCTTGATGAGAAATCATTTCAGGACAAGAATTGAAAGTTGCTCCTTTTTTAGAGATAGCCCTCAGTGAAGTAACAATTGCTCATAATGTATACGTGTTTATTGTTGTTGATGTTTTTCACAAAGAGCTTAATTTTTCATCAGTGTAACCTGTAGAAGTTATTGCAAAAAGGAATAACTTTATTATCTATCAGTGAAGACCAAGTAGAACTTTCCAGATTTATTTTTGTGAGCCATACTTTGGTGTTGTTCATAGGTGGGTCATAGGTTGCACACTTGCAACATTTTTGTATGCTTTGCCAGCATTTTCTTGCAGCCACAGAACTGATTTACATAATTCACGCACTGCTTTGCAACAAACATTTGTTGTGAGCAACAAGTACTCAACAAGTACCCGTTGAAGTAAAAACTTCAACGTAAAAGTCAACATTTACTGCACATTCTGAAACCTGTCAAACATAAAACTCCAGTAACTTCAGCAGTGGTATCAGCATTGCATATGCTCAGCAAATGGGATACTGCAGGCTCAGCAGAGGAACTTAGAGAAAACAACGTTGTCTAGAGGATATTCACCGAGGAAAGAGACAGCAGACAAGAAGAGTGGCAGAGCGGATGCAAACAGGATGAATGTTGGCATGGGATTTGGAAGGATGGAGAAGTGACTGTAGAAGCACCTCCATGTGGCTGGCAGATGTGTGATGAAGCGAGGGACTAGGTGTGGTCCAAGCTCGGGATTATAATAATTTTTTGGTGTTTTTTTATTTACTTACTAGTATGTTTTATTCAGTGTTCAAGTGAGAAGTTGGGCATAGAAAACAGTAATAAGTAAAAGTTCTTTTTATATTAAGAACTATTGTTCAGATGCAGTGTATTTGCAGCGATACTTTGTATTGATCTGGTCAAAGCCGGGTCTGCTTTTTTAACATTCTTGTCTTCAAATGGTAACATGGTATGTACTTTTCTGTTCAATTTCTCTTGCTGTCAAGGCAAAGTGGTTTTGTGACAGTGCTGAGTAGAAGCAATGCTAATATTTTGGTTTTCTGCCTTCTGTAAGGGAGGAAGTCAAAGTTAGAGGGGAAATAGTGCTTGTTACTACAAAACATAATACACTGTGTAACAGCTCTTTCAACAACAGAACAGAATGAAGTCAGGTGAAAATGTAAAATTCCTTTTCTACTAGTTCTTTAAAGATTTTTACTAATTCTATTACATTGAATTTTCCTAAGTAGATTTGATTTTACTTTAAACTAATACAGAATGTATTTTGAAAACTTCGAACTTTGTATAAACTGTATTTTGTTTGTTACTCTTCTGTTTTTCAAATGTTCTATAAATTTTTTGAAGGAATGCCATTGTACTACTGCAGATCCAATGTTATGGTTCGTGCCAGACACTTCTTTCCAGTACTTATGAGAGTAGCCTGTGCGTACATGTCTCTTTATGCCGCTTTCTGATCAAATAGTAAGACTTCTGAGCCTTCTTCAGAAGACCTTTGGCTTACTTATATATCCAGTAAAGTGAGACTGAGAAATCAACCATCTTCCATGATTTTATAGATGGAAAATAAGTTAAGTTAAAGCTTTTTTTAACTTGTTTCAAGTTTGTAACTGGAAAAAAATTATGAAAAAATGTGGGACAAAAGTGCAATTATATATGTAAAGGATCAAAATCTGTTTTAAAATAAGATCAAGTTATTATAACATGATAATTTGTTTAATGTACTGCTGAGTTTTATTTAGTTGCCATCTGCATCTGCATGTTCTGATTTACCTCTGTTCTTAATGTAGGCTATAGTACTTAAGAAGTCTTATATGTTTGTTTTGATTTCAAGTACTTTATACTTCTCAATTACTTTTACACAATTTTGAACTTAGACTTTAAAATATAATGGTAAATTAAGAAGATTGACTTCTAATAATATTTGAATTTTGTTTCAGAGCAAAGTAGAAGAGATGATTTGGAAGCTTTAGGTCATATGTTTATGTATTTTCTCAGAGGAAGCCTTCCATGGCAAGGTTTAAAGGTAGTAGTTTTTTACATCTTCACTTCCTTCCTGGTTTTAGATCATCAGCTTTTCTCAGTATGATCTTTTAATTTCTGAAAGCTTGTCTGAAAGCTGTGTATCGTCATAAGTTTCTTTTGCTCTTTTATCATAGGCTGAAACATTAAAAGAACGTTACCAGAAAATAGGAGAAACAAAACAAACAACATCTATAGAAGTATTGTGTGAAAACTTCCCAGGTAATGTCTGCTGCTACTGAAAATGTTGTGTACTGATGTGTTGATTTAGAAAATGAACCTAGTATACCTTGTTTTTTAATATCTGTTCTTAAAAATAAATTAAACAATACTTGTAAATATCTATCACCATAGTGTGTGTATATATATTTATGTATCTTTTGAAACAAGCAGTAAACCAGTGCTGGTGTTGTTCAAAGATAAATAATTCTAAGAGAAACATTAAAAAAATTATAATTATTATTAAAGCATTCAGCTAGTCTACACTTTTGCCTTCAAACACAAAATTTTGGTATTTGCTTCATAACCATTTAAAAACGAATCTGCTTTTCAGCTGGTACATGATTATTAGAAGCAGCTTGAAATAATATTTTAAAAAAATAATAACTTGCAGGTTTTCCTGTGACACTTACAGTTGTTCTTAAGTGCGTGAAGAGAAGATACCTTCTAATAAGGTATTTGGAAGACCAGACAGAAGCAAATACTTTTTTAAAAGTTGGATTAATAAACAGGATAGGTATGGTGTGGTTGCTAAAATAGAAATAAACACCTTCAAAGATAATCAGCATATCAATAGGCAAAATGGATTTGCTGAGACTAGGTCATGACAAACAGATTTGATTGTCTTTTATGACAAGACAGTGGGTCTTGTAGACAAGAGGCTGATGTTAAATGCCATGAAACCTTAGTACTTTTGCTTTTGACACTATTTTTAAATAACCTTATAAATAATATTAAAACATAATTGAGAGGAATCTACTTTGGGACAAAGAGTATAAAACTGTTTGAAGTACTCAAGAACTTGTCATTGCTATCCAATTGGAAAAATGAAAAAGAATTCCACAGAGATCTATGATGGTTCTGCTCAGTATTTTTGTTAATGCCGTGTATAATTGAGAATTCTTATTTAGCTTCCAAACGATAAATATGAAATTCATGGGCTTGATAGTGGAGTTGGAAATAAAAGATTTTGACAAATTATAAATACGGTCTAAAAATACAAGGTATAGTTCAGTAAGTTACAATAGGAAGTTATAAACAAAGTTATAAACAAAGGATCAAGTCCAGATTAAAAATTACTGGATATGGAAAATGGCAGGGTGCTTTAGGTAATGACTTAAAGATGAGTCACAAGGTAAATGAGTGAATAGTGTCATGGTCTTATATTAAAAAAACAAACAAACAAACAAACACAAAACACACAAAAACAAACAAACAAAAAAACCCTGTACTAAACTGCATTATATAAACCAGTTGCAAACTAAAAGATACATGAATTGCTATTTCTCCAGTACTTGATTCTGTAAAACTGCAGCTGAAACAGTATGTTTGTTTCTGGGAACTGTACTTCAAGAAATTTACTCTATTTTAAGGGTGCAAAAGCAGGGATATTTTTTTTGCTATACCTCTTTCCAAAGACTGCAGTTATAGAAACTGTTTTGGCCAAAATAAGACTGTGAGGGAATTAAGTTCCCCTGTACCTTTTGTACCTTTTGCCTTGATACAGTCATGAAAGGAATTAGCTTACTACGTTCACAGCAAAAAAGACACAGTAATGGATGTAATCCACTATAAAACCGTTTAGCGGTGAACTCATCTGTTTCGTATGCAATGAAGAACAGGAGGGGATTGTTGAGGAGATTGTGGAGTTTCTTTCACAGGAGTTGTGTGAAAACCAATTACACAGATGTGGCTGGAACTGATTTACTCTGAGCTAAGCATGGTGCACTAGGTTGCATCTTGAATTTCTTTCCAACCCTCTTGTAAAAATTAATCCATAACCATTTTTTTCTGATGATTTTCTTTTTAATTTCTCTGTGTATCCTATAAAAAAAATGGATTTCAGTTACAGAACTGGAGAAAATGTCGGAACATAAATTAGTTCACTAAGCATAAACAAATAATGTTAAATCTAATGTAGAGGGTATATGTTGCAATTCTTGCAAATAATAATGAATAAGAGTAGCTTCATATCGAACAGCAACATCACTAAGCTGCATTCCAAATTATTTTTTCCAAGCTGGTCTCAAACACTCTTTCTACCTTTCTACCTATGGAAGAGTTTAACTTGGTGTAGCTCAGTCTCCTGTGCACTTCTCCGCAATCCTCTGTTAGAGGGCAGGTACCCTCTTTGTACTACAAAATGTCTGGTCCTTCACACTTAATGGAAGGTGAGGAAAGGCATGTGGTGATACTGTTGTTCTGTTTCTCATATACATAAGGATCAGTGGGTGCTGGTCGAAACTACATTGAACCCTATTCATCCTCAGACTCTCTGATCATACAGTTGTGTGAGCTTTCTCTTCTGCCTTGGAGTCATCCGAATAGTCTTTTTGGCTAGAGTGTGAGGAGTCATTGCTTTTCTCAGAATGAGTTAACGGTGTGTGATTTCCCACTCTTTCATGGACTTCAAAGTATTCAAAGCAATTCAGATTTCAAGATCTCTGCCTGTCCTCCTGAATTTATGCCTCAGGACTCAGATCAGGTGTTTCATCTGATCAGTATCACAGCCTATACTATGTGTCAGGACAGTTGAAGCTTCCCACTTCAGGAAGTAGTTGTAGATCCTCTCAGAAAGGAAGTTTGCATTCAGTAAAACATGTTCCTGGAGACACAGTCCACCCTGTCCTATATATACCCCTTCTTTACCTTTCCTTAGGCTTGTCTACAAGCAAAACATTGAAAAAAGTTGAAAAGTGGAGAAATTTCCTTCCCCACTTTTTTGTTACATTATTACGCATGAGGATTCGAAAGGTTAAATGAAAGATGCACTGTCTTACATTACTTGTCTTACATGCAAAGGTAAAATTGTAGGGGGGATCACTTTGTAGGACGTATTTGGAATGTGGCAGTATAACTTCAAGAATATAACTACTATGAGGCAACGCTTCTTTCTGATAATGCACACATGCATGGTGGACCACTATTCATGTTTTGTGTTAAGACAGAAGTTATTTTAAAATACATTAATAAATACTATTTTTGAGTGCCACTAAAAAGTGTTACAGTTAGGTGTGTTTCTTTTTACATAGAGGAAATGGCTACATATCTACGTTATGTAAGAAGGCTGGATTTTTTTGAAAAGCCAGACTATGACTATTTAAGAAAGCTCTTCACTGACTTACTCGATCGAAAAGGCTATGTGTTTGATTATGAATATGACTGGACTGGCAAACAGTTGGTGAGTATGATTAAGCTATTAATAAGATACTGTTTAATTGTTTCATCAGTTTTGAGCCACTGTTAGTCTTGAGTATTAGAATATGAGTACATCTTATGGCAGCTAATTAGAGTTGTGAACACGTATGACAAACACATTTTCTATTGCATTTTGAAACACAGTGTTTTAGTTTGACACGCTTCGTATCGAGTCTCTTTCCAAGCATACTTCTAATATCCAATAAAACCTCTCTTCAGTCTAAAATGAGATAGGAATAGGAATTTAGACTGCTTTCTGAGTTGAAGAAAGCTTAAAACTCTGCAAGTGATTATTGTCATTGTTTATATTTTCTTCATTTATGAGCTTTCTTACTCCAAACATTTTTAGAACATAAAGCAGTCACTTCTCTGACACATATTCCAGATATTTAGCTTTTCATTGTGAAGAAACTCTTTTTTTTTTTTTTTTCTTTTCTTTGTGAGTTACTCTATTGAAATGAGATGTAGGATATCAGCTTCCATCAAAGGGAAGACACATCACTTTTGCATTTTCTGCGGAAGTTGCAGAAAATACTGTGTTTATGTTCTTTAAAGAAATGGTAAAAAGTGAATTTTTCAAGATGTCAGAGCTTTTCTTGCTTCTTCTAATAAATAAGAGAAGGGTTGTGTATGCAAGTTGCACAATTTCAGTTTATACATTTTACCCTGACGTGTGACAAGTGTGACACCTTGAAAGAATTGTGGGATTTTATTGCTAAATATTTTTTCAGTGTTTAACGTTAAAAATTACTTTAAGCTTCTTTTCAGATTGTCAGCAAAATACCCTGTAAACAAATGCTAACTGCAGAAAATAGTAGCTTAAATCCTCTCAGAAAAAAATATCATCTGATAATACTCAGAATTGCTCATGCATGAAATTGTGTAAGACTTGGCTTGCTTTTTTCTTTCTGCTATTGGCAAATACCTTGTGACAGTTTTGCTTTAATTTTACAGTTTTAGATTATGGGAGACTGACAGATTTAAGGATTTATTTGGATTACAATTTAATAACTTTTGGTAAGACTTAGAAATTTATTTTTTTTACCAGTTGCTACATATTGTTTATATTTATAGCCTACCCCATTGGGTTCAATGCATTTAGACACTGCATTGTCATCAAACAGAGAAGCTTATCAGCACAGAGATAAGATGCAACAATCCAAAAATCAGGTAAAATGCTTATGTAAGACTGCCAGCATTATGCTGACTTTTATCTAAAAATCTTTGCTATGTTCTTGTTACTTTTATTATAACTTCAAAGTGAAATTGACTCCAGGTTTATTTTTTTTCTTCAAGTAGGTCCTTGTTAATATATTTCACATCTGTAGACATTGTAATAAGTTACTTGTTTTGATGCTATAATATAATTTACCATGCATCAATATTGAATTTTCTCTCTGCTTAATTTTTTTTTTTATTTCTGTTTTTAATCACATTTCCCATTATCCTATATCATCTGTTGAGGTTTTAACATGCATTTCTAACATATTTACTTTTTTTTTTAAAAAAAAACAAAACAGGATAATGACCAAGGTTGTAAACACATTAAGAAGCTAAATCTTTGACTATTTATCTAAGCTTAGTTACAGGGTTGTGTTAGTGGGATTTATTCATTTTTTTATAAGGAATTTTTAGTTTAGATACTTTGTAACTTCTTTATGACATTTTTATTTTACTCTCTAGGTAATGTTGATATACAATTTATATAGGAATTGATTATGTAGTGCTTCTGTGCTTAAAAAAATAATTTATAATATTTTATAAGTGAATTGTTAATTTTTGGAATTTTTATTTTCATTTTGCCTATTTTCCTGATACATTCAAAAAAACATAGGCAACAGATCATAGAGCAGCTTGGAACTCACAGCAGGCCAATACACATCATTTGAAGGCTCATCTAGCTGCTGACAGACACGGTGGCTCGGTACAGGTATTTTCTGCTTCTTTGCTTGACTGATTGCTTTCACATTAGATAAAATTAGTCTCCTTAAATGCATGGCAATGATTCCTGCTTACCTCTTAAGCTTGCTTTCCAATTATGTGCAAAATATACCTATTTTTCACTACTTAACAATTGCCAAACTGAAATTTAAACAGGTACAGAGAACGGTAGGTCTTTTTGTATGTGGAATATCTGCTGCATGCTTCTTACTAAAACAGAAAAAAATAGTCTAACACAACAGAATTATCTGTCCTTCTCAAGGAATATGTTCCTACATCAGTGTAACCAACTGAAGTTTTAACATTTGATATGTTACTTGGTTTAACTAGCAGCTAATACACTATTAACTTAGTTCATAATTGTTCAAGTCACACTTTATGTTCCTTAAGCAAACTGCAAATGAAAGCAGTAATTACAGATTTTACTTAAACTTTAAGAGCTACTTTTCTTCAAACACTAGGTGACTAGAAGAATGTTTACACAGTTATCCATAGAAAAATGAGTAGAAACCAACATATTTTCTTTATTAGTTATACATAAAAATGTATACGTATATATATACATATATATATACAGATAAAATATAGAAATAAATATGCATATATATGAATAATAATGGATAAAATGTGTATATATATATATATAAATAAAAATGGATATAAAAGTAATATTTATTATTCCTTTGTTTCCATCATCTTCAAAGAGCTTTATTTTCCTCATGTGCTCTAAACTTTATTTTTTGGTGTCTTGCTCTATGAACATACTCTGGGGTGGAATGGTTAGATGCTATATAAAAAATTCTAAATTGAATACAGAAGGATTCAGAATGCCAACTGCCAATCTGCATATACTTTTGAGCTTTTGGTCTGAAATGAAAATGAATTATTTTGTAATGTGTTATTGGGAAAAATATATATTTTTTTCACCTAATGCATTTTTGATTCTAAGAATAAAAGTTACATATGATTCTTTTGAAGTTTTATGTTTTGGAAAATCAATGTCAATGTTTGAAGAAAGAGTGAGAAGTCCAGGGTAATGAAAACAATGCTGCAGTCTTAATGCTGTAATAATGAAGTGTCTTCTTCAACTGCTTGGAAATTTAATTTGAACATAACATCCTTCAAATTTTTCTGCCTTATGAACTACTGTTACACGTTGTGTAAGAAAGACTAATAGGTTATAATTACCACTGTGTATCAAGAAAAGTATAAAAATTGTTCTGAAGTTCCTAGTCACAAATATTTTGAAATGTTACTGGTATTATTAACTTGAAGATTATGGTTCTTTCAATAACATCAATTTTAAAGATAGTCATACATCCTTTGAGAACAGTATAGCATGTGGAATCAAAATTAAATCTGGAGTTGTGTCTTCCAAAATTATTACATTTCTTACGTTTTTAATCTTTTATGCTAGAAAACTTTAAACTTACTAACCTTCAGTTAATAGTTTTTTTTTTTTTTAATTGTATATTACTTCCCTGAAATGCCAGTTGTCTGCGTTTCTGTAAAAATACTTTTTTTTTTTTTTTTTTTTTTGCCAAACAATATGGGTATTCTGAGTTCAGATAATGTAGATCACTTGAGAATAAACAGTTACCGATTAAAAACAGCAATGTGCAAAACTGCAACCATTTGTTCCATCTATGAAGATCATGTTGTTCAGAAGGGTGTTTTCAAGCCAGCTGAATTGATTTTTAATGTACAAATGGTCATGCTTCCTTATTAAAAGCAGATATAAAACCATGTAGTATAGTCAATTTAGTTTTGAAGTTTGAGCCCTTGAGTGTTGTCAAATATAACACAGATACTGGGTATATATGTTGTCAAATATCTTTATTGTAAGATATACTAACCAAGTATATCTAATATCTAATACTAACCAAGTCATGCTAGTGAGTTGGACCATTAGCTAGCTGGTTTATCTAGATTCCTAATTGCCCTCAATAAGCCAAATTTTGAAAGTGCCAGGCACAATTGTTCAAAGTAAGGTTGTGACTCTTGGCGGTGAAACTGAATTGTGGGCTTTGTTATTTTTTCTTTTCTGTGTCATCAGTGACTCATTACATATCTTTGAGATCAGCTGTATGCAGAATTACCAGATTTTCTTCAAGATATTAAAATCTCGTGGCAGAGAACTTCCTTTTAAAGAAAGACATCAAAAATGTTGGTACACTGCCACTACAAGTTTCAGTTATTGTCATCTATGGGATCCTTTTGTAGTAGGTTATTTAAGCGTGTTAATGATTCCGCAGTATTACATAATAAATCGAAGTGTACCGTCTGTTGGAGTGTGCATATGTATCTTAGTATATGTGCTAATATTCTCAGTAATGATGTTCAGTTGGAAGCATTCAGGTTCTAAATGGTTTGATAATTAACAGTATTTTTTTTTGTTTGTTTGTTTTTGTTTTTTTTTGTGGGGGTATAAATTTAAGTAATCTTAGACTATCTAGGCCTGTGTCACTGTTAATGTGCCTAATGCATCTAGTTTTGCTTTGTAGGATCAGTTCATGTGAAAAGTTGAAATATTACTAGCAAACTGAATTGTAAAAGGAAGATGTCCAGAAATGGCCCTTTCTTCTGCTTATCTGTGTTTGGAATTAGATGTAAATGCAGTAGCATCACAGTCTATCTTTCTAGTTTCTGTAGCCTTAGTAATGAAAGCAACTTCTTATACCTCCCAGCAATTCACTCAGCAACGTATTATCTTTATTTTGTGGATTTTCCTCACTTACCAAAAACAGTAGTTGTATAATACTGGATTATTTCCTTCTCTACATGAACTCCAAACTTCTTATACACTCAAAGACTGTAGTCATCAGAACAGAATCATCTAGGCTGAAAGAGACCATCAAGATCAAGACCAACCATCAGCCTGACATACTGACTCCCATCGCTAAACCATGTTCCCTAGTGCCATATTCATATGTCTTTTAAATACCTCCAAGAGTTGTGACTCCACCACTTCTGTGGGCAGCCTATTCCAATCCTTAGCCACCTTCTCCATTAAGAAATTCTTCCTGTTTTCCAATCTAAATCTCCCCTGGTGCAATTTGAGATCATTTCCTCGTGCCCTATCACTTGGCACCTGAAAGAAGCCAACACTCTCCTCATTGTAACCTCCTTTCAGGTAGTTGTAGAGAAGGATGAGGTCTCCCCTCAGACTAATTATCCAGACTATACAACCCCAGTTGCCTTGGTCTATCCTTGTTTTCTTGTCCCTTCACCGGCTTTGTTGCTCTTTTGTGAACACATTCCTGCAACTCAATATTTTTCTTGCAGCGATGGATCCCAAACTGAACACAGTAGTCTAGCTGCAGTCTCACCAATGCTGCATAGAAGGTTACAACCACTTCCTTAGTCGTAATGGCCACACAATTTCTGATCCAGGCCAGGTTGCCCTTGGTCTTCATGGCCAGCTAGGCTCACTGGTGGTTCATGTTCAGATGGCTGTTGAACAGCTGACCCATGTCCTTTTCTGCTGTGCAACATTGCAACCACTTTTCCCCAAGCCTATACCACTGAATGGGGTTATTACAACACAAATGCAGGACCTGCCACTTACCCTTGTTGAATGTTCATGCAACTGGACACATCCCATTGATGTGGTCTATCCACATTCCTCTGCAAAACCTTTCTGCTGTCAAGCAGATCAACAGTCCTGCCTAAGTATCATCTGTGAATTTACTGAGGGAGCACTCAATGCTCTCATCCATGTCATTGATATAAATGTTAAACAAAACTGGACCCAAGACTGAGCCTTGGAGAACACCATATTGACTGCTGGTAAACTATTGAAAGAGGCTTGTTGAGCACTTCCCCCACCTCTTTCAGTACCCTTGGATAAATCTCATCTGTCCCATAGACTTGTGAACATTCAAAACATGGAGGAGGTCATTTACAATTTCCCATTGAATTATAGGAGCTTCATCTTACTCTGTCACTATCTTCCAACTCAGGGGCCTGTGTACCCTGAGAATGATCGGCCTTACTAATAAAGACTGAGGCAAAGAACGCGTTAAGTACCTCAGCCTTAGCCTTAGGCATTGTGAGGCTTTTAGTTGCTTATAGAATATTTCATGTACCTCATTATCCTGGTTAAGATAGCAATATGTTAGATGAAACAAATCAGTTTGCCTAAGCTTTTCTGAATGATAAAGGCAGTGCCAATTATTTTCATTCTTTTATCTGGATAGATTCTGAAAGTAAAATATATCATTCTATAGTATCATTAATAATAATTTCATGCTTAGGCATGAAAGACAACTTTGTTTTCTGAAGAGTGAAGAATTCAGTTACTGAGAGTTGTAATAAAATGAAGGATTATTTTCTGTGTCTTCTTGACAGTAGGCTGATTTGTTTTATGAGAGAATTTGACTGATTTTTGAACATAAGCAAGTAAAAGTTTAGTTTATGTGTATGCCTATTCAAAACAAAGCATAGGGCTAGCCTGATTTACTTTTACTATTTGGGGAATTGATATTTAGGCTTAATTTTGTCTTAATTTAACTGGCCCTTATTAAGTTTCTAAAGAAGCATACATGTACATCCAAGAAACTAATCTTTCACAATTATTATGGCTTATCATTAGATAGTGGGTCTAATTTTCTTTTTTGTCTTGTGGTGTAGAGGACGGTAAGAAACTGTGATTCATACACTTTTTTATATAAGTGCTCTTCAACTGAACTTTCAAAGACCAATTTAATTTGTATGAACTAAATTTAAATCAAGATAAGATCTGTTATCACAATGCTTAGTTGGTTTAGATTTCTAGTTCAGTAGTTAATTTCCAATTTGCATACAAATGAGTAGTTTAACTTCATCCTTAACATTGAAACAAAATTTGAACCTTAGTTTTAAATAATAGTTTTCAGAAACCTCTGTCTGTTACTGTTCATGGGAAAAAAAAAAACAAACACAAAACATCTAGTTCTTGTTAACAAAATGTTTACATAAAAAAGATAACTTTAATATCTACAGTAGTATACAAATTTATTATGAGATGAATTGTGCCTTAATGGATCATCAGACTATGGAGGAAATCTGGTCCAATTCTACTCATAAGTAAAGAAATGAAAATAAAACTTTCTCTTTAAACACTATTAGTTTTGTGTACTCTTTCCCCTCATTTCCTAAAGTTTCAGCCTTTTTTTGTGAAACCAGAAAGATTCTTCTTCGTGCCTTATTGACGGTACACCAAAAAAAAATTTGGTGTACCATACCTTTACTGCATGAGTTGTCTTCCAGATGTCTTCCAGACTTAGTCTTGCTTAATTTTGTTGGATTCCTATATTTTTCTTCCTGTGTTGAGCTGATTTTTTTGACTCTTAGTAGGTAGCCTATGAGAGAAAAGTCTATGATTGGTCTAACTTAAGAGCCCATGTGCCAGGATTGGTAGTGAAATTGCTTCATTTACCCTGTATTATCAGTCTTTTGACAAATGCATTTTTTGGTCAGATACTAAGATATTTTACTGTTAATTTAAATACTGACTTATTTACTAACATCACAAGGAATTTATAGCATTGTAGCTTATTTTAGCAAGCTACAGAACTTAGGACTGTAAAATCACACTCTTTTAGCCTTACTGTTGCTGGAATGAGAGCATTCCTACATTTTTCTCGAGCCCTACCAATTAAATGAGTTTATTAATGCTTAAGTAAATAAGTTTGATTAAGTTTGCACATTTTACTGCTGCAGTTGTGTTAATTCTAAGATTTTCATCTTAGACCTTTCCTAGATCTATCATCTACAGTAGTAGACTAGAACGAAACTCAGGGTGTTTGTGATTCTTGAGAAACATGATTTGCGATTTTTTAGGCTATGAATATCCTTTGGTTCACTTACGTCTTCAGAGGCTGCATCTCTTTCCAGAAATATGAAGATTGTTTTCCTCCCATCTAAACCAAGACTTACAGTATGCCATTATATTTTATTATATTTGGATGCATGTTTGCTGGATGTATATGTATTACGTATATAGAAAGAAATGAGGTCTTGTTGTCTTTGAGCCTCCAGAGAAATCACCCGGAGGGAGGTAGGACAGTCTCTTGGTAGTCCTGGTGCAAAGGTTTCTATAAAGTTTCTTAGAGAAAACTGTATTCTTAAATTGATTAAAAATAAAACAACAGCAAAGCCCAACAACAAAAAAGGAAGACAAATGCTATCTTCAAAAAGAAGAAAGACTTCTCCCATTAAAGGAAATAACTGTCAGGAAATAGTGTTCAGTTTTGGAGTTAGTATGAAGACTTCAAAGAAAAGAATCACCAAACAGGTTGTTATAGCTTCAAAAGTGCCTCTGCATCCTCTTTTTTAAGCACATAAGCTTATTGGGAAACCCTGAAAATAACTTTGTTCATCATTACCATATGGCATTTCATTGACCCAAGCAGATTATTATTACTTTTTTAAAGTTGCAGTCACCTTTGATCATGATGACTTCAGCTGTGGTTTAAAAAGTTAAACAAGACAAACAACAAAAACAGAATCAACCCTGTCAGAAACAGGGAGAATTTTTTTTTTATGAGCTGCTCAAATCTTGCAAATGTTCTTTTAAGCATTGACAGAAGAGGTTCGGAAGAGACTGGTAGAGTTGTTGACAAAGGCTGATACAGAACAACCACAAATCTCAAACTAGAGCAGCAAATCTTTTTTTTTGTTTGTTTGTTTGTTTGTTTGTTTGTTTTTTGCTTTTGTTTTTGTTTTTGTTTTTGAACGATTTGAATGTTTTCATTTGCTTTTTGTAGGAAAAGAGAAAAAATCTTAGTTATAGCAAATACCCTGCTATTTGGTCCAGAGAATGTCTAGACTGTTTTTTCCTTTTCTGATGAGTGCTCTTTGAGGTACAGTTGAAGGACACAGAGGAACCAGAATGCACTAAAGAAGGAGACATAGGGGAAGACTGACTAAATTGCTATCAGAAAACGGCCTGGTGCCTTCCATTAAGGCTCTTAAGAGACATGAGGAAGACCAGCAAGCCTGATGAGCAGCATTGCTTTGCTTAGTCCACTCTATTTGAATGTCATGTAGATGTATGTTACACTATGTTTCATGTCTTTTAGATATGAAAAAGGCAGAAAGTCGGGGATGCAGGAATAACAGTAGGAATGGATACATTATTGTAATTAAAAGACTTATGGAATTAACAAAATTGAGTTTTGAAGATGTAACTTCAGAAATTCATAAATGTGTTTCTGGCACTAGCATAATTTCAGATATTTCTGGTGATTTCAGGTAGTAAGTTCAACAAATGGAGAATTGAACACGGATGACCCAACTGCGGGCCGTTCAAATGTACCCATCGCAGCTCCTGCAGAAGTAGAAGTAACGGATGAAACAAAGTATGTTCTTCTTTCCGTATTCTTTAGATCTGGTCTTCTCAACTACTTCAAAATTTTTCTTGCTTAGTTACTCACAGAACATTGTCTAAGCTGAAAAGACACTGGTGAGTGGCAAAGTATTACGGTGCATTACTTAATTTTGGCTTTAAACATTTGAGTAATAGACCTTCCGTAGCTTTTGCTTTTTAGGCTCAGATTTTAATAACACATTTCCCTATACTAGATAAGTGCATGCATGCATTTTTTATATTTTATCTAATTTTGAAATATTTATTTTAACATAGTGTCTGACTACAAAAACATATCTATGAAAGATTTATAATTCTTTCTGTGTATTGTATCTGATTCTCTTTTTTCCCTTACTCTCTTTCTGTATAGCTGCGAGAAAGTGTTGAACATGTGGTGAGTTCTACAGCACAGGCAGGCAGAAATAGCTCCAAGGACTATTCTTATTTTGCTTAAAACTCATTTCAGAGGACTTTAAAATAATAAGTCCAATTGGAACTCATAAAACATTTTGAGTATCATGCAACAACTAACTGTTTTTACAAACAGATAGCCACCTTGATAAGCTATTTTGCCTGCTTCAGATCTTGCTTGTTCAAGTTTTGTAGTCTGTGGTGTGCCTTGTTCAATTATTTTTAGTGGGTAGTACAATATTTTTGCTACGCTGTTTTGGAGGGATAGAAGTTGTTTTCAGGTGTTATAACATTCAGCTAGTGTTTTAGCATCTAGAAAATAACTCACATGAACAAGCAATAAATGCTATATGATGTTTGAGCTTTGCCCATTACCTCTGTATAAACAGTATTTACCAAAATAATAGTCTTTGACAACTTGCTAGCTAACTACCAAAGCATTATTTCAGGGTACCTTAGAATTACAATGGAATTAAAGGGGAAAACACTAATGTCTGTTAACACAAGATGGCTAATATATATATATACATATTTTAGTAGTAAAGTCAAACCTGTAAGGCAGTGCAGAAAAAAAAGTTTCTGATAGATAAAGGCAGGATAACTTTCAAGGTACTTGATTGTATAATTGTTCTTGGAATAGAATTTCAGAAGGGTATGGATCCAGCTGATTACAGAGCTGCAGAAGCATGTAGCAGAAAAGTCTAGTGAGCATTCATTAGTAGAATTTGTTTTCTAGAGCCCACTTTGCAAATTTTTAAGCAACCATAAAATTCATAAAGTACAAATTTTTATTGAAGTGATTGTTCTGTATGGTTTAGTTTTAATATATATGATTTATGTGCATAAGTAGTTAAAAATAGTGAATAGCAGTTTTTGGCTTATTGTCACACTTTTTGCTCTATCTTTCTATTGAGCACTGAGAAGACCAGTTCTTTATTTGCAGTCTTTACAGAGTGCTGTACTATTTTTATTTTTTCTCACAAGAATTTATTTTTCTTATTTGAAAACAAACAAAAAAAGGCCCAAAGTCTTGAATAACAAGAATGTTGGTAGGCTGCACATAGAGAAATTCCCAATTCCTTCCCTTTGAGTAAGTGCAGTGATAACCTTTATTGTACCCAGTGTATGTACACACAGGAAAGGATTAAATTTCCAAAGCTTTGGGTAATGTTCATCACAATTAAACGTATGTTTAATTATGTACAGGAAAAAAAGAGAATTCTCAGAAACTAGGTGCTGCCAGCTCAATTAAAAATGTAGAAATTATTTGTTCATTTGCTGTAATATGAATAATGGAGGGACAAACAAGCTGTCCTTGACTGTTTTTGACCTAGACTTACTGGTTTTTTATATACGAAATGTCAGTTCTTAATATCCTACTTTACAGATTAATCTTCTTGTTCAGTAGGAAACAGAATATTAGTTTTCCAGTAATATCAGTTTAAACTGCAATTTCTTTGTTCGCTATTCTGTTAGAACTTTTCTTATACTTTGTCAGTAATTAAGGCACACATGTCCAAAATTGCCACCATACACCAATGTATACATTCTTTTCTCAGTAAGAATAATTCAGAAGGTTTCAGTAACTTTACATTTTAACATGTTTATTACAAACTTAATACAAAAAGCAGTTGAGGTATTTAAGCATCTATTTAGAGATGTAACACTGCTGAATCGTGTAAGGAAATGCAAGTATAGGTTCTTCATGTATATAGAAACTTTTTTTTTAAGGAGACATTGTTTCAGCAAAAGCGTATCACTCTGCCTTTTTTGTATTTTTTTTTCCCATCTGAAGATGTGAACAAAGTTAGTCCCTTGTTTTTATCTTCTGTATGTATAATTTCCTCATCCTCTGAGGACACAAACTTGAATGTTTTCCAGGAATGCTTCATTTTTTGTTCTAGATCTTTTCGTAATTTTAGAAGCTTAGTATGACTATATAGTGTTTTAAAATACTGAAGAAAGGGAACTTGCTTTGATGTGCTGTTTTAACTATGAATACAAATACTGCCTAGCTGAATTTTAGATCTGTTTCCATTTCAGTGGGATGCCGCAAATTAGAAAGACTAAGATTTTTTCACTGAGCACTTTATTATTTTATTCATAGAACACTCCATTATTTGGTGTATTATTTATGTATGTACACACAAGGAGTGTAATATTTGAAGTCTATAGCTTGTCATCATTGTGCTTCTCAAATGTTGCTGTGCAACAGCAACCCCCTTAGAAGTGTGCCTATCTTAAATTAACTCACTTGTTTTTTTTTAAAAAAGTAGCGTTCAGCCCTCTCTCAAGTGTTACTTATTAAAGTTGTAAAGCAGGAAGAAAATCAACCTGATCACTATACTGCCCTGACACTTGCCGATCTGAGCTTCTTCAGCTGGTCTTTCATTTATCATTGAGCAATTAGCATTTATTTCCATAACACTGTGCTAGACATCTTTGTCACAACAGTTGCTTCTCTAAAGCATGCGTAACCAAAAGGCTTTGCCACAGGGGGACAGAGAAGGACAAACAGAAAAAACTGAGATAATCTCTGCTTTTTGCATCTCACATACTTTTAGTCACTTGAAGCACATACTAACAATTTTACAGTAAAGTGCTGTCACGTGCCAGGTGATAAATGCAAAAACACAGCTACAGAAACACAATTGAAAGCTGAAGTTGCTTTAGCATGTTCTGCTAGGGAGCAGTTGAAGTGACAGAGCAGAGGATAGTTAACAAAAAAAAGGTGTAAGGTTTGAAAAACAAATGTTAGTATGCATAATACTGAGACTGCTATCTTAGCTACTATCACAAAGGTCACATTAGACTGTACAGAAAAGCAAGTCGTTTCAGTACTTTCATACATAGAACTTACACTGCCTGCTAGTATATAAGTCACGCTGTATTTTATCCACAGAGAAAAAAGTTAGGAGTCATTAAATGCTTTCACAAAGAAAAGAGAAGTTTTCCTACAAGGAGATTTTTTGAAGTCTCATGCATGAATTTTCATGCATTTTTAATGCATATTGAATATTTGGTGAAGTTTGTGTTTTAGTACTAAATAATGCCCCTTCATCCTTTGTACATTTAAATTTGTCTTCAAGCAGTGTAAAATCTATACATGATAATGATGCCCTCTAGTGACAATATTTTTAAGAACAAGTAAGTATTTCTATTTTTGCACGATGCTCTTCAAGAAATGATACACTATGGATCTTTAACATCAAGGCTACATTTTTTTCATGAAGTAAATTGACAGCTTATTCTGAATTCCCGTAGTTCCATGTAAATGTGCATATATTCAAAAATGATATTTATTTGTTCTTAGAAGGTTTGACAGATTTAGCATTACTAGACTGTTAAGCATACAGTAAGTAGAAAGAATACTTATTTCAGTAAATGTTCAAAAAATACTGTGATTATAGTGCTCTGTGGAATTTATATTTCTTTAATACTTTCTACACACATCAGCAAGACATTAATTTTCCCCTACCGAATAACTGCATTTAGCATGATTAGTTAAATTCCCTGTACTGGAATACAGTTTAATAACTTCAGTCATTTTAAACTGATAGCTGCTAATAGAATACTCTTTATAACAATATTATGCAAAATCCAGCAGACAGAGTTTACGAAAGCAATGCTTTGTGTTGGCTAAAGGTATCACTCTTGAATTCCCCATTACATGATTCTGTTCTCTGATTGACAGAAAAGAAGCAAACAAAACAAGCTATGGAGCAGGAATAAAAGGCAGTACAAGATTTTCAGCAAAGGATAGGTTAAAACAACTTGCTTGGGAAGAAAGGGAAAAAAAAAGTCCTTGAATTACACAGAGGGTCTAAGCAGTGTTAAACACTTAGGAAGTGTAAGCTGCTGTTACTTGGGACATTTTCCATTTAAACTAAATGTACTTAAAAGGTGATGAATTAAATTTCAAGGTTTGTTTTTCTAGAATTTGAGTTAACTGTCCAGCACAATTTCATCTTCCTATAGTTACTTATACAATATGTGCTCTTTATAGTAACTATGAATCTACAAATTTTTTTGGTAAGCTTTCCTTGAGGCTTCCTAATCTGGAACAGGTGCAAAAGTGATTTACTATCACAGTCCAGGTCAGCATTTCCTGACTTAGAGGATCATAGAGTAATCCGCACTAAAAAAGGGAGGAACCAGTGTAAAATGCTTTGTTTTGATATGGTGTTTGTTGTGTATATACATATATATAAAATACGTGGGAAAAGATGGAGGTGAAAGAAGGATAAAGCTAGTTTGGACTCCACACATCTGCTTATAAATTCAGTAATAGCTTATGTAATAATGGATGCTAGTGGTTGTGAACAGCTGGTAAGAAAAAAGGCTAGCAGTTACTGGGAATTTCAGCTACAGTTGGTAGCCTTCAAGAGCAATTATGTCTCTCTCGTATGTTCTTTAAGGTAAATAATACAGTGTTATTTCTGGTAGCTATAAAAATATTATCTCTGCAGTTTCCCCTATTGAATTTTAATGTGGGTTTTCCTCTCCCTCAATAACCAATGTTTTTTTCTACTGAAAGTTACATAACTTTCAGAGCAGCCCTGGTCTGCCTCTGCCCACTGCTACCTTTTCAGTGACTGAGCAACAGGGTGCCATTGGATATTTTGAGAAGGTAACTTATGTCTCCACTTACTTTGGATGTTCTCACCCATTTTAGAACTTCATTTTTAGAACCCTATTCTCCTTGATTTTCAAATGCTTTTCCCTTTTCCCACATTCCAAATTAAGCTGTCAAGATTCCTTTTGAAGTTTAATGACATCTAATGCTTGGTGAACTTAAGGACTTGCAGATAAGCTGCTGATATGGTAAATCTGTAGTTTTCACTTTGTTGTATTCAATAGCTTGAGAAAAATATCAATATTTAGTATAGTATATAGCACTGCAATTGATAATTGAGTAACCAAACAGCACAACTAACAGTGGCAAAATCTGCCATTTAAAATGCCTGCATGTTCAGTTTTGATTATAATTAAACTATTATGAATACTTTCCTAAGTCAAGGCTTTAATTTCAGAATGATAGTCATGAGCTAGGAGTTGCTTAAAATAAGCTAGACTACCATGAAATGTAGATGAAAGGTTTTATTTGTGTATTTGTTGCTTTCATCTAGTTTTTTAAAAATGCTTCCTGGACTCCTTCAGTCTTCCTCACAAACTTCCTCCAATCCTTTTTCCTCTTGTAGTGTTTTCGTAGTTACTTTCAGACTTAGTCACTTTCTGCTAAGTGGAATTGGCAGTATTTATCAGTTTCAATTTTAGTTTCCTTCATGTGCGCAATGAAGCAGAGCAAAGAATGTCAGTATACTTTAATACACTTAAAGCTGTGATTCTCACTGCAGTGCTATCATCACAGTAATTAACTGGAGTATTAATTTTGTTACTGATGAAAATAGTTTTCTAAAATATTTTGGGGAGTAGCTCTGGGGAGGCTTTTCTAAGTTCAGGTTGACAAAAGAAGCTCAAGGTGGGTTCCTGTATTAGGCATGGTAGAGTCTTAAGTGCCCAGTTCAGGTAATGCAAACTGAAGATAAGCTTAAGCTTGTGCTTGTCATATTAACAGTTAACGTGAAAAAGTGTTCAGGTAACAGAACATTACTTATTTTTACAAATGCATTTTTAAGTCAGTCTGTAATGCCCATGTCTTTGATACCTTCACACAATACTCTGGATTCACTACCTATTTTTATTATAGCTTTTTTCCTTTGACAGACCTTGTTTTGTCAACAGTAACTCTCTTTGTTTTTCACAAATAAATCAACCACATACTTAGAACTTAATTTATTCCTTGTGGAGGTCATTATAACTGAGCTACATACTTCAAGTGAAACAAAATGCCAACAGTTTTGGGGCTTCTTTTTAAATTATATGTAACTCATGTTACACCTGCAGGTGCTGCTGTTTTTTCAAGCGAAGAAGAAGGAAAACCATTCAGCACCAGAAATGACTAGAGCCACGCAGAACATGGGAAATTGCTTATTTGTTCAGTTGCTGTCTCGCGATCCTGAAAAAAAACAAGAAGACACAAAAAGAAAAAACAAACAAACAAACAAAAACCACAATAAACAAAAACACCTCTGTAATGACTACACGTTTTCCAAGGACTCCCTTCAAAACAATGAAAGACTTCTGTGTTTTGTAGGTTCTCCTACATCTGTGTTTTGTTTCTTGAATTCATCTCTTCTGAAAGCTTTAAGGTTTTGTGACTTTGTTGACTATCAACAAATGGACCAATGAAATTGTAGAAATGACCACTTTCTACAGCAAAACTAAACTTCAGAAGTATTTCTCCCATCCTAGAATGTACTAGTGGTGAAGAAGTAGTAGCTGAAGACACATGTCACAAATCTGGTATTTGAGTCTGTAACAGCATATCAAAAGCAGTTTTGAAAAAAAAATGCAGAAGAAAAATATAAATGCACAGCCATTTAGAAAAAAAAAAAAATCCTGCATTGACTCCCACTGCCTAACCCTGGTACTGTAGCCAAATTATGTCAGCATTAATTCCTCTCTCTGTTAATGTGGTACAGTCACTGTCCAGAGATGCTGAGGAGGTTGACAATTAGCTAATGACAGTTGTCTAAATGCTGATGATGCTAATGAACGGAAAGTATTTCCTGTAGCTTCTGGGTTTGGAAACCTGCTTTTGTTATGCTTATATGCTTGCTGTTGCAGTATAGCAGAAATGACAAGAGCATTTGTACAAAGAATACAGAAATTTGTATTATGTAACATTGCTTCAAGTAATGTTAGTAAGATAGAAGTTATCTTCACAAGAGAGGATCTACATAGGAATTATAAAAGGAGAAATAAATGTGAATATGGTTAAAGCAAAGTTGATATTAAAGCCCATGTGTTCGCTAAGGTAATTGCTGATTGACAACATCTTCAACTTGAAAATATGGATGTGCCATATAATGTTAGAGATATGCTTGTAAATTACTTTTCTGTTTGATTTAGAAGAGAAAGACAATAGAATTGTGTTAGGCTTTTCTCTTCTCTGCATACTAACCCCGACAGCCAAATTTTTTTTTTTTTTTTTTTTCCTGGAATTTTCTAATACTTCAGTGTGTAGCATTGCTAGTACAATAGGATGACAAGGATGGGTCAGGTACTTTTCCCACAGTCCAATGAAGTGCCTGCAATATGAACAAACCAGCACTTTTGTAGACAAGACA
This sequence comes from Aythya marila, assembly GCF_965140915.1. Classification (NCBI taxonomy): domain Eukaryota; kingdom Metazoa; phylum Chordata; class Aves; order Anseriformes; family Anatidae; genus Aythya; species Aythya marila. The sequence goes on along the minus strand of NC_139080.1, from coordinate 64,877,826 downwards.
GCCCATTTTATATTGTCTTTTAAAGAAAATACATGCTTTATTTAAAGCCATAATGACAGAGGTGTGCTTTTGTCATGTTTAGCTGCTAGTTACTTTAAGAAAGGGTATAAAAGATTGAAGTGACTAGACAGATTTGTTGACCAAAAATCAGATTAATTATCTCCATGACTTTAAAGTTCTTCTAAAGCTAACTAGTGATTTCTCTGTGTGTGTGTGTGTGTGTATGTGTCCACAGATGCCTTTTGGCATACATATTTATTTTAAGCTGTTTTGTGGTAACATTTAAAATGTGTATTAAAAATAAATGCACACCTTTAAATTCATTATTACATTTATGGGGATTTTAATTGTATTTTGTAATTTATTCTTCCTTGATGGCCAATAGTGTAGCATATTGTTTGGGTTATTTGCTCAGTGAATACACGGTATACTTTGATATTTGCCATTATTGCTGTTCATGATTTTAAGGTTCTGTTTTATAAAAAAAATCAACAACAACAAAACTGAACCTGGCCTACAAAAACATACTGTATGACTTTGGTCATAAGTTTCCTCTTTACCTTTTTTCACTGTTGATTGTTTTAAACTCATAGAATTGCCTTTTTTTTTTTTTTTTTTTTTTTTTAATTGAGTTGGAAAGGTTTCTTGACCATTCTCATACGAAAATGCATCCCTCTTTTTAGTATTTGACCAAATTTGTTACTTCATAATATTTGTAAATATTTGTGATACGTGTATTTCTCACATACCTAATTGGTTTTGTTGTCTGAAGCTTTTGATCTGTATAGTGTTTTTAGATTCTGAACACAGCTCACATACCAAGAAAATACATATATTATGGACTTGAAATATTCAGAAGTATGAAAGCTGTGTATTTGCTGAAATGACCACTATCCAGGCACTAGCTTTTCAGCAGTATTTTCAAGTGCTTAATTGTAATGCTAAAGGTTTTCTTCTAGCAAAGCAAACTGTTCATTTGTAAGTAATGCAGATATATTTGTGTTATGAATATATGGTTATGTATATATGAAAATATGATTAGCATTTCTATACTTTGTTTCCTGTCCAAGCTAATGAAGTCGACATTGCCTGGATATCTAAATAATAAAATACACTCCTGTTTAAGTGTAAGAGAAAAGAACTAAAGGTAGGCTTTTTCTGCTTTCCTACAGTCTTGGATGAAATGATGGAAAATGTTATTTGAAAAATTGCTCAACTATTTTAATGTTTTTCAGTATCAAGAAATTTGAAAGTAAGTTACTCAAAATACTACTTCAACATTGCAGTTATAGGTATGTCTGCTTAGTTAACAGGTTTATAAGAAGCAGTGTGGCCAGCAGGGCGAGGGAGGTGATCGTCCCCCTGTACTTGGCTCTGGTAAGGCCGCACCTCGAGTACTGTGTTCAGCTTTGGGCCCCTCGCTACAAGAAGGACATGGAGGTGCTTGAGTGGGTGCAGAGAAGGGCGACGAAGCTGGTGAGGGGCCTGGAGAACAAGTCCTACGAGGAGCGGCTGAGGGAGCTGGGCTTGTTCAGCCTGGAGAAGAGGAGGCTCAGGGGCGACCTTATCGCTCTCTATAGGTACCTCAAGGGAGGCTGTAGCGAGGTGGGGGTTGGCCTGTTCTCCCACGTGCCTGGTGACAGGACGAGGGGGAATGGGCTTAAGTTGAGCCAGGGGAGTTTTAGGTTCGATGTTAGGAAGAACTTCTTCACTGAAAGGGTTGTTAGGCAGTGGAACAGGCTGCCCAGGGAAGTGGTGGAGTCACCATCCCTGGAAGTCTTCAAAAGACGTTTAGATGTAGAGCTTAGGGATATGGTTTAGTGGGGACTGCTAGCGTTAGGTCAGAGGTTGGACTCGATGATCTTGGAGGTCTCTTCCAACTAAATGATTCTGTGATTCTGTGTTATATTTAAGTTTTAATACCCCTAATGATTACAATGGAGAGAAGAGATTTCAGTAAATGTTTCTAATGAAGAAATCTACTCAGGATCTCTTTGGGTTGGGTCTGTGCCACAAGGAATAAAAGCCATCAGACATACACTATGATGTGGAATAGATATCTCTTAGTTTTGAAAGACAGGTATCTAGAAAAGGAAGATAAATACAGTTAATTCTTCCATCACAAACTTTTGTTCAATAGAGGTGATGACTCCTAGCTGTAGAACATTTGATAGCTCTAAGAATAAAAACGGGGCATATAAACTTGAAAAATGTTAATAGGCAAAATAGTTCGCTAGACCTCTAATTCATATTTCTAGCTCTTTGCTTTGTAGGCAGTTCCCTTCCCTTCCCTTCCCTTCCCTTCCCTTCCCTTCCCTTCCCTTCCCTTCCCTTCCCTTCCCTTCCCTTCCCTTCCCTTCCCTTCCCTTCCCTTCCCTTCCCTTCCCTTCCCTTCCCTTCCCTTCCCTTCCCTTCCCTTCCCTTCCCTTCCCTTCCCTTCCCTTCCCTTCCCTTCCCTTCCCTTCCCTTCCCTTCCCTTCCCTTCCCTTCCCTTCCCTTCCCTTCCCTTCCCTTCCCTTCCCTTCCCTTCCCTTCCCTTCCCTTCCCTTCCCTTCCCTATTTTCTTTTAGTTTCAACTGAAGTTTTGCTCTGAACTTTTTTGAGACTTGGATTTTTTAATGCCTGAGAGCTTAAAAAGTACACTCTCATGCATTTTTTTCTGTAGTATTTTAGGAGCTTTTAGGAGCTTTTTTGAAGGATAATAATACCTTCATTAATGACATAAATAGAATCAAGTGCACTTTCAGCAAATTTGCAGATGACTCAAATCTGTGTGGTGCAGTTGACATATGGGAGAAGAAATGCCATCCAGAGGGACCTGGACATGCTTGAGAAATGGGCCCACTTGAACCTAGTGAAGTTCAGCAAGGCCTAGAGCAAGGTGCTGCACCTGGGTTCAGGCAACCCCAAACATATAGACTGGGGGGTGAAAGAATGGGGAGCAGCCCTGAGGAGGACCTGGGGGCACTGGTTGATGAGAAGCTCCACATGAGCCATTAATGCTTGCAGGCCAGAAAGCAGGCTGAGGGAGGGGATTCTCTTCCACTGCTCCACTTTTCTGAGACCCCAGCTGGAGCACTGCTTTCAGCTCTTAGGCCCCCAATACAAGAAAGACAGAATAGTCAAGAGGAGAGCCATAAGGATGATCAGAGGGCTTGAGGACCTCTCCTCCAGCCTGAGGGAGTTGTGGTTTTTCAGCCTAGGGGGTAAAAGGCTCTGAGGAGACCTTGTTGCAGCCTTTCAATACTTAAAGGGGGCTTGTAAAAAAGATAGAGTAGCTTTTTACAAGGAAGGGCATGTAGTGATAGGACAAAGTGTAACAATTTTAAACTAAATAGGTTAGGTTTAGATTAGATACAAGGAAGAAATCCTTGACTTGGGAGGTGATGAGAGTGGAACAGGTTGCCCAGGGGGGTTGTGAATGCCCCATTCCTGAAAGTGATCAAGGCCAGGTTGGATGGGGCTTTGGGTAATCTGTTCTAGTGACTGATTATCTGGTCCTTTCTAGTAGCACACTGTAATCATTCTTAATACTGTGTCTTAATAGTCAAGTCTACAAATAACGTATAAAACAGAGAATATTCTTGTACTGGTTGTATGGCATTCAGTATCACCGCTGAATTCCATGGTTAATATGCTAGCATGTTTTTAAATGCAACTTTTTAGGGACTTAGTAATAGAGCTCATGGCTCAAAACCTGATTATTAGTGCTATGCATTCAGTAGTTTGAGAGCTATTTGCCCTGCATCTTGATCTATTGTAATTGCAGATCATGTATGAGTGCATTAATAGGCAACAGTATTCTGCAGCTAGTTGCCATTTATGTATCTCCTATTGAAATAACAGTAATGACCTCATTCCCATGCCCATATAGCATCATCCTTTTCTTCTGAATACTACGGCGTATTAAATCAACATTGCTGCATTTCATTGGATACATCTGGTACGCTTTGATTGTGTTGCTGTTAGTGTTGAGGTTATTTCTATCAAGTTCCATATTTTCACAGACACAGTCCCTGCCTCAGCTGATCTGTTTTTGTACAACTGCAACACCTTGACAGTAAGCATTTGTATAACCTCCACCCTTGCTTAGCACACACTTCTTTACCTCTCTTTCCCGATCTAACTGCATAACTGCTAAATTTCAAGTCTCATGACAAATTTAATCCCTTGTGGGGGAACGAGGTAAGGATTTTTGTGAGCCAGAAGCTTGAGTGGCTAGGATCACCAGCATGGAGCTATTGAGAAAGAGAGAGGAGGCCTGGACTAAAACATTGTGTACTACCTGTGCAGATTAAAAACTGACATTGCTGCTTAATTGTATATATATTTATATATATATATATATATATATTTTTTTTTTTTTTCCTGTGGGGTTGTATTTCTTGTTCTGGGTGCTAAAATACTTCTTTTCAGCTGTGCTGCAATGCTAGCTACCACACAGAATGAGCATTTGAAAGTTCTCATAATGTGTGCTTTGCAACTGAACTTATTGAAGTTATTTCCAAATAAAATTCATATTATTGGGAATTGTAACTAGGAATGAAATAAGTATTTCAGGAAACTTTCCATTTTGTAGGTAAAAGGCATTGTTTTGAAAACAAAACAAACAGAACCAAACTGATCTTGTGTTCAGTATGTGAAACTGAAAATGACACCATATTCAATATTCAATAGGTGTTTCATGTAGCCAGTTGACAAAAAAGATTGTAACCTTGTTGTGTGTTTTTTTTTTTTTAGGCAGTAAATATTTGTATACTGTACAAATTGTTGAAATTGTTGTAAATTGTACAAAAAAGTATTTTTTGTGAGCATTTCTCATGGAATCATACATAGCAAAAATATATATGTATGCATATTTCTAAGTACATTAATCTGCTTACAGAAAAAACAAACAAACAACAACAACAAAACAACTAATGTTCCTAACTAGAAAAAAGAGATCGATTTTAGTAGACATCTTTTCATGATAGCAATAAGTGTTGTTTTGAGCCTTCCAAATACTTGTGGAAATCTAGTGTACATATGTGTAATACTTAAATTAGTACAGTAGCTATAATTACCGCATGCTGATGACCAGCTGGAAAATGAGACACTGATATTCAGACAAAACTGAATGAGAAATTGATCATATCTTTAATCATGGACCTACACTTGTGCAGTTATTGTTACTGATCTGCTTTATAAAAACATCAAGCTGACAGCTTATGGATCTCTTTGGGATCCTTTCTTTAAAAAGGATCATGCTGCAGAAAGGTAAAAGTATTTGTCCAAGGGGATAGTATACAGGAATAAAACTCGGACACAATATGGACTGTGACAAATTTTATTTTATTTTATTTTATTTTATTTTATTTTATTTTATTTTATTTTATTTTATTTTATTTTATTTTATTTTATTTTATTTTATTTTATTTTATTTTATTTTATTTTATTTTATTTTATATTTATTATTATTTTTTCAGCTGTATAGCTCAGTAATTTTTGAATCTGTATTTGTTATTTTTATCCTATCGGTGAGGCAGTGCTAATGATGATAAACTGTATGTCTGACTTGACAACAGTGCAAAGAGGGACACAAGGAAAAAAAAGCAATTTTGGCCAACACTGTATTATAGGTGATTAAAACAATCAATTTAAACTGCATGCCTCAATTGTAAAACATGAAACATTTCCTTTCCTTTTATGTGAAGCCGGTATGACCTTCATTGTCTGAAATAGCAGGAAATTTTATTTCTCAAGTAACTATACTCTATTTTAGCCTGATAGTTGTTAAGCACAAAGCTTAGCATGAATAAATATAGATAGAAATTGTCAGGTCACGTTTCAGTGAGAGTTCATGTTAAGCAGTAATATAAATGTAAGAGCTTATAATGAAATGAAATTCATAATGTAAAGGTCAAACCTGCCTATAAGAGTTTCAGGCAAGCTGTTGGACTGAAAAGATTCCAATTTTGTTTTAATAGAGGTAACGTAGTACAACAAAACTAGGGCATTTCTGCCGGGTAAAATACATGACATAAATTAGGGCCTGATTCAGCAGAAATAAAGCTGCACCTGCTTCCATGTGGGTAATTTTTCTATGCAAGAAAAACTGTCTTTTTAAATTTGAATGTTGCTTCTAGATCCAAACGAAATAACATGAAAGCATGGATAAATAGCTAGCTGTTATATTTTTTTCCACTTTAAACTATTAATTCGGCTTTATGGTTGGTGAAGAGTTTGAGTGATTTAAATTCAAGTGTCCAATGTTAGGATAAGTGAAAAGTTAGTTAATGATGATTCTTAACCTTGTGCTTGTTTGCAACTTGCCTTCAGCAAGTACACTAAGTTAGAGCAATGCAGCAGTGAACCATCATAACCCATGAAAGAAGGTGCAAAAATCAGTCTGCATGGAAATTCAGGAGATCACTTCTAGTCGGTATTTCATGTGATGATAGAAGGTAGTCTGACCCAACAGACTTGAAGCTTTTAATGAAGTACATTTAAAGTCATATGGTCTATCAGAAACCACAAGCAGTCCCAGCATAGGATGATGACAAAGACATGTCTAATGAGTTTCTGTAAGCATTTCCACATGTAGTTTATCCAAATATGCTTGGTTCAAATTAAGAGTGAAAACAGATACAATTTTGGAAAGTCTCTGCTGCAATACAGCTGTAGTGACTGAATGTATACTTGGTGAGAATTCTGTTGCAAGCAATGATCGCTATCAGATACTACAGGAAGAATATGTGAAAAGCCTGTAGTATTCCATATCCTAGTAGTTGCCTCTTTCAGCATTCCACGCTTCAGGAACTTCCTCCATCATAAGCAGTATTTTCTTGTTTAATGGTGTTGTGTTTTGTTTTTTTTTTCCTACCATTAATTTGCCTGGTTGCTTGCTGAACTCAAACATCTATGGGTATCCTTAGCATCTTTGACACTATCATGTTCTGCAGAGAGCAAACTGTCATGTACCTCTTTAGACACTAGACACTTGGAAAGTCTTGCTGGTAACCTTCCTAGATGAGTTCAGCTGTGCTTATCCGAGACCTGGCCTTTTTTTTTTTTTTTTTTTTTTTTTTTTCCTGAAAATATGCATTAGCCCTTCTATTTAAAAACTGGTAGTTTTGTGCAACAGTTGCAGAACTTCAGAGGCTGCTAGGCTGCTTCTTAGAATCTATGATGATAACATGCTGCCACTTGACTGGGAAAATTTTGTTCCCCATTAAATAACCAGCTCCACTTATCACAGGTTTAGTTCTTTATACTAACTGCAAAGGGCTTTAAGATGCAGCAGTGTGCTAAACCTCTGAGGATTTTAGAAACTTGTATCTGACTGGAACTGAACAACTATAGCAATGCCTGATCACAATATTAGAGCCTGATTTCATAAGTGTCCTCTATATTGTTGTGGCATGGTAGTAGTGAAGAAATTCAGTAACAGCTGCAACATTACTTGAATTGGCACTCTCTGTAGAGTTGGTTGCACTGGCACATTATAAGTGCCTGTAGTTTACAGTTCTGCAATCTTCTTCCCTCCCTCCCTCCCTCCCTCCCTCCCTCCCTCCCTCCCTCCCTCCCTCCCTCCCTCCCTCCCTCCCTCCCTCCCTCCCTCTCTTCCTTCCTTTTTTTTCCTCCTCTGTGTGTGTGTGTTGTTAATGCACTGCAATATTTCATGATGTCAAAGAAAATAATCTGAAATAGACTTTTAAAATATATCACAGAATCACAGAATTGTAGGGGTTGGAAAGGACCTTGAAAGATCATTGGGTCCAACCCCCCTGCCGAAGCAGTTCCCTAGAGCAGGCTGCTCAGGTAGGCATCCAGACGGGCCTTGAATATCTGCAGAGAAGGAGACTCCACAACCTCCCTGGGCAGCCTGTCCCAGTGCTTTGTCACCCTCACTGTGAAGAAGTTCTTTTGCATGTTGGTACAGAACTTCCTGTGATCCATCTTGTGGCCTTTACCCCTTGTCCTGTCCCCACAAACCACTGAAAAGAGGTTGGCCAAATCCCTCCGTCTCCCACACCTGAGAGTATATATATCTGGAATGTGTGTTTTGCCATCTTGCATGTTTATCTGTACTTGGTATCTCTTTTTTTTTTTTTTTTTTTCCCACATTTGCTTACACTGTGCAGACAGGTTAGATTTGTCCTCAACTAATCATATTTAGAACTTTTATTTTTATTTTATTTTCAAAAAAACAGTGAAAGTCTCAATTTCTGACCAACTAATAACTGGTATTCAGTTATTTAGTTGTCTTTCTCCTCATTATATACATCTCTCTTTAAAGGTACTTAAGACAGAAACTAAAAATGTTAGTGTGATACCAGATGGTCCCAGCTGTGGTCTTGGAATCTCTCTCTCCCTCCCCTCCTTCTCTCTCCCCACCCCCCACCTCCCCTTTTAAAGTGTCAATTCTTGGCTCATGATTAAAATCCTGTCTCCCTCCCCCTCCCCCCCATCTCCCCTCCCCCCAGTATTCTGACAAGTGTAGCCTCTAGTTCCTTTGAAACAACAATGTAAATTTACACTGTAGTTAAACTGCTATTAACTGACATAATGTGTTTCTGCCTGTAACTGATTTAACTTGTTCTGTGGATTTTGTCTGTCTTCCTGTCTTCATGATGTCATTTTCCCCTTGGCTTTCACTTCTATTTCAGTTCTCATTTTAGCCTACATATTCACTGATGCAAAAGCTTATCTATGGTGTTAATGTTTACACTGGGAATATACTGTTTTGTGGCTCTATACATAAAAACACTCAGTAATAAAGGACAAAATGCATGTTTCTTCCTGCTACCTTAACACCATTGCTTATGGTTTATGAACTGTTTACTGTGACATTAGGCACTTAAAAGCAAAATTCTGGAATCATAATAGCTGTCTTTGGTAAACCCATTATTCAGTCATATCAGCAATTGGCTACTTTAAATTTCTGGTTGTAAAACTCTGGAGAGCACCTAGTAATGCTGTAGCATCATAAAGGTTGTTATGGTTCCTTGCTTATTATATATTTGCTATTCAGTAAGTATGACACTTCCAGGTATAATGTCTGTAACTGACTGACTGGGGATGGTTAAAAGTTCCAGGTGTACACAAAAGAATTGCTTTAGATCACTCTTTCCTCAAGAGGAAGATACACTTCATTGCAAGCTGTTCATGCAGAAATGATCCATGGAGGAAAGAGCCACTAAGCTTGCTTAGATAATCTGTTTCATAGACAAACCAAATGGGAAAAATAAGCACCTCTTTTTCAGAATAACTTTCCCACTAGAAAAACCAGCTAGTTTATATTTTATCCTATATATAGTTGTATTTTGGTTCATTGTTGTGTTCAGGCAAAAAATACTAACGTGTTTTTAAGCACAATTCAGCCCAAAATATTTATTGAGGTTATTGTCTAAGGAGAGACCATCTCTTTCTGACAAATACTACATTTTTTGGAAGGTAAACTGGGCTTCTCTATTTTGGATATCCTGTTCTACACAGCTCACAGCAATACTTTTCTTTTTTTTTTTTTTTTTTTTTGGAGGTGGTCAAAGCATTGTGAGTGTGAGCTCTCAGGATACAAAGGGTTTTTTTCTCTCTCTGACACCTGGAACTCTTGTGGAGTACACTTAACACCTTAGATTGCATTTCCAATACAACAGCAAAGTGTCTGACTTTTTTCTGGGATGTTGGTGTGGACAAGTTTATTTCAGGATGTGATGAGACCTTTCAGTTTACAGGAGGATGAAATGTCCTTATATATGTTGTGAACGGTTTAGAAAGCACATAAACTAAAGTATACTGAAGGAATCATTGACCTTTTGTGGTCTCTTTTGAGGCTAGGCTTGTCTGCATTGAATAGTCATGCTGTGTTTGCTGCTTTTTGTTATTGTTCTGACCCTGGTAGATGGTAATGGATTGAGTTTTTTTTATCAGCAGTCCTGGCTATCGGGGGAGGTCCCAGTTGACTGGCGGCTAGCAAATGTGACGCCCATCTACAAGAAGGGCCGGAGGACTGACCCAGGAAACTACAGGCCTGTCAGTTTGACCTCAGTGCCAGGGAAGCTCATGGAGCAGATCCTCCTGAGAGTCACCATGCAGCACTTGCAGGGCAAGCAGGCGATCAGGCCCAGTCAGCATGGGTTTATGAAAGGCAGGTCCTGCTTGACAAACCTGATCTCCTTCTATGACAAAGTGACGCGCTGGGTGGATGAGGGAAAGGCTGTGGATGTGGTCTACCTTGACTTCAGCAAGGCTTTGGACACCGTCTCCCACAGCATTCTCCTCAAGAAACTGGCTGCCCTAGGCTTGGACTGGCGCACGCTTCGTTGGGTTAGAAACTGGCTGGATAGCCGGGCCCAAAGAGTCGTGGTGAATGGAGCCAAGTCCAGTTGGAGGCCAGTCACTAGTGGCGTCCCCCAGGGCTCGGTGCTGGGGCCAGTCCTCTTTAATATCTTCATCAATGATCTGGACGAGGGCATCGAGTGCACCCTCAGTAAGTTTGCAGATGACACCAAGCTATGCGCGTGTGTCGATCTGCTTGAGGGTAGGAAAGCTCTGCAGGAGGATCTGAATAGGCTGCACCGATGGGCTGAGGTCAACTGCATGAAGTTCAACAAGGCCAAGTGCCGGGTCCTGCACCTGGGGCGCAATAACCCCAAGCAGAGCTACAGGGTGGGAGAAGAATGGTTGGAGAGCTGCCAGGCAGAGAAGGACCTGGGAGTGATGGTGGACAGTCAGCTGAATATGAGCCAGCAGTGTGCTCAGGTGGCCAAGAAGGCCAACGGCATCCTGGCTTGTATCAGGAACAGTGTGACCAGCAGGGCTAGGGAGGTGATCGTCCCCCTGTACTCAGCTCTGGTGAGGCCGCACCTCGAGTACTGTGTTCAGTTTTGGGCCCCTCGCTACAAGAAGGACATCGAGGTGCTTGAGCGGGTGCAGAGAAGGGCGACGAAGCTGGTGAGGGGCCTGGAGAACCAGTCCTACGAGGAGCGGCTGAGGGAGCTGGGCTTGTTCAGCCTGGAGAAGAGGAGGCTCAGGGGTGACCTTATCGCTCTCTATAGGTACCTCAAGGGAGGCTGTAGCGAGGTGGGAGTTGGTTTGTTCTCCCACGTGCCTGGTGACAGGACAAGGGGGAATGGGCTTAAGTTGAGCCAGGGGAGTTTTAGGCTAGATGTTAGGAAGAACTTCTTCACTGAAAGGGTTGTGAGGCATTGGAACAGGCTGCCCAGGGAAGTGGTGGAGTCACCATCCCTGGAAGTCTTCAAAAGACGTTTAGATGTAGAGCTTAGGGATATGGTTTAGTGGGGACTGCTAGCGTTAGGTCAGAGGTTGGACTCAATGATCTTGAGGTCTCTTCCAACCTAGAAATTCTGTGATTCTGTGAGTTTCAGGTGGCCAACAGGGCTGAGGGAACTTGGACAAGAGCATCCACGTGCTCGAAGAGCTGTCAAACCTCTTGAGTGCCTGCAAGAAGTGTGAGCTGGGAAATTATGAGTACTGCAACTCCTGGTTTTGCCACTTGATGGAAGCATTGACTACATGTTTGCAATTTGTAGCTGTAGGGCTGGTCTGAGCTCTTGTTCAGCCTCGTTAAACATCAGTCGTGTAAAAGATTGATAGCAATGCAAATGTATTTATAACCACTAGAGATAGTCACCTTCCACCCCAATTAGCCTTTGAATTGATTTAGTGAGAAAAAACATCTATTATAGAATAAAAGTCTTAGAGATTAGTGTTGCATTATTTCACTGCATTTGAAATATTTGTAGGTAAAAGGGCCTTACAGGCATCAATAAGCTTTATTATATTAAAGTGCTTTTAGCCTACATCAAAAGCAAATTACAAGTTGACGATTTGTTTGCTGAGTAAAATGCAACTACTGGTAAGATGGATTATGTTAGGCCTCTGTGGCATTTATGGAAATGAGTGTATAAATTTTTTTCTTCCCATTAGTTTATTTGTTGAAGAGATTAATTCATAAGAAATTGCATATAATAAAATCATTCATTAAAAAATAATCTTATTTCAAGGTAGCAGAAATCAATTATGATTCAAATTTTTATTTATTTATGGTTTGATTTTAGTTATTTTCCCTTATTCATAAACCCAGTTTGCTAAAGAAAGCATGGGGTGTAAACGAGTAGTAACAGTTTTCACTATGGAGTGCACATCCTAGATATATACTGATGATGACCGACTAGTACTGCTGGGAGAGGATTCAGGAAAGAAGAGAGTTTTCCACTTGACATAGAGTTTAAAAAAATAGGAAAAAAAAAAAAAAAAAAAAAAAGGATTGTAAAGTGCCTGTAATATTTCTAGTTTAAAGACAAACACAGTTTGTCTTTAGGTCACTTTAAGTTCTTGTTACAGGTGAGAAACGCTATTTCTTTGAAAGGCAAAATTTCCCAAAGACCTTATAGCACATTGTTTTTTCTGCTTTGCACCTGTGATGTAAATTAGCTCTCTTGCTAAGGAGTATAGTGTGAACAAACAGGAGCTTTTGAAAACAGAGTTGGCACTGTTGCTGGGTGATTCCTGATTAAGGGTTTTTTCCAGCCTTGTGTAAAATCTGTGCAGCTCTTTGCTTTCTATTTATGTATTCATTTGTGTTTGTATAAAGGATGAAGCTTAATGAAGTCTATGTGGTCACAGTGGGATAAAACACTAGGAGATCAGATGTGGCCCTGTACTGTGTATGAGAGCAAGACCTTTGAGCTGTGAGTGTTCTTATTCTCTTCATTGTTCCTCAATCAATCTTTATTCACTGTGTAGCTTATATGGTTAACACCATTTAAACGTAAAAGGTTGTTTCAAAATATATTTGTCCTTTTTAATTTTAGTGAAGAATATGACATGATTTTTATGACAATAGAAAAATATTACACACAATACAGCATACCGGTTTGGGGGTCTGAAACCACAAAAATCACCTTCCATTCCCACAACAACTATTGTGACCATTTCAAAGCCTAGCCTGAAATTCACTTGAATTCATAAAGAACACTGGTTCACAGATGGCAAAATGTTTTGATTGATGCCCTCCTTTGTATGGAGCTGTAGCTTTACTTTAGATACCTGTATTTATATTTTGCATTCTAACATTTAATCACTGTGCATGGGCATAAAGCAATGATATAATAAACATTACTAATTTGTTTCTTTCTTGCCATGCATTTCTTTGAAAGTGCCAACAACATTGAAATATTTCCTAAATCTGGATTGTTCTATTAAAAAATGAAAAAAGAAAAAAAAAAAAACAACAACCAACAAAGAAGTGAATTACCCTACTTTTAGTAATTCTGTATTGGATACCTATGGTGCATTGCAGCATTGATATCAGCTAATACAATGATATCCCACTTAGTCATTGTGAAGCATGCTTGGCAATCAATCAAAAATCAGCTAGAAGCAAAATCTCCTGAAGGCAGCCTAGATCTGATGGGATTTGTCTTTGTGTGTGTGCACAAGTGTGAGACACACAAGCTTTAAGCAAAAGTGGCATGCATGCAAACTACTGTATGATTTAAAACATAAATCATACATTCTGCAAAATGTCTGCTTCAGTATACTTCCTATTCCAAAGAAATAACCAATTTGATGAAAAAAAGTAGTATCCAGGGAACTAAAATCGGTATTGATTTTTAATTTACACAGAAGTTATTACAAATATACATCAGTGTCAATTAAAGTAGTTGCATTGCTTACAATATATAGGAAATCAAATTCCATAATTACATTTGCCATGTGGACAGTAGCACTACTTGCAGAGTTCAGAGGTCACTGACAATTAGCATAGAATTTAAAATTAAATAACATTAAATATTGTTCCCTTCCATTGTTTGAAAATTTGTCAGGATATTATGTATGTTAAATATAAATCACACGTTCTGGCAGAACATCTACTTGTCATTTGCCCTGAAGTTTGTAGTTTTAGAAGATGAATTTTTTATTTGGTTCATAGAGTAAGGTTTCTGTCATGGATAGGTCTTATTTACCATATAAAGAAGGCTTTATGCAATGTTTGTAGTAGCCTGCGAACACAACAGTGCAGATAAGACTAATAAAAATGCAAAGGTAATAATCTGGCCCTGGTTACACATTTCACAATATAGCAACAAAAAAATCAGTTCTTTTGTAACTGTAGGGTTATATTTATATTTGTTATGTTTATTTATCTGTTTTTCAATACAGATTTTTTGTTGTTGTTTTGGCATTTGATTTTTAATCAGATTGTCTTATATTTTTAGCCATTAAAATTGTGTGTTGTAAATCTAGACAATGATTTTCTCAAAGGAAATAATAAATTGTGGAAGGCCTTTCTGTGCGAACAGTTTTAAAACAGGTATTCTTATAGTAGAGAATAGTTTCGAAGAAGAAACACTATTTTGATTTTCTCTGTAAACACAATTTGAATGGTTTCCACAGCAATTTAAAGATATGAAGGTGGGAGCGTGTCAATGCAGAACCTACCCTAGTTGCATTTTGTCTTGTGTCCTGACTGGCAATTTCAGAATTGCTAAAAAGATCTGCACAGCTAGCTGAATGTGGAATCTGTGCCCTTTACCTAGCCATAAAAAAGAAGTGGAACAGCATTGGGTCTACTGTTGGAAGGCATTGCTAATACCTATTTAAATGAGGGTAAGCTGTCAGCGGTTTTAAGAGATGTAATAGCTCAGTCTCTCTTCACCTGAGAAACTGTTGTTTGATGCTAATGTCCTCTTTAATTATTTCCTGGTTTCTGGAAAGACTGAAAGATACCGTAGTTTAAGGTGCTTCCTACATGTCAGTAAAACTTAATTGTGTCTAGTTAAAACAGGGATATGATTATGAGTTAGATGGCTTAAGATCAGTCTTACTCAAGAGGTGATTTTCAGAGGATGGAAATATCTGGTAGTCCATTTGAGTGAACATATTTTTAGATGTGTACATAAGACTAAAAAAATTATCCTGTGCTCAAAACTTTGAGAGAGGAAGTGTCACAAAGCATGTAAAACACAAACGCATCAAAGATTTCTCCCATTCTTAACAACTGGGAATGGTATGATTGATGTGCAATGTGTTACATACACAAGATGTTTGAACATTGGAATTTTCCATGTTACAGAACATAATCAAACAAACCTTGAATTTGGAAATCAAGGCAACACTACTATCATCTGGGTTACTGTGTTACAGATTTCTAAGGAATATGCAGAAGTGTTAGTGATCTGAGTAAAGAAGAATATTCAGTATGCAAATAGGGTCAGTGTGCATTGATCTGCAGGGTGAATACTTGTTATGTGAGGAGAAAAAAATAATTATTTCAGACAGTTACTAAGAAATAATTAATAAGAAACCACATTATTTTGAAACTTTTGGTTAAAGAAAAAAATGTACCTTACATGTATTTTGTGGCTAAGGTTTTTTGTAGTTCCTATGTAGTAAGGAAGAATTATTTGTAGAAAATGTTGAAGGGTCAGTGGAATAATTATTTGTAGAAAATGTTGAAGGGTCAGTGGTGAACTAATGATTATATTTTTGTGAGTGGAAACTTTATTAACTTCCAGAGTATGCGCACTCTATCATTATTTGAAGAAAAAAAAAAGTTTCAAAAAACAGTAATGTTCCAAGTCATACAGTAGTCATGTTTTAGAAGTAAAGACTGTTGATTATTTTCCTGTTTCTTTCCTGTTTCAGAGAAAATATGGGGAAAATATAAAAATTTTGGAGCCAAAATAAATGTTGAGTCTCCAGCACAAGAGATTTGCATTTGATCAAACCACATCAGGAGAATGGACTGAGAAAAGCAGTACAAAAGAGCTTTAAAGACAAAAACACTTAGAGACTGTTTTTTTTTTTTTTTTTTTTTTTTTTTCCCGATAGTGTTCAATGTATTATTTTATTTTATTTTATTTTATTTTATTTTATTTTATTTTATTTTATTTTATTTTATTTTATTTTATTTTATTTTATTTTATTTTATTTTATTTTATTTTATTTTATTTTATTTTTAAACGGAGAAAGACATAAAGTAACTTCTTCCATTAAAGTCTTGACTGGGATGTAACACCCTTAGAATATTTTGGTTTAGATGTTTTTGATTGCTCAGTCTCTTCTGTGCTGTATGTCTTGAAAAACATGCAGTCTTCCTTATTCTCTCTGCCTTGCTCTTTTTCTCCTCTTGTTCTCTCTCACTCTCCTTTAATGTCTATTACTTTTTTTTTTTTTCTTTCCATTTTATCTATTTTATTATGCTAAAAAAACACTTATGAGCTCTATCAATCACAGACATTTTCTCCAATGACCTGAGAACAGTAGCTGGTCCAAAACTGGGAAAATGTCTAGGAGTCACATGAGTACCTAATTTCTCTCATCTGGTCATGTTGAAATATTCCTGTGAGTGAAAGCAGTGAATGTTTATCCTGTGCAGACAGTAGGTAATTTGATGAAATTTTTGACCATAGGTGGTCTTTACAAATCCAAAAATAGCACACAGACTTCTGTTCCTTGGGAGGAAGTTCTTTTGGACAAAAGAAGAATAAACCTGCCTTTAACAATAGGCTTGCTTCTACAACCTGCCACTCACAAGAGTGGTTGGAATTCCTAGAGATAATCTCGCTGTTTGCAATGAAACAACATGGAAAAGGGCTGAGGGCTTAAGACTTTCCATTGTAGCCATATTTATTTTTGAGAAGTACAAAAAGATAATCTGCCTCAAATACATAATTTAAAGAAAAGAAATACAATCCCCAGTACACTTACTTTAAGTAAAGAAATGTAGAGATTCTTTAGGTATTTGCCATCTTTTTTTTTTTTTTTTAATCTTTATTGTTTTTTGTAGTTGAGGCTGCAAAAGCACTTTTATTTTATAAGAATCATTCTAAACCATAAGAATTAAAGAATATATATATATGTATATAAAAGGCAGAAATTACTTAAGTTTTGGGATATACATCTAGAATATGTTTGACCTTTTTGGAACCTTGTTCATCTTTTGTATGAGGTACAGCCAAGGACTGAAGTCCTAAAACATGACATGAACTATGTCATAATTTTAAAAGAGGAAATTTTCATGTATTTTTAAGGATCCTGCCAGGATAGGCTGGTAATGCATTCCAAAGATCTGTTGTCTATTGGTCAACACCTGATTTAAAACTTCTTTAGTTTATGTGCCTCTCTACAAATTCAAAACTCCTGCTTATTACTTTTCAAAAATCTCTTAGAAGTACATACTGAAACAGATGTGAGAAACCCAAACAGAGTTGTTCTATATTGTGTTTTCATATCTCATTTAGGTTAAGAACAGTCACTACCTGACATACTTCAGTGACATTAATGCTTTGGAACTGGTTTATATTTGACAGAATTCACATGACATGAGCCATCACCAGGACTTACATTCGTTGGCATTCTCAGAAGACTCAATATATATAAATCAGTAGAGTGATTAAACAAGGTTAAAAAATGATGATTTAAATGATAAATTAGATATATGAAATTGAACTGGAGAGTGCTGCTTTCCAATTGCAGGTATTTTCAGGATTGTCACCCAGACTCCAGAGCAAGCATAATCCCATGTCAGAACCACTTCTGATTGCTTTTCTCTTGTATTGATAAAAAAGGATTTCTGGAGTAACAAGAATTCTAGTCCTAAATAATCCAAGAGTAGAAATTCCATGCACTTAAGCCAAATGAGGGTAGATGATCCCTGGATATGCATGTTTTTGGCTTTTAGCCCTTTCTTTTGAATTTTCATATACTCTGAGGCCATGTATAATCTGATATGTATCAGACTTTGGTGTAAAGTAGTTATCAGGAGATCCATGTCTACCTCTAGAGATGTAAGAGACAACCTTGCAACTTCTTTGGTTCAGGGTTATAGATAACCATAACAGCATGTATACATGTAACCCTGTATAGCACAATCTGGCATTTGTTTGATGTTGCACATCGTATATGATGTTGCATGATGTAGCCATGCAGACAAATATAAGCCATATCTTTCCCAAACTATTATCTGCTATTAAAAGCATTGCTGTCCCCATTTTAGAGACAGGAAGCAAAAGCTGTGAGAGAGATTAAATCTCCTTGCTAGACAATATGCTGCTTCAATCTAAAGCTTCAACCAGTAGTTCTGCGCATACTCAGGGTATAGGATAATTTGTGATTTAGTTTCATTCTCGTCACACATTGATGGATACAACATCTTGTTTTAAATATAATGTAAAAATGCTTTGTTATAAGAAACTGCTTTGTTATTTTTATTTTATCTTTATTTTCAGAATTTCTTATGAAATCCATGCTGTTTTGATCCCTGAATAGTTTTACTGTCACTCTTAAATGTTCCTCACTACAAGCTAGTTAGCTAGTGCTACATTCATAATTTTAATGAAGTATAGTTAATAATGAGTTAATCTTTTTTTTTTTTTAAAATTTTTAATTTATTTTTGTTTTGTTTTCAACTGACTCTTCCAATTTGTGAAAATGTAGAATTTGTTTCCATGGTAACTTTTAGGCTTCAAGGCTTGTGGGAAAAAGACTAGTAAGTGTATGATTTAGATTATAGTTGCTGAATTTTATTGCATTTAGAATGTGGTTAAGTTGGAACAATTTTGACTGGTGAGATTTGGAAGATCTGTCTGAAATATTTTGCTAACATATTTGTTATTCTGAGGTACAAATAATTCCAATGAAAACTTGACTCAGACCAGGCATTTTTTTCATTAAGTGACCTTATTATGAAATAGTTGCATTTGTGAACTGAAATGATATTCCTTGCTGCTGAAATAGCAGAAACACTTCATTTTGGGAAAACTGAAATTCTTTATGGGTAAATATTGAACTTGAAGGCCTAATTTAAGTCCCTGAATCCCTGTATTTGTTGTTGGTAGTTATATAAGGTGTTTATTTCCTTATTGCTGATTCAGTTGCCAAAATACTAGAAAAACACAAATACTCTTATGTGATTCCACCTCAAGATGAAAAAAATCAACAGGAATTTCTTGAAATTGGAAAATAGTGTTGCAGTTTTCACCTGTGGTCTTGTGATTTCAGTATTATCAAAGCCAAATGTGAACATGGTTTTGATTCAGCTTAAAACTGTGGTCTATATTATGGGAGTTCAGTTGCTATCTTAATTTTTTTTTTTTTTAAATTTTTTTTTTCACTGTTAGGCCTTGGCAATACAAAAAAAAAAAAAAAAAGCTAGTAATCTTTAAGGTCATGATAGGTTCATCTGTTCTTCAAGGCTCTTCTGCTCAAGGTAGGAAGCATCTTATATCTCTAGTGTTTTCATGTAAATAAATTATGAGCAGTTTTGAGGACTGACAGAAGATGAGTGTGCAAAAAGCTAAAGAACACACAGTATATATTGAGTACTGGGTATTTTAATGTCCTTCAATGTAAGAGATTATCTCTGACCATTCAACTTGATTGGACCCAAATACAGCATCTGAACTTTCATAGTAAAAGAATAGTTTGTTTTACTTTAGCTTTTTTTTTTTTTTTTTTGATTGGACTCATTTTTATCAGTCTTCTTTTTTATCCAGTTTAGAGAGATTAAACTGAGATGCATTTATCTTTGTGTGTGAGCGTGTTATCCTGCTTCCTTTCCCACTTAAATCAATGACCTCCACCTAGTAACTAAGATAGTTATATTGTTGAGATCTTCTTCTCCAAAATGTGTTCTTTAATTATATCAAATATGTAAGAGGACCTAACACTTACTGGTAGCACATATTTTCTGAAACTTAAAAACATGAACTGAATATTCTTATGCAAAATACTGGCTGTTTTGATTGTTTATTGTTTGTTTGTTTGTTTTCAATTTGCACAGAATTTTGGATAAACTTGTGTTTTTAGTGCACCTAATGCATCAAGCACGGCATCGCTAGTAGGTCAAGGGAGGTGATTGTCCCGCTCTACTCTGCGCTGGTGCGGCCTCACCTCGAGTACTGTGTGCAGTTCTGGGCACCACAGTATAAAAAGGACATGAAACTGTTGGAGAGTGTCCAGAGGAGGGCTACGAAGATGGTGAAAGGCCTGGAGGGGAAGATGTACGAAGAACGGCTGAGGTCACTGGGCCTGTTCAGCCTGGAGAAGAGGAGGCTGAGGGGAGACCTCATCACAGTCTACAACTTCCTCGCAAGGGGGTGTCGAGAGGCAGGAGACCTTTTCTCCATTAACACCAGTGACAGGACCCGCGGGAACGGGGTTAAGCTGAGGCAGGGGAAATTTAGGCTTGACATCAGGAGGGGGTTCTTCACAGAGAGGGTGGTTGCACACTGGAACAGGCTCCCCAGGGAAGTGGTCACTGCACTGAGCCTGTCTGAATTTAAGAAGAGATTGGACTGTGCACTTGGTCACATGGTCTGAACTTTTGGGTAGACCTGTGTGGTGTCAAGAGTTGGACTTGATGATCCTTAAGGGTCCCTTCCAACTCAGGATATTCTATGATTCTATGATTCTATGATTCTATGATTCTATGATAATGCGTTTGTGCCATGTTTCTTGCGTATCTGCATGCAATTATGGTGCTGCTTCTTCTCATAAATTTTGAATTAAAAGTTTAGGGTCTGGAAAAATTAATTAACTTCACCCTTTCAAGTAATGGTAGCAAAAGTTGTGTCATCTAGTAGGTGCCAACCTAGTTAATTTGAGCACCATAACAAACTGGTAAATGAAAAACAGATGAGTAAAAATTATTATCCACACTTCTCCATTATTTCCTTCTGTAAGAAGACCAAGGCTCTGAAGGGAGTCATCTGTTTGTCAGTTGTCTTCATTCTCTCCCAAAATAGGTCAGTTTCAAATTAGTTTTGAAAGGAAGTTAGATTTCTTAAACATAACTACATTCTTTCAAGATTCATGAAAATCAATAGAAAGAGAGTGGCAGGAACAGCAGGCAGAAGTCAGCCATTAGCCATTCTTTTGGCACCAGCCTCAATTAGCATGCATTACTACCTGCTGCTTTAAACAGGAGGTAGGGGCTGGAAGGAACATCAAATCTATTGGTAAAGAAGATTGGAGAAAAATGTAAGAAACAAGATCTCAAGCATTCTGATGGTTACAGGGCTATTTGTTGTTTTTCAGCTTAAGGCTAACCAATGGCCATTTAAAAATACTGTTTTAGCACAAAAAATTAGGTACTACATGTAAGAGTAGTATATGCCTCTTCCCTCTTCTTATGCCACCTTCCCATCCATTTCATGCAAGATTTGGAGTTTCAAAGTTGTAGAGTCATCAAGAAAAAAAATAAAAAAATTGCAGTTTGTTGTTAAAATGGAAGACATTTGCATTCATATATATAGTATTTGTATCTTTATAGTATCTTTATAGTATTTGCATCTTTAATACAGAGACATCTCTTCCTCTGTTTGAATTTCAGGCTGGTTGAAAAAGGGACATGGTCTAATCTGAAGTCTCCATGCTCTATTATGCTTTGATATGCTCCTATATATGCTCTTTACCTGATATGCCGAAAGGTATACCTACAAAAAGCCTCTGAGGATAATTTTCCTATTTATAGACAGAAGCTTGCACATAGTCTGTGTCCTGGTTGGACAGAAAAAACAATAGGGTCAGTATACAGCAGTTCATAGGCAGATATAGCTCCTGTCAAAAGCAGAAACAAAACTATTCACATACTTTACTTGTTTGGTGCACAGTTACAAATTTAAAATATTTTTGAATGTTTAGATAAAGGGAAGTTCTTGAATATTTTATCCTTAGGTAACAGAGCAGATTAGTTAGGGAGTAAAATTTGACATGCTATAATATGAAGAAAAACATAGTAAATCTTTAATAAGTTGGTTTTTATTCTGTATAAATCGGAAATGCTGATGATGTTCTTTCAAGTTTTGTTTAAATTTTTTAGACCTGATAAACAATTGCTCTTGTAAATATATGCTGTGTTCTTTACTTTTTGAGTAGCTTTTCAAGGTTTGTTGCTCCTTGGTATCATAAACATCAATATCAATCATAAAAGAAGGGGAAGAAATGTAATGCACCGTAATAGTGTAGATTTGGATTGTGTCAGCATTTTTAGGTCTCTGAACTAGGTCTCTGAGTTTTGGGGTCTCTCCTGAGCCACTGCTATTTCTTTTCTACTCCTCTCATTTTATTTATTTATTATTTTCTCAACTCAGTATAAAATTAAGATAGCATTTTTATTTTTTTTATTTTTTTTAATTTTACAATTCATGGAGATGAAACAGCAGCTAGAAGAAATGAATGGTTAATTATTATAACGGTTACTTAAGTGTCAAACTCAGTTCCTATCTTAACCCACTTCCTTTCTTAATCCAGGAGCAAAAATACAGTTGCAATTATGAAAAGTAGGCTGTGACAGTGATGATTACTAGAGAGACTTCTAACGTTGTTTCACAACAGCATTATAATACTGAGAATACATAGAATAATAATAAAACATGAGAATACATAGAATAATAATGTTATTCTATGGTTATGAACAATACTGTTGCATATTGATTTTTGAGGTTGATAATTATATATTAATTTATTGAACACAATGCAAAATCAGTGGCAAACGTCAGTTCTGCAGGTTTTATTAATTAATTTATTTATTAATTTATTTTTGTGTGTGTGCTGATGTTACGTTTTTATTGATGGATTATGTTTCTGGGAAAAAGGAGTTTTCAGGATAAGTAGTGCATTCTTTCAAATTGAAAAATATGAAATGTGGTAAGAGTTCCTGGGGACCTGACTGTGAATAATCAGTACTAGGAGCTTTGCCTGTCTGTAAGACCCAGATTTGCTTTCCTATAAGAGTCTATTGGTCCTTGGGGCCTAAAGGAAGCAAATGTTGACAGCAGTGCTTAAATCAGTGTGGTGTTTTTTACTGCAAGTATTTTTTTGTTTTGCAGAGGTATAATGGTAATGATGTTGTATGTAGTTTGTTTGGTTGTTTTTCTTGTTGTAAATTAGTTTTTGTGTGTGAATAAGACTTCAAGCACTGAATGGATAGAGCATTCCTCCAAGAAATTATGTGTGCGAGTTGAAATCTTAGTGAACAATTGCAAAATAAACACTTTCTCAAATAAAACTCTTGCTTGAAGTAAATACCTTTATGCTCTTGTTTTACAACTTATAATGGATTATGCTGTCCAAATTTTGTCATGTTGGTAGCAGATGGCAAAAAATAAACAACTCGCTGTTTTGATTTCTGGATCCTTTGTCCAAATGAGCAATAGGTGTAACTTACATTTAGGCAACAAAGTATATTGGGCTGTGAGTAAAAAAGGCTGCATTTGTTCTGCTGAGGGGTGTATTCTGTTTGGTTGTTTTCCTGTCAGAATCCAAGAAACAACTGTGTCATAGCTGTGATATTTGATTCTGTTTGATCACTAGATAGTGTATTTGGGTATATGCTGATAAAGCATTCATTGTCATCTGTTACAAGAAGGCATTTTGCTTAGTCTGCTACATCACTCTATTCTCTTTCTTCTAGCTTCTCTCTCCAGTCACAAAGAAATTAAAATTACAGTTTATTCTTGTTCTTTCTAGAATAATATACAGATTTTAAAATTTCTCTGAATCATCCACTTCTATTCTTCATCTTTCTTCTGTTTTATTCTAAAATCAACGCACACAGAAATACAGTGGTACTATTATTTGGCTACAGTTCTACACTTCTAATTGGTGCTGATGTGTTTGCTTGTTGAAATATTGAGCAGCTGAACATCTGATTGCTCAGGATCAGATGGGAAGTAATTTTCTTGATTTTCTTTGATCTCAAAGACAGCAGGAGCTGACCTTTTTGTGTGCCGCTTGACTGTAGGTTAAAAAACAAACAAATCAACCAACCAACCCTCAATATGCCCAGCTCTCCACACTTCCCTCCCGCCCTTCAACAAACAAACAAACAAACAAAAAAAAACAAACAAAAAGAAAAAACAAACAAAAAGAAAAAACAAACAAAACAAACAACAACAAAAAAAATAGGAAAAAAAAAACAAAACAAAACTTGTGTGATTATCAAAACAAATTATATCCTGAATGACTTGTGCCGGTATTACAATGCTGAGCACATCTTCTCCTGTCCACAGCAAATATATTTTTTCTTTTGATTATCCATATAACATTTGCTGTTTGTAGGTTTTAAGGCATGACTATTTAACTATAATAATTGGAATTGATTGTCCAAATCTTTGTCACTGGTTTCCGTGGTAACAGTTTTGTATATTAATATATTACAGTAAAATTGATATGATCTTAAAATGAATTTCACATGGGAACAGGGGCTTACACTTGTCTAAATCACTGGCATTTTCAGAGCCTGTTGAAATTACCTGGTGAAACAGTTAGTCATGAGCAGGAAAGGCTGCTGCTGCCAAACACTTTGAAGTTAACCTTTCTGCAATAAGGGCAGAAGACGACTTTTTAGGAAGAATTTTTTTTAACATGTCTAGAAATACAGGAATTGTTGAATACAGTGTGGGTAATGGACTGGTGTTTGTTGCAGGTGTAGGTAATAAGGAATGATTTTGTGATTTGACTAAGAGGATAAGCATTTTTTCCTGATACATATGAGCAAGACTATTGAAATACATTGACTCCCACTGACTTCAGCTGATATTTCATCAGGCCTTCACTATAGCAGAAGACTCACTTACTGTGATCTTGAGCTGGTCTCACAGGATGCCTGGTCCATCTCAGTGAAGATACTTTAGTTACTACTGTAGAACTGATTCATCATGCTTCTCAGGGTGAATACAACTGTACTTCTGCAAACTGAACTATCATCCTTGCCTAGCTGCATTATCAGTCATGTGGATAATGCAGTCAGGCTGATGTGCAAATACACTATAGTGGCCTGAAAATTTTGTATGTCCTTGATAAGGAGGAAAAATGTGATGGTGAGACTGAAGGATGAGAACTTAAATTGAATATTTCTAGTTGAAACTACTGTAAGACTCAAGATACGGAGAGTAGAATGAGTAGATGGAGACACTTTTAAGCACCCATTCTGAAGGACCCCATCTCTGAAGAGGTTAGGAAGGAGAGACTATTAATTTCTTCAGTTCAGCAGTAAATAAAGTAAAAAAAAAAAAAAAAAACAAAACTCATATGACATAATGCAAAAAGCTTTTCTTCCACCAACAGATGAGGTTATGCATGTGTTTTTGGAAATTGAATTGTTGTTTTTGTGTTTTATTTATTTATTTATTTATTTATTTATTTATTGCTTTTAATCATTTAATTCTAAAGCAAGCACCTTCCAAGTTTTTATTTGACTGAAATCATCTTCTATTAATTTAAGTTGTGCAATTTATGAGGTTGCTAACTAGTTTGACTTTTTCTGAAAGTTTTCATTTTGACTCAAATCAGAGCCACCATTTAAAGTAATGTTGACGTTTCCTATGAAATGACATGTTTAGATATCCCCAATGCATTGGAAGCTTTACTGTTAATTGACTTGTTAGCAGAAAGTCTTGTTAGCTGGTATATGGTTGCATGTAATAGTATGTAATGGTTTTAGGGTTCCTGTTGATCTATAGCTCATACCATTAATAGCATGAAGAAGAAAAGAATTCAAGAACTGTATGTTGTTTCAGAAGTAGTTGATGAGGTGATGACAAGCTGTTAACAAATTTGCACTGTTTCCCAAATGAGGAAAGTTTGTTTTTTGTTTTGTTTGTTTGTTTGAAAAAGACTCTTTTTTCATCTTTGTCTAGAAAATGCCTCTATTGTCTTCTAGATATCAGTATTAGTCTTTCTGTTTATGAATACAGAAAGCTGCCTACCAGGAGTAAGGGTGTATCAAAGTGTTGACTGTAAATAAAATAAAATATTTAAAACTTCACAGGTTAAAAATAACAACAAAAAACTACAAAACAAAACAAAAGCAATTTTTTTATTTTTTATTTTTTTTTTTTTTTACATCATAGAGTGCAATTGTGCACAGTGCTAGAAACTCGTTATTAAAGAAGACAGCCTTAAGTGACTTTGTGTTAAAGTTTTAAGGTGTTCATTCAGAAGGCTGAAGTCTCTTTTGGTTGCAAACTTAGCTGTTTTTCTATTGTGAGTGTGTCACCTGAGAGATGAAACTTCATGCTTTTCCTACTGCTGTGATAACATCATGCAAATCTTCTATGCCTAGATCAGAGGAATGGAAGAGGAAGCAAAAACCTTATGTGTGGCTTGGGACCTATCAACATTGTTTTTGAAAGGTGAACAAGGCAACCACACTACCTTTACTGATTGAAGTATTTTGTCGAATTGAAGGAACTGGACCACAGATTAATGCAAGACGAAGACAGTTTTGGGAAGGTAATTAATATAGGTGTCCCCTAACAGAAGTCATGCAACTTTCATTTTGAGAACAGAGATAGTTGACTATTATTTTGGTTTGTCTCAGCTTCAGAAGCTGATTTTGGGCCTAATTCCTCTGTCAATCCCTTCCAAAAACAAATGATTTTTTTATGCATTCAGATCCACTTCATTAACTTGAGGCTTTTTCACGTCTGGATTTCTTGATCAAAACTGATGCATCCCTTTCAGAGTCAGGGAAGACTGTCGTTCTATCACAAGTTAAAAGCATCTATTGAGAGGGGAGGAGAGATTCTTTTTACAGCAAATAGAAACAACTAATCAAGAAGATTTCCAGAAGTACTTTTAATCTGGCACAAAATTTTGACAATAGCAAGGTCACGCAGTAACAGTGAGTTATCAAGTAATTTTGTCTGCTGTGGTTGAAAATAAATTATAAATGATTGAAATTAGTAATGCGATACCAAATGTCCCCATCCCCCCATGTGTGAATATATTTTTTTAGTTCTTTTGGGGATAGGAATTGATCTGAATATACAATATAAAACCAGTACAACCAAAATAAAAGCATCCAAAAGTTTAGTGTAGAAAGAGAAAAACTAGGAAAGTTTAGTAAGTAAGGGAAAATCAGGCATTATTTTGTTTGGTATCATACTGTACAGAAAAAAATACATATAGCCCATTCACATTTACGAATGTTAGTGCTTCTCAGTGCTGGAGCTTATGATAATGTTTTTTCCCTGTAAATGTTGTTCTTTATTTTCTCACTAATTTGAACACAGGAAAGTCGTATTTAAATCTTGCCAGTTATCTTTTTCATTTTTTTTTCCCCTGTAATAGTGATCTATTCTAGGAAATTTTTTTTTTTTTAAACCATCAAAGCATATTTGCTATTTCCCTATTTCCTTTCAGCTGTATTTTAGTTGTCAAAATGCAAACAGATTCACAGGCTTACATTTCAACACCGTAATTGCGAAATCATTTAGGAGGAAGAAGATCAAAAAGTCACACAAGCAATTGTTATTATGCATGTGTATTTATAATATCTGATTCTCAGCATAACTTCAGATTACAATGCAGGTTAAATTTCCCTTTCTGATTTATAAGTATAATATAAACTCTACGCTCAGGTAATGATATTGCAATATAAAACTGTTCTGTTGCAAAGTAAAGACCTTGCTTAGCACTGCAAAGCTCTGGGTTCATTTCAATGTGATCATTCAGGCACTATGGATGGATTATGCTTTTATTGTGTGTGTGTGTGTGTTTTTTTTCTTTTTTCATGAATACATGAATGAATAACAAGCTCAACAAACAAGAGTTCCCTACTGGGTATGTCAAACAAATCTGTTTTTTTAAGGTGTTCTCAATTTCAATCAAAAGTCCTCAGCACTCCTTGTCCTACTGAGGTCCGTGCATTAACAAAGTCAGCATTTTGGAACTGCTATAAATGCTCGAGTCTTGAGCAGAATGTCCAAGATCAGGAAGTTGCAAAGGAGAGAGAGAGGAAGTATCGTTTGTATTCATATTTTGATTGTACTTTCCTTTCTATACTTGACAAGCATTGCTTGTGTTGTATTGACATGTCCGGAACCTGTGCTCGTTTTTTGTGTCTTTCAATGAGTTATTTCCCGTAAAAGCAAAAATAGCAAAAGTAATACTAAACTCACAAATAAGTGCATGTGCATGCACACACACACATCTGTGTGTCCACATTAAAGCTTGAGATCTAGAAAAATCAGGATGAAAAAACACAGAGAATGAGGACCATAAATAGAACATTACAGTTCTAATTCTATCTTTGTGGTTTGTAACATAACAGTAAAATCCTGGTCCATTAAAGGTATGATAAGAATAAACATATCTCAGGCTATTACTGAGGTCTTTTTTCTGCTTGTTCTTATACTGTAAGAACAAAGTGAGCTTTTAAACCATAGCGTTATTTAATATATATATACAAACTTTTATAACTATCCTCAACAAAAACACGCTATTCAAAAGAACTGTAACTGTAGAATTTGCAAATTACTTTTATGTATGTTCCCCACAACATAAACAATATTTTATTTTTGACACATTTTTCTTGGTCAGCACTAAATTCTATAGAAATATAACTTCCATCCCATTTTAATGCCACCTTCACCCCTCCCACATTCCTCCAGGAGATACTGCTAGTAGCTGGCCCCTTACATTTGCCTACAAGTAGTAGTTATGCCAGCTAAAATAGTTATTTGTCAGCTTGCTGCTGTTTACAGGATCTTCCTTCCCTCCAGCTGGTACATATTGCTCTTATGCCTTCTCTTTTATCACTGACAAGTCGGCACATCCTCACAGCATATTTCTCAGGTGGTTTTAAGAGGCATTACAGAATGTTAGTTTTGCAGGACATCTGTTTTTTCAGCTGGATATCTTTAAGTGGGAGAGGTCAGTTAAATCAGATGGTTAAAATTGTTGACTTGATTTATAGACTATCTAACTCTTGTGCATGAATGTCAAGAGTGGAAAGTCATTTGAAAATGTTTTTTTTTTCTTTGCCATACTAACTTAAAGTTCACTGCTTACAGTTTTGTTTAAGTGCTAAGCTATTTGATGGATGGGTGATTGGCATTAAGATCTAGTCCAAATTAATGGTTATTATTTGTAAGTGCTGCTAGTATTTAAAATCTTGTAGTTTCATTTTAGGCACTTGTCCTTTTTGACATGAAAATGGCCTAGTAGTTAGAATGTCTGTTGGGTGTAAGTGTTTAGATTTGCATTGAAATGGTCTCTCCAGATGATACAGTTATGTTGTTTGAATAATAGTGTGTCCATCATGCAGATATGCGTTCTCTGTTGTTGTTGTGTAGTAGACCTTTTGGTTCTAAGCTGTCTGCGAGCAATACGTAATTGCTGATGTAAAACAGTAACATCATATGCTCTAAAATCCCAAGTGTGGTGAATCTGGATACCTCAGTTCACCTGTAGCCTTCTCACTATGACATTTTCAGTACAAACATTTATTTTTCATTTCATAAAAATCATAGTTTCTGATCTTTTAGGAGTCTAGGGGCAAGGGGCAAAAAGAGAAAAGAATCCCAAATCAAACCAAGAAATGGCTGCCATTGAAAAGGACCTTTAGGCCAGAATTGTATTATTGATTCATTCGTCACAGATGTTTGCTTTCCCGATGCATATTTGAAGTTTGTGTTATAACAACAGCCAATCAAAGCACCTTCATTCTTGATGAATGCTTAAACAAAAAGATTCTTAAATGAATGTCTTAATGTTTGAGAGGGTGAAAGAGAGCTTTTCCACTCAGCTTCCAAAGGTAAGTTGAATAATAAAAGCTAGGATTAAGTCTATCAAAAAACAACAAAACCAATATGGATTAAAAAAAAAAAAAAAAAAGAGAGAACAGTAAAAAATAATTTTAATCATATCATTTTGAAGCTATTCAGAAATCACAATCATTTCAGTCAGTCAGTGTGTTGCTTGCACTGTCAAAGTACTGGTTGTCCCTTCAGTGCAATGAATTTAGTTGTCCATGTGAGCCCTACTGTATAAATTACCACAAATGGACCTTTAGCCTTTTCTATGTCCTCACACTTTGTAAGTGCTCTCTTTGTCACACCCTCTGAGATATGCTGTTGTAGTTTGTGCATAATAAAGTAGTAGTAATAATACAGAAAAGTTCATTACTAATCAGACCTATTTTATAAGTTTGTCTTATTTCAAGTTTCCATGGCTTGTCGCTTGTCTATTTTCCCCTTAGTTTTAAATGTGAACTTGTATACAAAAATTCTTTAATAATTTTGATCATTGTTCTTTTCACCATATATTGACCAAAATGTATAAAGTATATCCAGTGCAGTATCATTAATGCAAAAACACAGCAACCATATTTGCATTTTCTTGAGTCTATTCTTTCCTTTGGTACTTTCTTAGTCCTGTTCAATGATAAACTTTTCTCTATTCAGGTATAGTGCAGAAAAAACATTTATTTCCAGTAAGGAACTAAAGATTATTTATACAAGTAGGTAGTAAACTTGGACATTACAAAAATGTTCACACGTCTAGATGGGTGCATAGTGATTAATCTCATTAGAAACAGTGTGTTTTTCCTTCTCATTTTAATGTGTCTTCTATCAGTCTATATACTCTACCTGGAAGCAACAGTTATCTATCATTTTATTTTTCTTCTCCTATGCAAACCATCTGCAAACAACCATATCTTAACACAAGTCGTTCCTTTCAAAAGCACTAGCTAAGTCCTCAAAGAAGTGAATCCTCTCTATAAAAACTTCATTGGCCATAGAATATTTGTTCAGAGAGTTTTCTTATGTGCTTTGTAAATAGATCATCTTAGTTTGTATAAAGCAGACTAATACTGCTTGTTTTTTTTTTTTTTTTTTTTTTTTTTTTAATGAAGTCTCTGTATCTTGAGGCAACCACATTGTATTGTGCAAAGGGAGCTGCTGTATAAATGAAAATGAACAGAGTTAAGAGAAGTATTATTATATGGAGGAGGAAGCAGCTGAGAAAAAACGGTGACTAGGTGACTAAGTGACTCTGTCAAGGTCACTGAAGAAACATGTATTTATTTTTTTGACTGGAGAAAATCCTTCCTATAAATATGGTAA
Source organism: Aythya marila (assembly GCF_965140915.1). Lineage (NCBI taxonomy): Eukaryota > Metazoa > Chordata > Aves > Anseriformes > Anatidae > Aythya > Aythya marila. The sequence continues at coordinate 64,846,960 of NC_139080.1, read as the reverse complement.
TCTTAGACTAGAATGAGCTTCAAACTGTGCTTGGAAGACCAGTCTGAGTGAACAGAAATTTTCTTCAGGAAAGCAAGAAGAAAGATTTTTATTAACTGTGGAAGAAGGGGCAGGCAACTCAGGAGGACTATAAATATGTTGCCAAGCTGTGCAGGGAGAAAATTAAAAGATACAAAGCCCAACTATAGGACTCATTTTGGCTGGTGTCATAGAACAATTAAAAATTCTTTTATAAATACATTTACATCAAAAGAAAAATTAAGGAGAATCTCCATCCACTGAATATGAAACAGTGACCAAAGATGGAGATAAAACTGATGTTCCTAATGCCTTTTTGCCTCAGTCTTTGTTAGCAAGGCCAATTGCTCTCAGGATAACCAGCCTCCAGAATTGGAAGACAGCAAAAGGGAGTGAGATGAATCTCCTATGTAAAACTGCTGGTGGTATACTACGTATTTTGAATGTTATTAAGTTTATGAGGTCAGACAGGATTCATCCAGAGGTACTGAAGGAGCTGGCAGAAGTGCTTATTAAGCCACTGTCAGTAATTTACCAACAGAACTGGTTAACAGGGGAGGTCCCAGTTGCCTGGAGGTTAGTGAATATGACACCAATCTAGAAGAAGGACAGGAAAGAGGATCCAGGGAACTACAGGCCTTTCAGTCTGACCTCAGTACTGGGGAACATTGTGGAACAGATCACAGAATCACAGAATTTCTAGGTTGGAAGAGACCTCAAGATCATCGAGTCCAACCTCTGACCTAACACTAACAAGTCCCCACTAAACCATATCACTAAGTTCAACACCTAAATGTCTTTTAAAAACCTCCAGGGATGGTGACTCCACCACTTCCCTGGGCAGCCCGTTCCAATGCCTAACAACCCTTTTGGTAAAGACGTTCTTCCTAACATCCAACCTAAAACTCCCCTGGCGCAACTTTAGCCCATTCCCCCTCGTCCTGTCACCAGGCACGTGGGAGAACAGACCAACCCCCACCTCGCTACAGCCTCCTTTAAGGTACCTATAGAGAGCAATAAGGTCACCCCTGAGCCTCCTTTTCTCCAGGCTGAACAAACCCAGCTCCCTCAACCGCTTCTCGTAAGACTTGTTCTCCAGACCCCTCACCAGCTGCGTCGCCCTTCTCTGGACTCCTTCAAGCACCTCGATGTCCTTCTTGTAGCGAGGGGCCCAAAACTGAACACAGTACTCGAGGTGCAGCCTCACCAGAGCCGAGGGGGACAATCACTTTCCTAGCCCTGCTGGCCACACTGCTTCTGATACAAGCCAGGATGCTGTTGGCCTTCTTGGCCACCTGAGCACACTGCTGGCTCATATCAGCTGACTATCAACCAATATTCCCAGGTCCTTCTCTGCCAAGCAACTTTCCAACCACTCGTCTCCCAGCCTGTAGCTCTGCTTGGGGTTATTGCGCCCCAGGTGGAGGACCCGGCACTTGGCCCTGTTGAACTTCATACAGTTGACCTCAACCCATCGGTGCAGCCTATCCAGATCAAATCAGATGGGTCCAGCCTATCCAGATCTTGAATACCATCACAGAGCACTGTACTCAGCATGGGTTTATGAAAGGCAAGTGCTGCCTGACTAAGCTGATCTCCTTCTATATCAAGATGACCTAAGGGAAATGCTGTTCACAGAATCACAGAATATTCTGAGTTGGAAGGGACCCACAAGGATCATCTCGTCCAACTTCTTGGTCTGCATTGAACCACCAAAAAATGAGACAATATGTCTGAGAGCGTTATTTAAATTCACCTTGAGCAACAGAAAAATCAGTGCTGTGACTACTCCCCTGGAACCCCCTGGTGAGGAACCTTTTCGTAAGACCCAGCCTGATCCTCCCCTGTCCCAGCTCCATGCCATTCCCTTGTGTCCCGTCACTGTCCCCAGAGAGCAGAGCTCAGTGCCTGCCCCTCTGCTCCCCTCGTGAGGGAGCTGCAGGCTGCCATGAGGCCTCCCCTCAGCCTGCTCTGCTCTGGGCTGAGCAAACCAAAGGACCTCAGCCACTCAAAGAATCACAGAATGGTTTGAGTGGGAAGGGACCTTAAAGACCATCCAGTTCCACCCCTCCTGCCATGAGCAGGGACACTTTCCACTTGACCAGGTTGCCAAAGCCCCGTCCAACCTGGCTTTGAACACCTCTGCAGATGGGGCATCCACAGCTTCTCTGGGCAGCCTAGTCCAGTGTCACTCCACCCTCTGAGAAAAGAATTTCTTCCTAATGTTTAATCTAAATCTACTCTTTTTCAGTTTAAAGTTATTTTCCCTTGTTCTATCACTACATACCGGGTCCCTCCCTATCTTTTTTGTCGGCCCCCTTTAGGTACTGGAAGGCTGCTCTAAGGTATCCCCAGAACTTTCTCTTCTCCAGGTCAGATCCCCGATTCCCTCAGCTTGTCTTCATAGGAGAGGTTCACCATCCCTCTGATCATCTTTGTGGCCCTCCTCTGGACTCATCCTAGTACATCAATGTCCTTCTTGTGATGAACAGAAGACTCCAGGCAAGGTCTCACGAGAGCAGAGTAGAGTGGGACAATCACCTTCCTTGAAATGCTGGCCACACTGCTTTTGATGCAGTCCAGGATACAACTGGCTTTCTGGGTTGCAAGCACAAATTGCCAGCTCATGTGGAGCTTCTTTCAACCAACATCCCCAGGTCCTTCTCCTTAGAGCTGTTCTCCAACAATTTTCCATCCAGCCTGTATTTGTGTTTGGGATTGTCCCAGCACAGAGGCAGGAACTTGCACTTAATCCTGCATCTGGGCCTCATACATCTCCTTATACATCTTCCCCTCTAGACACTTCACTATGTTTGTAGCCCTCTATGGACTCTTTCTAATAGTTTTAAGTCCTTATATACTGTGGTGCCCTAAATAGCACGCATTACTCAAGGTGAGACCGCACGCACACAGAGCAGAGTGGGGCAATCCATTCCATCCACCAGCTGGCCATGCCGTGTCTGATGCACCTCAGGGTAAGGTTGGCCCTTTTAACTGCTAGAGCATACTGCTGTCTCATATTCAACTAGCTGTTGACCAAAATACCCAGGCTATGGGACTGCTCTCCAGCCTCTCGTTCCCTCATTCTGTACATACAGACAGGGTTGCCCCTTCACGGGTGCAGAATTTGGCACTTGCTTTTGTTAAACTACTATTTGTTGGAGATTGCCCAGCTCTCTGATTTGTCAAGATCTCTCTTTGAGATCTCTACCCCTGACAGAGTCAACAGCTCCTCCTAATTTAGTCTCATCTGCAAATTTATTCAGAACATCTTCTATATTCAAGTCATTTATGAAAACATTAAAGAGAACTGCCCCTAAAATTGAGCCCCATTAATGTTCTTTACTTTGATTTTACTGAAGTGTTTGATGCGAACTGCCACAGTATTCTCCTGTAGAAACAGGCTGCTCCTAGCTTGGACAAGTATACAGTTTGCTGGATGAAGAACTGGCTGGATAGCTGGACTAGTGTCTTAGTGAGTGGAATTCAATCCAGTTGGCAGCTGGTCACAAGTGGTGTGCCCAGATAGCCTCAGTACTGGGGCTATTTTTGTTTAACATTTTTATCAATGATCTGGATCATGAGGGCATCGAGTGTGCTCTCAGTAAGTTCGCAGTTGGTATATACTTAGGCAGGAGTGTTGATGTGCCTGAGGGTAGGAAGGCTTTGGAGGGTGGTCTGGATAGGCTAGATCAGTGGGCCAAACCCAGTTGCATGACATCTGATGAGGGTAAGTGCTGGGTCCCGCACCTGGGTCATAGCCATCCCCTGCAGTGGTATAGACCTGGGAAAGAGTAGCTAGAGAGTTGCCCAGCAGAAATGGACCTGGGGGTGCTGGTCGACTGCCAGCAGTAAGCCCAGGTGGCCAAGAAGGCCAAGGGCATCCTGGCCTGAATCAGCAATAATGTGGCCAGCAAAACTATGGAAGCAATTATCCCTTATACACAGTGCTGGTGAGACCAGACCTTGAAAATTGTGTTCAGTTTTGGGCACCCCACTACAAGAAGGATATTGAGTTATTAAAGTATGTGCAGAGAAGAACAATAAAGCTGGTGAAGGGACAAGAAAACAAAACTTGTGAGGAGTGGCTGAGGGAACTGGATTTGTTCAGTCTGGAGAAAAGGAGTCTGAGGGGAGACTTTGTGACTCTCTACAACTACCTGAAAGGAGGTTGCATTGAGGAGGGTGCTAATTTCTTTTCTCAGGAGCCTGGTGATAGGACATAAGGAAGCTTTCTCAGGCAGCACCAGGGGAAGGTTAGATCAGACATTAGGAAGAATTTCTTCACAAAGAGACTGGTCAAACATTGAAACAGGCTGACCTGCGAAGTGGAATCCCCATCTCTGGGGGTATTTAAGAGATATGTGAACATGGCACTAAGGAACATGGTTTAGTGATGGGATTCAGGTAGATGGTTGTATTTGATGATATTTAAAGTCTTTTCTAACCTACACAATTCTAGGATTTACTATCTATTAGATCCCCCTTTAAGAATCTTGTATAAATCAGATGCATCTGGTTATGGGATGTGGAATGCCCTTGTGGATTCACAGAGGTGATTCACCTTTTTTGCAAGTGCACAGGAGATATGGCATTAATTTACTAGCACTGGGAGTTAGATAGACATGTTCTGTTATGACTTTGTGGGCTGATCATTTTCCAACTCATCTTCAGGTTCAATAAGTTACACCTTTGTTTGTTTTGGTGGTTTGAGAAATCCTTCTAGTTCTTTTTCATGTCTGAAATTGTTCATATTAAAGCTTTCATAATACCCTTCAGTTTCTGTGTTAAATTGATGTTTAAATTGGAATGAAAGTAGGAACCTTGGCAGTTCAGATAATTCACTTCATCTGGTGGCCAGCTATGTTAACAATCACATCATATGCCAGCACTTACACTAGATGAAAGGAGTCCCTGGGGCACTAGAACTGCATTTTAGAAGCAGAGTGAAAATACAGTTATGTTCTTTGTTTCATCGTTTTATTCTGTAAAATGGTAAATTATTTTAACTGGAATTTTAAAATGTTAAAAGAATAATTTAAAGGTTATGTTGAGGGTTATTTTGGGTGGGTTAGCCTTGGAAACTGAATGACAATTGATCAGTATTCTGGGCAGGATGTATTCAGCACAATGTCAGCAAATTATGTCTTTTTATTCCAATGTATTGAGCACTTGGAGGAAATGGTATATTGTTAGCATATGAATAACATCAAAGCCCCACATTGCAAGATGTATTTCAGTCTTCTGAAATAAAATGCATGGCCTCCCCTTCATGTATTTAAGTGCCTCCCCTTGTAATAGAGTGCACGCCTGAACTCAAAAGCTTTTTCTTGCCTGGCATGGGCAAGTTGAATTTCAGAATTCAATTGGTGGTATATGACTGCACATTCCATCACTTAGTAAAAACATTTGCAATAGCAAATTCTGCTTCCTGCTTAAAGAGTAGGAAGTGAATTTGATTAAAAATAAGGTTCTTCTTGTAGGAAAAGTTTTTTTTTTTTTTTTTTTTCTCTCTCTCTTTTTTTTTAAAAAAAAAAAAACAAAAACAACAGTTTTTACAAAATGTAATTGTCATCCATATTTCCCTTATAACAGTAGTGACTATAACTATGAGGTACAAAAAGCATGCATTTAAACAATACATCTCATTAGAGGTTATTCTGATTTGGCCCTCGTTATTGTTTCCTGTGATTACATTTCCAAAATTAAGGCAAATTAAAAAACAAAAACAAATACTGCAGATGTCTTTGAACTACCATCCTGAGTAAAAAGTATGCTTTTCCTTCTTTTCTTCTGCTCTGAACAAAAACCAGCGAGCCCTGTTTTACTTTCAACAGAGCCGAGATACTGTGCACACACTCAAAATACTTGTATCTTGAAAATATCAGCTGGATTTGGTCTGTGGCATGAGAGTTTGTTTGACAGCCTATCAGACAAAGTGATACCAAGTGCTCAAAATATTCAGTCTATTAAATTAAAGGTTGTAGGCAAGAAAATTATTATACCCTAACCATTACCTACTTGCACTAGTAGTAGTAGCAGTCACAGAGATATGCAGAATAGTAAAGTAGAGATATGTTTGGATCATGAAGACTGCTCATTTTCCTTAGCATGTTTACTGGAGGAGTAGAATGGTATTTCTAATTGAGTGATACTGTAAGTTAAATTAAAATCATTTAACAATAACATTAAACTTTTGGAAATTGGAGGCTTAGCACCCATCAGGATATTTCCAATACTTTGAGCCTACCCCAGCTCACACCAAGTGTGAATCTGGCTCAGATAGCTTTGTGTGTCAAAGAAAATTGATGTATTTCACAATTCCCTTTGTGTTCAGATTTATTGTTAAAGATTCAAAGGCCATTGTTCCTGAAATACTATACTATTACTGTTACAGCGTTTCCAGCACTAAAGGATCTGTACAAGGTTCTGCTTTGCTGCCCTTGCTTAGAAACACTCTGATCCACCAAAGCACTTAAGCACATGTTTCACTTTGGGCCCATGAATAATCCTATTGAAGTCAAGGAGACTACACATGCTTAAGTGCTTTGCTGGACAGGGGACAAAAAGTGTCCTTCATTTCAAACGGCTATACAGATTGAGGATGAGAAGACTGATTTGTTTCATGGTTACTGGAAATGGTGTTGCTTGTACTGTCACCTTACTAGCAGTGCGAAATGCCATTCAGATACTTAAGAGATGCTTCTTAAAACTTTAATGGAAAGTATAGTTTGTTTTCTAAAATAGTTACTGCATGACACACATCTTAAGCTCACAACTGCTGCACACTCGTATAAGACTAAACAAATGACTGATGTTTTCTCACACTAAACACAGAGTTCTTGCTTTACACAAAGCAGAGGAGGGGAAAATAAATAAATAAAAAAGAATTCCAGAAAAATCCATCAATTTACTGTGCACACATAGCCTTATTTAAAAAAAAATAATAAAAAATCACTGTTGTCTTTCCAAGTACTCCTCTGTCACTTAACTGATAAAAAGATTTACAACAAACCTTTTTTTTTTTTTTTTTTTTTTTTTTTTTTTTAAAGTACTCTTGGGAAAAATAGTTCACTGAAATGAATCTATAACTTTACAGAGTGAATCAACCAATAGTGTGATGACTGCGTATTTGGGATTATTGCTAGTCTTGCTACAGTTAAACATGTGTTGAAGATTTAAAGACATCTCAGGTGGTCTAAACCTCTTGCCACCCAGCCTGATTTTGGTTTTAGTATACTATAAATAAATGTCAGAAGCTGCACATTGTTATTAAGCAGTGCTGTGGTAAGTCTTAGGGCTGGCAGTAAGTCAGTGGAAATGGTCTGTTAAAATGAACTGAAATAGGACTGGTAAACTTGTGCTTTTTAAGGAATAACTCCCTATCACAGTATCATAGCTCTACCCCTACCTTATAATTATTTGGTTTCAGATGTGATTAAAGACTATGCTAATTGAATATATGAATGCAATAAATGAAAATTCACATGAAAAAGTATGCTTTAGAGGTGGAAGCATTACATAATATTATATACATTGTTTTTCAAATCATCAAATCTGTAGCAGTGTGCTTGTGCCAGAAATGCACAGGTATTTTCAACAGGACCTTGAAAAATTATAGATACATTTTTGGCTTTACAAGGGACATAAGCTGTTAAAGACTAACTTTTCCTAATGAATCCCAGTTCCAGAAACACCTGTGCTGAAGAGCTTTGTGCTGATCTGCTGTGAAAACTGGCAGAACACTCCCATATTTGCAGCATGAAACTGGAATGAAAACCTATCCAATGAGTTCTTAAGGCAATTTCTTCCAGATATTGTGTAATTCTTCCACCCTCATATTTGCTTGACATAATTGATATTAGCAGAATACTGCAGCTGAGTAAATGAGTAAAGTGAATGAAGTGGGATGAAGAGGGGGCTAAGAACTTGTCTGCAAAGAAATAACTGTTGATTCATTATGCACATTTAATATATATATTAAAGGACAAGGACTGACGGAAGAGTCAAGGGTTAGAACAGATACTTAAGGTTGCCCTGAGGACCTATGTGGTTTTGGTACAAATAAAGCAGATAAAAATATTTTTTTCTTTGAGTTTCAGGGCTGCTTTTTGTCCATGATTTGTCTAAACCCAAGTGTGACAAACTGGCAGGAGGGAGTAGGAGGAGCAGATGGAAAAGATAAAGATGAATTCTTACTCCCCTAAGTTTACCCACACTCTAGTCTCCTTCTCCCTGTGTCTTCACTTCTGCAGTCAGAGAGAAAACAAAGATTTCTTAAATTCTGTTGAGAATGTGAAAAATCTGGAGGATGCTACAACTACATTAAATTTCTTGGTGCAGGTGACCCAGTAACCTCAAGGATTTTGGATTTGTTGAAGTCACTCGTAGAGCCTTTGAATTATTTTTTTATATTGGCTCCTATCATTTGAACCAGCAGGAGACTGAAAAGGTCAAAGCTATAACTTACAGATGTGTTCAGAGTGCTACAGTCGTGCGAATTCTGTTTCCTGCTGACATGAAGAATAGCACAGAAGAGAAGAGCATAGCAGCAGTACAATATGCCATGGTATCAAACCTCTATGTCCTGGATGGTTTGTTTGATCACCTTTTTAAGGATCTACAATTTTAACTTTGTTGTGACTCTTTTTCTAGGTCAGTGGAAAATCACTTCTGTCCTTGCTCCTATTCTCTTTATCTTTTCACTATTAAGAAAGGCATTTTTTCAGGTCTAATGGTGATGACAGTGAGTACTAAAAGGGACAAAAGTAAACTCATGTTTTTATCTCATTTGGAGGGAAGTTAGATTAACATCTTAATTTGTCTTTTTTTTTTTTTTTTTTGGCTCTGAACTTTTGAATTAATGTTTATTTATCATATGCATGGAATGGTATCCATACATATCCATATGCATGGAATGGTATCCATACATATCCGTATGCATATATATCCATATGCAACTGATGGTATGCTTCCTCATTGCACCTGTAATGTAAGGGGAGAGTGCACCAACAAACGCTTTTGTTCTTTATTCTTTGAGAGAAACTCGAAACAATTATACACAGAAAGCACTAACTACAGCCTGAAGAGATGTGCTCTTTTCTTGCTACTAGTTTTCTTTAATGGAGTTTGCTATTGAGAGCTTATAGGGATTTTGTTGGTGGTGATTTTGCCTGAAGTAAATTACAGTCTAACTAAATCGTTAAGGCTGAGCCCATAGCCATAAGATTATTGATTTTTGTGTTAACAAACAGAAAACACTAATTGATTACATAAAATGGTTTGATGGCTTATTGCTTTTCTAATGGCAGGTAAAGTTTTGTTTTATATCTTCTGCTTCAGCTCAAAGAAGTCTGCGGGGATAGGCCTTTTTCCTAACTCTGGAAGAGGTCAGAAATATAGTGTTGCTAAAATAGCAGTAAGAGATGTTTGTACCAGGTAAGTCATTACAGTGTATGATGAAGTAGCTGCACAATGGATTTTATTACATGCAATACACTATGAAACATATACCAATAAAAGGGAGCCCTACTCTGTGAGGTAAAGTTCATATTTCACTATGGGTAACACATACAAAATGCAGGAGCTCAAATATTACAACATGGAAATTAATATGTATTGGTGATCTTCAAACAATGGTAGTACTGTCTACTAAAGTCTAGAATTTCTGCTGTGAACTTCCATAAAGCTCATTGGCCTTTCATGCAGCATGTCGTATAAATCAGCAAAGTTTAAATAGTGCTGCCCTCTTGAACACCTGCTTATCTGTCTTGAGAAAATTCTGTAGTGTTTTAAACGTCACTTTATGACATTGTAAGTAATGCCAGCTCTTGAAGCACTTGGAAGAGCCATTAAAGTTAAGGGTCTATCAGCATTTCCATTATAAAACTTGATTTCAAGGGGTTTATAACTCAGCTATTTAAAAATGCATTTGACTGAAATCTGTTATATGATTCATTGTATTTTTTTATTATTATTATTTCTTAGTGTTGGACAGATTATTTCAGGTGGTCTTTTATTTGTGGCAGAAGAAGAGAGAGAAATTGTAGGTATAAATATATTCCTTACAGAATATTTTTTTTCTTACAGGCAATGAACCTTGAATGTAGATATTTCATTTCCATACAAAATGTCTTTCTGATTATGTAAAAGATCTTATCACAGCATAGGAATTAATAGCCTGCAGTTATCATATCCTATATATGTATCCTTAATGGGCATGCAACCTTTTTTTTTTTTTTTTTTTTTTTTTTTTTTTTTTTTTTTCCAAAGCCGGAATCTTTATTGTTTTTGATTTTAACAAATGGTATTAGCTAGGTGCTTCATGTAATGGAAGGCAATGTTGAACTCATAAGTTAGGGTTTATAGTGATTTTATTGTCACTAATTTTTTTCTTGAAAGTCTATGAAGTGACTCCTTTATCAGATGTTAGTACATCAGTGCTTTGATGATTCACTCCATTTTCAACCTTGATTGGAGAACGAAGGGTGGGATTTCAAAGATACTTACAAGTTGTCTCTTGATGAAGACACCAGATCTGTATCATCTTTGTGGAGAAATTAATCAATATAATTTCATGAAAACAGACATAACTGAATGAAGTTGTCCAAAAAGCCCTTCTGCAAAATTATGAATCTCTAGAGTGCATATCATAGCCATAGAAAAATGCTATAGAGAAAATAAAGAATTTTGTTCTGATAAACATTCCAAACTATACAGTTAAAACAGGACTTGAAATTCAGCTGCAGATTCACTGACAGTGATTGTATGTCCAAGATGATACTCATGATACACTCAGTAGAAAACATGTCTAGGTAAGTAGACTATTGCCCTATGACATTTTTGGTGTAAAATATTATTTTGAGCTACAGATCTTTTTTGCAGGACAGCACTACAGGAAGTCCTGGTGTGGGGATACCTTAGATACTAAGTACAAAGAAATTAGTGATTATTATTATTATTTTTTTTTTAATATAAACTTTTTAGTTGTATTGATACTTTATGTTTTTATGTTCTTTAACATGACATATTGACATTTAAATGTCTCTGATTATTCAGGAATGAGAAGCTATTCTCTTTGATGAAAGTTGCTTTAGAAGTTGTTTAATGTTTTCTCTCTCTTCCACTTGTTTCAACTTAAAATGTAGATAATTGTAATTTGAAGTGGATGTTTGCTCTTGGTGTATGAAGCTGGATTACATAAAGACTAGTTCAGCTAGCTTCTAGCATTCTCTTAAAGAAGAACAAGAAATTGTGGAGGGAAAAAGACTTTTTAGTGTGGTCTAAACGTATGTGCTTTTATTTATTTATTATTATTATTTTAACTATTATTATTTTATTTCATTATTTATTTATTTATTTATTTATAATTCAGCCAGCTGGCTGCTGAGTTGTAGTTGAGACAATAACTTTTTTTTTTTTCTTTTTTCTTTTTCATTTTAGGTTTCATTGAACATATCCATATTGTGCAAAATCACAGGTTTGAAAGGAACTTCTAATAATGTCAGGGCTGGTACGGCTAACTGTAAGATTTTGTGGAAAGGAACCGAGGGAGTCTGCAGAGCAGATAGGAGCCCATTTGGGGTTGGAGAAAATGTTTCATTTTCTTCTTTTTGGACAGCCTCAAAAAATTAAGTTCCATTACAAACTTACGTAGGTCCATGTGGTGGTGAATGTGCACGTACACATTAGTACTTCTATCTCTGGGTAGTATAGAGCTAACTTATACATAATACACACACACACACACACATACATACATATTACATATATATACCTATTTATATACATATTATACACATATACATATAATATATATTATATAATGTATATTGTATATAATATAATATATGATTATATTTATAATTTATATTATGTATTTATAATTTCTATATATAATTTATATTATATGCATGTATCATATATGTATATTCATATATATTATATTATATATGATATATTATATTTTGTATATTATAGTATAATATATATAATTATATATATAATTTAATATATAATATATATAATATATATAATATATATAATATATATAATATACATAAAAATTATATATATAATATATATACATATTATATAGGAGGCTCAGGGGTGACCTTATGGAGGCTGTAGTGAGGTGGGGGTTGGTCTCTTCTCCCATGTGCCTAATGACAGGACGAGGGGGAATGGGCTAAAGTTGTGCTGGGGAGGTTTAGGTTGGATATTAGGAAGAACTAATTAGGAAGAACCCCCAAAAGGGTTGTTAGGCATTGGAATGGGCTGCCCAGGGAAGTGGTTGAGTCACCATCCCTGGAGGTCTTTAAAAGGTGTTTAGATGTAGAGCTTAGTGATATGGTTTAGTGAAGGACTTGTTAGTGTTAGGTCAGAAGCTGGACTAGGTGAACTTGGAGGTCTCTTCCAACCTAGATGATTCTGTGATTCTGTGATTACAAATAACTGTGTTTTTAATGAAAATTTTTGTGCATCTTAAGCACCTTTTTTTTTGCTATTTACAGAAGACTGTGACCATTTTTCTGCAGTTTAACTGCAGGTAACTCTGCAGTTGCAGCATTTTTCACTGAGGTGATGTATGGAAAATGGAAGCTGATTCTCACTGAGTAGGTATTGTTTGTTTTCCTGTATTGTCCTTACACTTTTGGCAGTCCACCTGGAATCAACTCTCTCATCTACCTGTTGTATTTAACAATTGTACTATTGTACATCCATTACAGAATTTAGCAGGGCAATAGAATAGCATCACCCAGTTCTCTGTTTACTCCCTATACCACAGAGACCTGCTTAGAGAAACATGCATTCAGTGTCTGGGCTCCATACAACCTGTGGCAATTCTGCACTGCACAGTCCAGTTGACCTTGAGCAGGGAAATCCTTGGTTAGGGAGATGCTCTTAATGACCTTCAGAAAGCTATCTAGTCCTTCAACTATGTGAACATATCATTTGTCTGTGAAAGGGCATATAAAAAAGTGGGAGTCAAATGAAAGGAATGGACATTGACAACAAAATAGTAGTTCTCTATTGGTTTGCTACAAGGACTTTCACATACGACAGGAACAAAACCCTATGCTTCAGCTGACAGGCTAGTGAAACAGAAGTTTTATTACTAAAATCTTATACTATCATTCATGTTCTAAACCAGACCAACAGAGCAAATAGTATGAATGACTTGGAACAAATAATATGATCACCATTCAAATGATGTTAATTTCCAGGAATAGTCTGTGGCTAACACTTAACAACAAGTAATAAGACAGCTAACAAATTTAGGGGAGGACGTAAGAATTTCCATTGCTTTATGGTTTCATGTCTCTTTCAGATAGCCAGTAAACTGTGCACCACAGCTATGTCTCATCAGTGGTACGCCATTGGTGTTGTGTGTCCCACTAGAGTGTCTAGTGATGTCCCCTAGGCAGTTCTAGCCTGACTGATATATATAACCTGTCCAGGAGCTGCCGGTATGGAGATGCATTTTTGAGAAAGCTGTACATATGAACCATGTTAGTCCTTAGCACTGCTTACTCCCTCCACACGTCAAATTCCACTGCAATGGAAGCCAGGCTCACTGTAGCCTTTGTGGCAGTTCCTGTTTCAGGTACCTTATCACTCTTGCTGCCTGCTAATTTTGTTTCTGATTCTTAAGTATGAGGTAAATGTTTACACTCAGAAGTGTAGCAAGACCATTATTTAACTCAAATCACTGCACAGCCATTGCTAACACCCAAAACTGTTCTACTTTTTCATAATTCTTTGAGATTGGAGCCTAAAAATTGCCTTTAATAACTGTTTAATGAAGCATCTGACTGCTCTGGATAAGTTCCTGCTCTTCTGTCATAAAGAGTAATCTGTTTTCAGTTCAGGCATTTATTTGTCAGATAACATTTACCCCCATACTCAGAAACATAAAGAACAGTCAGAAACAGAAATCTGAGGAGGCTATAGAAAGATGAGAGAATGAAGTGTATTTATTTTCCCTGTCCAACTTAAAACTGGAAATACTGCGCTGTGCTGTGCTGTAAGTCAGCACTTTAAACAAAGCACCCTCTTTGGAATGGTGATGTGTTCAGGAGCAGCTCAGGAAAGCTGCACGTGAAAATGTACCAGATGGTGGTAGTTGCTGAATTCTGAATGCTGAATTTACTTCATTGTATGCATATGTATTCTCAGGTCATTCTATCGTTTTCTAAATAATGGAGGAAATGACTTATGTTTCCCTACATAACAGAGTAGAAACATGAAATAGGCATTACATCATCTGATTTTCTGAGTGAAAAGTACTTTGTAAAAACAAATGTGCACGTGGAAGTCTGCCATTTTTGTAGGCCTTTTTAAAGAGTTTCCCAGTTACTTTTACAGAAACATCATTCTCTTTATTTATTTATTTACTTATTTTAAGAGAATTGGATTTATTTTATTTTTATTTATTTATTTATTTATTTTCACAAAACAACACCAGTAACAACAAAAAGGCAGCATGGGCAACAGAGGTAGGAAAAGAAATCTTAGTTCATATGGATATGACATGCATATGATTATGTGAACTAAATAGGGTGCTACTAGATTATTATGTATGCCTTATTGGGAAGATGATGTACCAGTGATGTGGGCAAGATTCAAGGACTACAGTAACATCTGCCATCTCTGTAATTTGCTCTCCTATTCAGTGAATTTTTATAACTGTGGATCCAGAGGACATATACCTATTGTATGTTCTGGCCAACCTGACATACATCATCAGCACTGCCTAATTTGTAACTGAGATCTGTAGGTACAAAAAATAAACCTTCCTTTTCTGCTTACACCTGTATGAGAAAAATACCTTAGTTCTGTTGTCCCTGAGGTCTCTCAGCTGCAGGGCTACATTTTTATTCTCCAGCATTATGCATTCTTATTGAACCATTCTTTTGAGTTTGCAAGCCAAGTTTTGAAATTTTAATGTCAGTCATTTCTGTTCCTTTGTGGCAGAAAAATACTATACAAGTGGCTTAACTGTACTCAGCATCATTCCAAAAAAAAAAAAAAAAAAGTCTTAATCCTTACAGCTGGTTTTGGATTAGAGATTGGCAATTAAACTATGCATTCCTCAGTTTTTTGATTTTTTTTTTTTCTCAGAGTAGATTTGGAAAAAAAAATCACAACAAAACTAATCTTCAGCTGCTCATATGGATAGAACGTGTTTTTTTTTGGTATTTTCAAGAGGCGTTTTTGAATGTGGAATGTGTTCACGTAGTCTTATGAACATGGATACAGCCTCTTCATCTTTTTACTTCTAGGTGTTGTATCAAGAAGAGATTGTACGCAGGATTCTGACTGTATGTGAAATTTTATTTTTATTTTTTGACAAATGGAGATTTGCTTTCAAGGTACAGATTCAGATTTGAACTTAAGAACTTCTTATATAGAAATATAGCTGTTGTGGCATGGATAGTAGAATGAAACTCATCAGTTCTGGTGAATATGTTTATTGTATCTGGTGAAATATACTAGGCCTGGATGAAGTTTTAATGTAGCTTGAATAGTTCTGTGGCGGCAGTGCCTTTCCTACATCATGTGCCTTGGAGCAGACTTTGAATCTGGAAGGTCTCTGTGGGAGATGCAGTCTTCTAAAGACTCTTTTAAGCCTCACTCTACTCCAAGAATCTGTTGATTCATGACTAATTTTTAACACTCTCATTCTGAAATGTTGTCTGTTCAGTTGCTATTGTGCCCTTAGTTAAGGCTACCAGCTAGGAATTTTTGGGTTCAGAGGAACTGAGCAGTATGAATAACAGTCCTCTAGGTACCAAGCTGTTTTCATCCATCAGTGCATTTGAACAGACATTCTTATTTATTTCACAATCTTAAATGCAACGGCAAGAAGGAGTTTAAAAATTTAACATATGTATCTATCTATCTATCTGTCTATCTTATCTATCTAATCTATCTATCTATCTACCTACCTACCTACTTTCCTACCTTCTTACATGTACCTTCCTACCTACCTATTTCCTAAAAATAAAGGAGCACTGGCAGGAACCTGATAATAGTGCCCTGTACTGTTGCTTGTGATGCACTCAGATCAGCCACTATAGCTTCAGCTGACTTATTTGGCCAAGTCAGGAGCATGTGTGTTCTTTCATTTCTTGTGCTTGTTTTCCAGGCGACAAAGTACAATTACAGGAAGATGTCAGACATCATGTTACAGCATTAGGTCATGTCTTGTCCACATTGCAAAATCACACTAGGGTACAGCTGACTCTGACTATGCCAGTCATATTCATGTTAGCTCTGCTGGAACTGTTATGCTGACAGGTGCTGAGCAGCACAACAATGAAAACTGTGAAAGAAGCAGTTTTTCCCTTTTTCTGTTTTCTTTTCTTATCTCATTCAATGTTGAAAAACAACTGGAAGGTACAAATTTAACACGTTGTTTGAGATGCTTGATACCAATCTTATTGTCTTATTTATTTAAATTCTTCTTCTAGTCTATAATTTAACATAAATAGTAAATGTCTGATTTTACTCCTCTGCCCAAGGAATTCAGAGTGGATCAGAGATGAAACTTCAGCAAGAAAAATAACTCTGAGGGTGCCCTTGGTCTGCTTGTTGAGATGTTGTCATTGAGGCTTAAACAGTCTCTAGGTGCAGTGTGAAAAGGATGATCTTACAAGTCAGGGAGTATCAGGTATCTGTTTAGCTAGGGCAAGCAGATGCATGCTGAGGTTTACCAAGGACTGTCAAAAATGTAGTGAACCATTTTTGGAGAACCATTTTAGTAGAATCTCCTTCCTGTGGCTTCCTTTAAGCCTTGATTTGGTGATGTTGGTGATGTTGTACTCAACAAAATATATTACTAAGCTTGTATTACTTGCTTGTATTAAAATTTCATGTAAAAAGATAGTTTCTTATAACAAAATCATTTGCTTCCTTATGCATCAAAAGCTACAGACAATGAAGTGGAAAAAACCACTTCTTTGTCTCTAAGTCTAAGTACTGTTTTGTGCTTGTCTCTGAATTGCCTGTTTTTTTTTTGTTTTGTTTTGTTTTGTTTTTTTTTTTTGTTGTTGTTGTTGTTGTTTTTTGTTAATGAAATCTTATTTGTTAATATTTAACATCTAATTAAATATTTATTATTTAATTTTGCTAATCATTAGATTTTGTATTATAAGAAAAAATGGTGTAGAGCTTTCTGAAGCTTGCAGATAGAGTCTAGTATTTTCTGAACATTTATATTTTTGAGACAGTTCCAGAATTTCCAAAATTTTATTGTTTGAGTGTAGTAATGCCTCTTCTCATACTCTGGTAAATATAAAATTTTCATGTCTTACTTCTTAAATAACGTTTGTCAAATTATCAATTCATACAAGCCTGCACGCCATGCAGACACTTATGCATACCCAGTTGACAATCTGCCAGCCAGTTATCATGAGCTTTTAACACTGTAGTATACATATACGCAGAAAGGAAATTTAATACACAGAGCCTAACATTTCTTACAGCTTATTGCATCTGGTCCATTGTGAGTGTGAGGGCGCGTGTGTATGTATGTATTTTTATCTTCCCAAGGGAATTGAGATTTAAAAGGCTGCTTTCCACGTATTACAGGAAAACACACATCATTCTTGTGTGAGGAAACCTTTTGTGTTCAAAAGCTTTATTAATCACAGACATCTCTCAGCAATATGAAAACTGAAGGATTTATGAGAGTCATTCTTTAAGAATGGTTGCAAATGATTGCCGCATGTTTATCTGAAATAACCTGGCCCTGGTATTTCCCTGCTTTTGTTTACTTTCAAGTTTAATGAACTTGTTTGTAGAAAGTCCTTGGATTTGCTGTGCTGAAAATATGGGTCTAATCTTTCAACCCTTGCTGATGTGAAAAATTCTTGTTGAGGTGATTAGGCTCTGTGAAATAATAACTGTTTGTGGGAACAGAGGTTGCCACATCATGTCTGATCTAATCTGGGCTATAGCATTTTTTTTTCCTTCCAGCTACAAATTTCATTGGAAGATCAAACAAAACCATATAAATGATGGTAAAGTACTATAAAGAAGTGTGTGTCTCAATATTTCTATCATCTTGTATCATGAGCCAGAGAGACAGCTGTTTTCTTCCCTACTATGAAGACATAGATGCATATTAAACTGTGGTTTCTGGCTGCTTTTCAGAACAATAAGAAACTACACACCTGTCAGCTCTTGGCAAGCAGGAATAGTAAAATTACTAACTTTGTTTCCACAGCATTCTCTCACTGACAAACACACCATTGGCTTCATTTTTTCTCTCCATCGCTTCTCAAAAGGCTTAGATTTCTCCCTAGAGGCACAGAAGAATTAAGCTGTTTTACTACTGCTTCTCATAAACGGCTTAGTTTTTAGAAAGGGTACATTTTCATGCTAGGCTTGCTTTATTACTACTTTTCTTCTTGAACTTTTTTTTTTTTCTTTTTTCTTTTTTTTTTTTTTTTTTCCTGCAAATCACTGTTTTGCATCTGTAAGCCTTTGTGGTATATAGCAACACGCTTTCCTAAAGGCAATCCAAAAACCCTGTGAGCTAATGGCTCATTTAGTGATCAATTTGTCAAATAATGTTCACAGATGTTTTTCTGGTAGTACAGTACAGGTAATACCCATGTGAATGATTCCTTCTCATATGTGGCTAGGTACAGGATTTGTTTTGTAAAGTATAGTGCAGACTTCTTCAGCAGCCAAGTTTCCCTCTTGACTGTCAAGCTTTTAATCATGGCATTCCATTTTAAATATAGACGTGTGAATTGGCATAGGAGAAAAATTCTGCTCTAGGGTCCTTAAAGGAGCTGCAATAGCCTACCTCCTAAGTGGACTTAAGGGCTGACTTCAGTTTTGTCTCTGCATCTCTAGCTCTTGTGGTTTTAGCTAAAGCATTAATGGTATAGGGAAGCTGTTAGTCTTTATATTGTATATTGTTGTCTTTGTTGTTGTTGTTGTTGTTTTTCTTCCACTTGGAATGTTAATAATAAGTAAATAAAAAATAAAAATAATAATAATTAATAATAAAAAAAAAAAAAACGAGAAGTATGGCTTAAGAAACTTTATCATAAAATTGAAAACTCCTCTATGTCATTCTTGCCCCTACACCCCTTATCTTCCCAGTTCTTGCATCTCCCTGCTACTGCCCCCAGGTTAAAAGCACAAACCATGAATTCCTCAGAAAGCCTTTTACAAGGAATGTTGAAATCTTTGAAGACTTTAATGTGATATGATCTGTCAAAGATCTAGAAGAATGGAATCTAACTGAACTTTAACTACTTTATCCTACTTAAGCCAGAACAGAACCACTGAGCTGAGCAATTTAAGATTCCCACAGCTGCACTAGCTATGTTTTTGTTCATGGTACTAAATTGTTTCCATTAGTCTGAAAAGGGTTATAAAACCTACAATCAATTTAGTTTCTGGGGCATTGTGTTTTGAATACCGTTTAATAGGGTGTGACAAAAACACATAATTTCTCCACATGTTCTTACATTGCAAGCAGATTTTGCTTGGTACTAGGCAGTGCACCAAATGTTCTGGACAGCAGAGAAAGCATTGGAATTGGAAATAAAGAAACAGTATCAGACAGCTAGAATGCCCAGGGCATGACAAGAATCTTAAGTGCAGGAGATGAGCACAAAGGAATAATAGGAATTTTTATCATCCATTTGCTCATCAGCTCTACATTTACTATGGATAGAAATCATTAGATTTGTTTAACGTAGGGGAAAAGAATAGATTCAAAAACTGGAAACATGAGTGAACCCAATTGGACAGGGATATATTTAATGCTAATATTAATAACGAGAGATGGCTGAATATGATGAACAGCTATGGGCAGAAAGAGGAGGATTCTTGTTGTCTTCCAAGGAACTGAGTGACTCAGATTACTTTTGCAGCCTAATACACCCACATCGTTTTTGTTACACGAATAATCACATTTATTTTAATAAAAGTTCTTGATAGGGGAGGACAGATTGATTTACTTACCTTTACTAATATCTTTAATCTGTTTATATACCATACCTCCTTACAGTGCTAGCATTTCAGCTAGGGTTTATTCACAGCGTATCTTACACCAGTCTATTGCAAAAGAAAATAAGACTGTTTTCACTAGAAATTGTGAGTAAAGGTGTTCAAGCACATTATTTGATAGGGCATTTCTGAACAGTGATGTAGAGAAAAATACCTTGTCCCATGATGGTATCTGCCTAACACTGTGTTTTCATAGTTCAGTAACTGTGTGCAGTTATGCTATAAAATGTGAATATAGCCTATTAAAAAAAAAAAAGAAAAAGTAATAATAGTAAGAAAAAAAAAAGCCTGTTTCTGTTTCTGACACTAGATGAGCTTCATTATCATTATTAGGTGTCTTATTATCTCTTAATTTGTACTTAATACTTTTTATGCAGAAGCAAAAGAAAACTGACAAATCTCAGTTTAAATCTAGAAAAATATGACAATGTAAACAAGCCAATCCTTACCAAACAGTTCTGTAAGGTAGGGAAAGAAGCAATGATCAGGGTGAAACTCCATTGTGTAGGTCATAGCACATTGATTTCAATATTTTTGTTTGTTTGTTTGTTTGTTTTTGTTTTATTATTTTTAATCTGTTTTACTCTTCTGAATACTTATAACAGATCCTTCCTGAGATCTTAAATTAGATGAGAACTTTTCCATATTGAAAAACCTAGCTGCTGCTAAGGTGATATGTCACAGACATTTCTAAGTTTCTTCTCACTACCATGGTTTTTAGTTATTTAAGAGCTATGTGGCAATAGGAGATATCACTAGTATTTTGTAAGATGATAATTAAAGTCTGATATGCTTTACTTGATGTGTAAAAGTAGCAAGCATTAAAACACATTGGTAATTGCTGCATAATCTTTTCATGAAACAGTATTTAAGATGCCAAAACATTAGTTAGGCGACTGAACTAAATGCTGGAATTAAAGTTAGCTGAACAGCTATGGCAGAGAGAAATCATAGAGAAGAGTGGCTTGAAGGGGCTCAGTGAGAGTATCCATCATACCTCAGGATATTTTTTTTTCACCTGTTCTTACATAATTGCAACAGCAGGGACTCAGCAAATTTCTGTCTCTTCTAGTCCTTCTTTGTCTTTCTGACTGGAGAAGGTTTTTTTTTTTTTTTTTTTTTTTTTTTTTTTTCAATATCTAAACTAATCTCCCTTAACAGAGCTCTTTTGGGTAGACCTGTGCGGTGTCAAGAGTTGGACTTGATGATCCTTAAGGGTCCCTTCCAACTCAGGATATTCTATGATTCTATGATTCTATGATAATAAGAAGGGCTTCTTCAAATACATCACCAACAAAAGGAAGACTAAGGAAAATGTGGGTGTATTGCTAAATTAGGTGGGTGTCTTGGTGACAGTGGATACAGAGAAGGCAGTGTTACTGAATGCCTTCTTTGTTTCAGTCTTCACTGCTAAGGCTAGCCTGAGGGTGCTGAGGGAACTTGTGAGTGTTGTTACTAAGCCTCTCTCTGTCATCTTCAAAAGGTCTTGGAGAACAGGAGAGGTACCTGAGGAATGGAAGAAAACCAACATTACTCCAGTCTTCAAGAAGGCTAAGATGAAACCTGGGAAACTACAGGCCAGTCAGTCTCACCTCCATCCCTGGAAAGGTGATGTAGCAGCTCATAAGTGAAGCCATCTCTAAGTATGTGTAGGAAAAAAAGGTGATCAGCAGCAGTCAATATGGATTCATCAAAGGGAAGTCATGTTTAACCAACCTGGTAGCCTTCTATGATGAGATGACTGGCTGGATGGATGAGAGAAGAGCAGTGGATGTTGTCTACTTTGACTTCAGCAATGCTTTTGACACTGTCTCCCATAACATCCTCCTAGGCAAGCTCCATAAGTGTAGAATCCATGAGTGGACAGTGGAGTGGATCACTGGCTGGATGGCAGAGTTCAGAGGGTTGTGCTCAGCAGTGCCAAGTTTCACTGGAGGGCCATGGCTAGTCCCTGGGGTCAGTACTGGGTCCAGTGCTATTCAACTTGGGAGCCCATGGAGAGCCCCCGCAGAAGCAGGCCCAGGGCCGGAGCTGCAGCCTGTGGAGAGGAGCCCACGCAGGATTAGGGGGTCTGGGGGGAGCTGCCGTCCACCCGTGGGGGACCCGTGCTGGAGCAGTTTGCTCCTGGGGGATGGATGGACCCCATGGTATGGAGCTGTGTGGGAGCAGTGCTTGAAGAGCTGCTGCCTGTTGGCAGCCCCCACAGGCTCAATTCAAGAAAGACGGCATCCCATGGGAGGGACCCCGCGTGGAGCAGGGGCAGAGTGACCGTGAAGGAGTGGTGGAGACAAAGTGCTGTGGGCTGACCGCATCCCCCATTTTCCCTGCTCTTCTCGTGGGGGTTGAGGTGGAAGAGAGTGGATGGTGGGGAGGGTGGGTTAAGTTTGCGTTCAGTTCTCACTGTTTTAATCTGTTACCACTAGTCAATAAATTACATTAATACCCCTTCAAGGGGTATTCCTTAAAGGTTTCCTTGTTTTCTTCAGCTTAACACTACAGAATGACTGCACATATTTAACATACCCAGAATGGAAACAGAGCAAAAAGGCGGAAGTGGACTTGGTATGAGTGTGTAAGTATCTAAGTCATCTTGGTTGTTTGCTAGATGAAAGTGACTCAAAGCCTTCCCAAACACATAAAACACCCTATTTAATGTAACACATTTGCTGAAGAAAAATGACTAAAGATGGCACTAGTAGCTTATGAAGATATGGTGTGCTGGAATTTGGCTACTCTGTGTTCATTGCCTCTATGTGAATCACTTCAGCTGTTCAGTTCTGAGCAGCTGAAGTGATTCATGCCAACCAAATGGATGTTCTAACACCTGGATGTATCTATGAAAAAGTCCTTCCAGAGAAATATATTATTCTTCTTGAACTAAAATACTAAAACAATTGACTCCCCACCCTCCCACCCCCAACCTGAAAGGACAGGTTTGTCTGCATGTGAGAAACCTTCAGGACATCATTTTGTGTTTCATCTTCCCCTTTTTGTTCTGTATTTTTCCTTAATAAGCAACAATACAGTATTTCACTCCAGATTATTCCAGTTAATGGTCTAAATTCAAGCATTCTTTCTTAAAATATGTTTGTCTGCTACCAATGTTTGTGATATCCCACAGAAGAATTAAACTGCATATCACAAAGCATGGCAAATCTTTTAGTGTGTGAAAATTGGAGTTCTGTAAAAGATGCAGTCAATACATGTGAAACACTTGCATTTAGTAAGGACTTGAAAAAGCCTTTCTCTGAGTGCGACTTCATTAAACTGCAAATGGCTTGTAGATTAAGTTATTGATCAACTTTTGCAAGGTCTTAAAAGAAATTTCTGCAGATGAGATTGAACCTGAATTCTTAAACATGCTGCAAAAGACATCCATTTATGTTAGCATTTTGCCAATCATTGACAGCAGGAAAACAATAGTGGAAGCAGTTGTATATCTATTTGACTATCGGTGTATCATGAGTGTTTTAGGAGGTTAAAATTTAATTCTGTCCAAGAATGAAAAAAGATAATAATGTTATTATTATCTTCTGTATCACACTCCCCTGACTTCTTTGTGACTCTGTTTCTCATTCTTTTGTTATGCCACTCACTATTATGGAACTGAGAGCCTTGAAACTTTTTCACCATCACAGGCTTCCAATCTTTTTGTAAATAAGGTGTACCTGAGAGAACGGAGACACTGTTCTTATAGTTGTTGTTGTCCAAGGACAGTGTGTGGTCTGTAGGCCACAGATTTATGAAGTAATTCTTTTGGCTTATGGGACAGTAGTCATATGGCAAGCTGATAGGGCAGTGAGAGGCAGTGAAAGCTTGTGGTTTCTGTTTCTGTCCTTTCACCTGCTCTGCAGAATCAGAGTGACTCCAGTGCTTGAAATCTCGCATTTGGTGAGGGTACAGAATGGGAAGGCTGGGCCAGGAAGCTCAGAGTGGGAAATATAATTGATAAGTCTGAGTTTTTAGTGGTTCATCTTCTTTCACATACCTGTCCATTAAATAGTCATCTCAAACTCAGTATGGTGGAAGGAAACTGTGGAATAAACAGAGCTTTTGAGTAAATAACACATTTCTAAAAGGAAATTGAAAAAAAAAAAAAAATTCTCTGAGAGCATGAATACCAGAAACCACATAGCATGAAATTTCATAAAGCTGTTAGCTTTTTTCAGATCTTATTTTTTCGTTCATATAGTAGGACATTTGGCCTCAAGGCAAAGGTATGAAATTTTGTTTATGACATTTATAATCATATATGTAACTTTGTTGTAATGCAATGTACTTTGTTTAGATCATAAGTTAGGTTATGTTAATTGTTCTACTGCCTTCTTCATCCTTGAAACCTTTGTATGAGTTTCCTAAAACATGTTCTCAAAACATTATTGTAAACCTACTTGGTGGCAGAATAGTGAGAAATGGTATCGACGAAGCTTGTTATTGTGTACAACTATGTAGTTATGTTTGCAGTTTGGAAATATGGTGCTCTGATTGTCTGTTTGGACCTGTAGATAATTGCATGGTCCAACTTGTATGCATGTCCCTCTTGCATTGCAAAACTGGCTTTATACCTCCAATAGATTGAGAAACACAATAACAATGCATTAGTAGAGTACCTTCATAGCATTGTGTAAATATTGAATAGAATTTTGGAAATTTGAATGGGAGTTTATTAGCTATCATGCAGGCACAAATCATCTTAAGGATTTTTATTGTTTATATATTTTTTTAAACAGGTAACTAAGAGACTAGGGCTGAATTTATGCTTATCTATGTAAGGAAAAGAACATCTACAGAGAAAATCTCTCATTTTGTGCTTTCCTTAAAAAAAAAAAAAATTTCAAAGAGAAAGTTGATCTTTTCTTGGCACCATCTGTATCAATGTCAAGCAGTTACCACAATACATCAACTACCTGTTTAATAAATAAATAAAACTGCTTATTTATTTATTTATTTATTTGCTTTTATTACAGAGATCCTAGACCATCATGCCATAGTTTGAAGAATGTGAGTAATCTCTCTTTCCTTGCAGCTGTCTATGTATCAGGTTTACTGTAAGACTACTGAGATGATTCTAGCCTTGCCCACCCTCAGTCAGTACCCTCATTTTGTTGAGGAACATCCAGGTGATGCTGAATCTTACCATCTTCATATGATGACCTCTGGTCCTCACACTTTGCCGTCTATATTCTCGTAGCCATTGAAAGTGTTATAACTACCAGCCTCAAAAAACAGACAAGTTACTTAATTAATTTGCATGATGAGATTCATTCTATCTTCTTGCAATATGAGAAATATTCTGTTTGTTTTGTACCCAGCCTGATAGTTCATGGTGAGGTTTATTTTGTATAACTTCAAACATTTAATGGTTTTTATTTAAATCTTATTACATGTTTGTAATTGAATTGGATCACCTCTGTCCATCAAGTTATTTCTGTGAGCTAGGGTTTGAAATGTTAATACTGAGACATTTATGAGGTCCAAGGTGTTATTTAAAACTTATCTGTTTTTGATTAGGTATAAGAAGGAAGTTAAGTGCTTTAGATCATATAAGAATAAAACATAATAAATATAATGGAGAACAAAAAAAAAAAAATAAATCTTACAGCAAATAAGAATGACTCAGTAAGATACAACTGATCAGTTTCCCTTCATAAACCTCAAAGGCTATTCCCTCCAGTGTTTTAGCAAAAAAACTTTTAGTCATACAGGAAATTTAAAAAGTTCAATTCACACGTTTGTTTGCTCTAGTTACTCAGATCTTGATTTCACAAATGTGTAATTTTGATCTGTTGAATCAAGGGAATTTCCTCTTACAACTAGCTTTCTTAAGCTATAGACCCATGTGGCCTCTTTTGCTTTGTATGTGTGTCCTTTCTGGATGTAATCTCTGGTTTTGCTCAGAAGATTGTTCTCCAGAAGCAGTTATAGAATCATTAAGTTTGGGAGAGACCTTCAAGATCATCTGGTCCAACCATCACCCTACTACCAATGTCACCCACTAAACCATGTCCCTAGGCACCATGTCCAACCTTTCCTTGAACACCCCCAGGGACAGTGCTTCCACCACTTCCCTGGGCATCCTGTTCCAATGCCTGAGCATTCAGGTCAAATGCAGCTAGAGACATTGTTATATCCTAGTGCAAAGTATTAAGATGTGGAATATAATCACAAACCATCACTTTTACCTCACAAACTGTAACTGTGTGAAGAGAACTGAAAGAACACTTTTTGTAGCACTGATGTGTCTTTTGTGGCATCCAGAAAGCAGGTATGGGAACTGCCAGCATTCTCTATTTGTTAGGTGGTCCCTGTCTGCAGAATCCTACCTGTCCAGCCAGGTCTTTTATAGACAATGTCTATTCAGTCTTTAAAGGGGTTATATCTTGACCTAAGCAAGCCTAAGGCACAGTCAGAGTGCTCAGAAGATAAGTCAGTATGAATAGCTAGGGAATCTGGCTGTGGAGAGGGTTTCTAGGATGCCTCTTCAGGTGATCCAAAAAGTGGATCAGAGTGGACATGCTGCCATTTCATACTGCAATTGCAATAGAAGCTACTAATACAGTGCTGTTGCACTAACAATCTTCCTTTTGTACTTCACAGGCCAATCAAATTTATCCTTTGTTTATTTTTTCCTTCATTTTTAAATGAGTTAAACATTCATTTAGGAGAAATTCTTTTGGCCTTTTAAAAGCTGAAGCAACTTAACCAGGAAGCTAGCTGAAAGCCACAAAGCCTTTCTGGCAATTTCCTCAATTATTCACTTGTTCATATTGGACTTCCCTGAAATTGTCTCCTTCTGTCTTTGTGACCCACTTGCACTTTTCCCTCATGTGAGCCTTAAAGTTTGTGTCATTTTTGGTAATAATGAGTCAACAGGGGAAATATACTATGCTATAAGTCAAATGAGCCTGTAGATAACAAACCAATGCATTGATATTTGTTTAATAACTGGTTGTAGTTCTAGAGAGCTGTAAATAGTCACCAAGAGTATGTTGAACCCCAGTTTATTTTGATATTGACAGCATCAACTCTTCCCATCATATCACAATGTTTTTCAGTGTTTGCAATTGCAAATCTGTGAGGAATAGTTATGCTGAAAAAATACTGTAAGGCAGGTATGCCTGAAAAAAAACAAAGCTGTTCAACTATATTTTTCTTTTCAGACTGTTAAAGCTAGTAGAGGTTGTAACTAACATCAGTGTGTTGGTTTTTGCCTGTCAAGTTGACCAAGTCATTCAAGCTCTGCTCTCACTGACATCAAAGAATAAATGTGCACTGAAGTATAATGACTGTGTTATAGATGTGTTCATCTAAAAATGTAGGTGAGGAAAAGTTTGGAGATTTTTTAAATCAAGTAATACAGTTTTAAAAACAGAAAATTTGTCATATATTGCACATACTTTCATCGACAATGACATGTTTTTTCCTTAAACATAGCTGCATAAATTACTTTGTGAATAAGGCAAGATTATTTAAGTGAGATTGCTATGATTTTCTTCTTTGCGTATGTGAATGTCTACATTTACCCAAATGGATGTTTCGTTTTCTGAAGAAAGACATAGGGTACAAAATTGCTGGATGTAAAATAATAATCCATCTAATTTATTTTCTGAGAATGTAACATACTGGCTGATTAACCTTATTGACATGTGTCGTCCTTTTACAGGTTATAGCTCTGGAAAGAGAATGAGACAAGGCTTTTATTTTGGAGAGAATGCTAGGTCTGATTTTGTTATCATTATTATTTTTTAATTGTAAAACAGGAAGTGCAATCTTGTGTATAGGGATGTACATATGTGCATTTGAATATTCTGCCTTTGTGTGTGTGTTTGCTGTCTAAAAATCTTATGTGATTTGTTTAGGAATTGAGTTCACAGAGAGACATAGGAAAAATAAGGATGTTCTGAAAGGAATCTGTCATAGGCTTTGGGTAAGAATAGTCTGTTTTGACTACACATGGTCGCATTTTCAGAATGTAAGCCACACAACTGGGATTTGTATGTGTTTGGTTTAGAAATAGACCAAAATGTGAAGGCTTAGAGAAAGATGTGAGCAATGACCAGTCTTAGTAACTTGTGCAGCTTTGCCATATTTTGTGGAACAAACAGCTATTGAAATCTGAGCACACAAAGTGTGTAGTAGGTTTAGTAATGACAAGCAGTGTCGGCACACTGTAATTAACATGGGGTGGTATAATTTATAAGGAATGTACTGTGCCATTTAACACCAAAGCAGAAAGAATGGGGAGGAGGGAGAGAGTTGTTAGTCTGCAAAATCAAAAGTGGCTCTTATCCTTAGATGTAAACATTTTATTTTTCATACACTCATTATGTTTTATTTATTTATTTATTTATTTATTTATTTATTTATTTTTATTACTAACAAAAGGCTTCTGTCATTTTGAGTTAGTGCACTGCCAAGCAAGACTGAGTCATGAAGATGACCTCTGTCCTTATGCCACCATATTCATCTGAAAGGGAAAGTCTCAGCAGACTGTTTTTACTGTACATAATTAAGCAATTCTGAATGCTCAGTGAAACTTGAATGGTGTGGCATACAGACTGGTAATATGACAGTTAATGAGATGAGACTTACACTTTTACTGCCTCTATAATAAGTGAAAGCTTTTGCCTTCAGATTGAGGGCAGACAGATACTGAAGTATTCATTAAAAATGCTAAAACCAACAAGGTCACTGTTCTGTGTCTCTCTGTTTTATGACTCTCTCAAAGAAAGGAGAAACTAGAAGAAAATATTTCTTAATTATACTTATTCAATATCCATAATAAGCTGTGACATTTGCTTTCATGGTGGAGAAGACTAAAACTGAGACATTCAGGAAACCACTAACAACATGGAGTGATTTATTCTCTGTACCTTTCTTTCAGAGTCCAAAATATTCAGACTGGCTGAAACTACATAATTAATTTCACTCTGTGTCTGTAATAAGAAGATAATATTGCCTTGAAAAGACCTTTTAGCTTTTTTCTCTGCTGTCTTTCCAGAAGTGTACACTAAATAATTTTGCCTCGTGTAACTCTTCCACCACCACTGGTGTTTCTTGTGCATTTGAAGCACTGTGGTCTTTGCTTCTATATAATATATATTTGGGGGTGAGGAGGTAGAGGCCCTTTCCAATGAATGATACAATTTAGCTGGTATTGAGAAACTATATATATGTATTGTCTGGATTTTTTAAAGCTGTGTGCATTAATGTTGGTGAGCATAACTTCACTGAGTGTCTTCATCCTATCCCCCCAACACACCCCAACTTATCACTGAAGTGTTGTGAATGATTCACTGAATATGTATTTACATAGTACAAATACAGATAACTAATTCATAGTGTGAATTATGTCAGCAATTACCTAGGTTCAGCTAGCTTGGTTGTGTATATTTGGCTGCAATCACAGAAGTCCAGACACCTCACAGGAGAAGTACAGTGATAACACCATGTCTACATCTGAAAATGTAATCAAGGCCAGAGACTTAAGCTTTAACCCAGCAAGCCCACTGAGACATCACTCTTTGTTCAAAGTAGGACGTGGTCTTAGCTTGAAGAAGGTAGCTGTGGTCCTCATCTTTCTTCTCCCCACTTCTCTGCTCCCCTGGTTACTTGAACTAACCTTACGGATTTCTCTCTTAACCTGTTTATACCTCACAAGTGCTCAGTCTTTCTTGCCCCATTTTGCTGCTCCTTTCTGTCCCCAGCTACAGGGATTCTGAAATGCTTTGTGAAGAGTGAGTCCCAGGATCATGGCTCTAAATGCTGGAAAAGGCTGTGGGTGAGGATATAAACCAGGATTTAGACCCATGCTTACATATGGCACCAATGTAAGCTGTTTAGTAATTCAGTGCTAGGGACAAGAACAGAGAAACTTTGATCTACTGACCAGTAAGCTTACTATCACTGCTTTTTCAGAAAGATGCAAGTGAAAGCCAAGCTACTTCAACTACTTTCAGCTCTAGAGAGATATCAGTTAATAGGTGACATAAATTAGACAGAGATTAGCATTTACCCAATGGAGTACTCTTGCGATCGTCCACAATGCCTAAACCTTTTTTTCTCACTGGCATTTGTACCAAAAGGAGATATATATGAGTTTTGATCCACAGAGAGCTGCTCCATTCCATGATTTTCTTAAGATAAAGGGTACTTTTGCAAAAAGACTAGGAGCACATATTACTTTGTGTGTGTGTGTGAAAAGACTTTCAGAATTGCTTTATTTCAGATTTTTGTTTGACATACAAACTTTTATCCAGTGAATACAACACAAGGTAATTCTGTAGCATCAGCAGAGGGGCTTAACAGTTCAGAGGTGATTTATTTTGGAGTATTTTGAGAAATCAGACTTGAATCCAGAAAAGTCGAAATTACTATAATCAGGAGCCTTGCCTCAATGGAAGCTCTGCCCAAGGGAGAGTTGCAGGACTGGGGGTGTTAGTATTTGTTTTTCACTGATGTAAGGCTTATACTTCGGGAGAGAGAAATGCCCTTTCCTGGTGATTTTTTTTTTTTTTTCCCTTGATTATTATAGATGTCACAAACAGTGAGTGAATTTGTGGAGGAGGGGAACTCAGAACATTTTGTAATTCTTGAAAGGTTAATTGCACTATTTATAGACCTAACTGCAAAGGGGAAAAAACTCTCAGCATGACCCAGCAAGGTCAACGTAGTAATAGCAACCTAAATGGAGCTCTGACCAGTCATGAATTACTGTCTGTGATACTGAGAATGCTGACAGTTCAATCACAGCACTGTTTCAATAGAGAACTCCATATATTTAAAGCGCTGATACTGTTTTCCCTCTAAATGACAGGCTTGACAGATGGGCCGAAAGCACTGCAGACGTTTGAACAAGGAAATAGAGAGGGAGCCTGCTGGAAGCAGGGCTTCACGCAGCCAGCCGCGAATGATGAATAGAGTGTGATTGTGTCTGACAGGTAGTAATATAACTATTCATTCACCACAGAACACCTGGAGCACACTATATTAAATGGTACAAGATGGAGAGATCCTGTGACAGGAATGGGAAGTGTGAATCCCACGCTGAGTTTAGGTACAGCAATATAAAAGGTCGGGGGTCATGCAATATAAACTGCCTTGGAGAAGGCTGTAATTAAATTATTTGCTTACTAAAGTGTTTCTAGTGTTTTCCTAACGTGTTGCCAGGATCATTATTTCAGCATGTCTGCATAGCTGGAATGAAAATAGCAAATGCTGTTTTGCTGACTACTGTGCTTCCATTTTGCTTTGGGAGGCTTTCTAATCAAAGCATCATCATTATTGCACAAAGCTGTGGGAGAGCAGGAGCAAGGAGGGGCAGAAACTCCTGATGGCATTACGAGTCCTAAAAGCTGTGTGTTTCGTCTAACAATCTAAAGCTCACAGCTGACCTTGTTTTAGGGCTTTAAGGGGTCAAAAACCTCCTGTGTGTGACAGGCCTGTGGAGAATCAAAAGATACTGCACCCCTGGTGGGTGGGGGCTGTGGAGTTATGTAACATTGTGATTTTATTTTGTGTACTGTAGCTTTAAGGTTCTGAAAAGCTGATCTGAGCTGAAAGATGCTACCATTTTAATCCTGTTATGAGAGAAATGCAATTCAAAGCCATGGGAACCTCGTTTTGTTTATTTATTTATTTATTTTGTGGTGTGTGATATTCTTTCTTTAAGGAGTAGTTCATGCTTAAATAATCATTCTTTTTAAATCGAAGACCATGAGCTGAGAACAGATTTGGTGTCAGTATGAGATGCAGCAGAGCAGCAATAAGTTGCTTTATTAAATTGCTGGGTGTTTTCCAGACAGAAGCTATTGAAAACTTTGGGAACACGTTTTAATCTTTGTCGAAGCATATACCTGGGATAATTAGAAACTTCTTGGAAGATTTTGATAGGTTTTATTTCATGAGCATGTGTGCTTCCAATAAACAATGTCACAAAGGAAATCTTTCTAGTAGTGATCTTCAAGTGAAGGTTTGTGCTGCAGTTCATAAAATGCTGTGCAGGTTGGATAACCGAAGTTTATCAGTACACTTGTTTTCTACCTGGTCACTGATAACTCTAAAAATATAATCACAAAAATACAGTTTTCTTTTGCAAATACATGCAGCTAATATATGTATAATCCCTTCTCTTGCATGCCCAAATGGTGGCTTTTCTTTGGCAAGATGAAAGAACAAATTAAATACCAAGCAGGCTTGTTTTATTTGTTTATTTATTTCATTTACCAGTAATCTGTCTGATAGTGAAACTAGAAATATTACCATGGAGGTGCTCATATCACTGTCCTTTGACCTCAGAGAGTCGAAAAATGTTGAATACAAAGGTTTACATTAAAAATGAGACTTTTCTCAATGCTTTTATGCCGAAGGAATTGATTGTAATGCTTTTTAACTCAAAAAAGGGTTGACTACATAAAACATAGTTTTTTGCTGGTTGAAACATCTGATTTTATGTATTTAACAGAAGTATTTTAATCTCTCACACTACACATTGACAATATACAGAAAAATATTTCACACTAAAATTTGTTTTTAAAGCAGCACAATATAAGATATCACATGTATTTCTTGATATTTTTTTTTCATTTTATATGCACTAAAATTGTAAGTAATTTTAAAAATAGTTTGAAATAAAAATCAGAATTACAATCTGCCACCAAATCTACCATTCAATGTTTCTTCTTAATACAAAATAGCAAGGGCAGTGAATATTTTATTTTATTTTGTTTTGTTTTATTTTATTTTATTTATTTTTCTAAGGTAGTTGTATTCTCTTACTCTGCTCAGCTTGGTTTTTTGTTTCTACTTTGCTTCAATATCTTATTCTAGAGTTATTTGTATATTTTAAATTGTTTTGAAATTGTGCTGCAAAAAGTTGATCCCAATTATGAATGTCAAACACTATGGCTGGTTGACTTTATGTAGCATTTCAGGTATTTAGGCAGTCCCTTCAGATATCTCATGCAAAATAATGTGAGAACAGTATTTCTAAATATATGCAGTGACAGAACTTTTGAGTTTTCTTGGAAAGTCCTTGTGAAATGACATATTTGGTTGTTGATTTTATGTTGGAAGATATTCAGCAGCTTTCACCTCAGATTAGTTTTGCTTGTCACTTCCTTTATTCATAGAATTCTCTGGCTAGGTCAGTTATCATCTAAATGCTTACTTAGTGAACTTTCCTGAAAGCAGAAGGCATAGTAGGCACTCTTCTCTTTCTTTCTTCTTTTCCTTCTTTTTCTAAATTTGGCAATATAGTCAAGGGATAATGGTAAAAAACAAACAAACAAACAAACAAAAAACTAAACCAAGCCCCCATCGCTACTACAAAATAAACTTTTTTTTTTTTTTTTTTTTTTTTTTTTTCCCCAGATCTGGTATTCCTTTTTCATGAAAATAAACTAAAGTCAGAATTGATCTACATGCCCAGTAAATAAAAAGTGCTCTTGAACCTCCTGCTGAGAAAGCTTGTTAGACTTGGTATATTTGGTCTTTTGTCAGGGACTGACCAAAGACATTATCTTTAAGGCATATCTGTTTCACTGGGAAGATTCATCAGAGTTCAACCCACATTGGACTCTGTTCTTCAAAAAAATGTGTAACTTTTTTGTCAGATTGTTTGATGTTTATTCATTTTTCTATCCTCTCTCAGACTATGTTGCTAATTAAATTCTAATTCAAATTCAGATAATCAGAAATGTCAAAGGGTTTTTAAAAAATACCATGGGTTTTTATTTATTTACTTAAAGTAAAATGAGCAGTATTCCAAGGCTACAAGTCAAGAGGTTTAATGCCTCATTTCTTTGTCCCCTGTCAGACTGGGTATATTTACTCAGTATATTTGTAACTCTGCACTGAGGCTGCAGCTTCCTTGAAGAACTTCTCTGCTTTTTTAGTTGTATTTTTACAT
Organism: Aythya marila; assembly: GCF_965140915.1. NCBI lineage: Eukaryota > Metazoa > Chordata > Aves > Anseriformes > Anatidae > Aythya > Aythya marila. The sequence continues at coordinate 64,812,996 of NC_139080.1, read as the reverse complement.
TATTTATTTTAACAAACTGTTTATCACAATTTGTTTTGTAAATGGTCCCTCTGTTGCATTAATTTACTTCTTTTCCTTAATAAGGAAAGGGACATCTTATTACTTGGCGTGTAAGGAATATGGATAATGTACAAAATAGTGTTGCTGAGCACAGGAGACCTGCAAAGGTTCCTGTTGAGGGAATTGAGGGCAATTGCAGTCTTGCATAAGCAGAATCTTAATTACCAAATAATGTTGTTTTGCCAGGAGCAGAGATTATTTTTCCCCCTCTTTTTTCCCTTCTGTTTGATGGTTCCTTTCAGTATTAACGGAGGTGGCAAATACGGCTGAAGGATATATACCTGATAAATTCATAACCACTTGTGGGTGTTTAAAAACTCTCTAGCAGGAAAAAAATGTCATAAACTGGGTGATGTCATTAACTTAATCTTTCTGCAGCAGGGTACAGTAATGAGAGATGAGAAAAGTTGATCTTATATACTGAGAGGCTTACATTACATACTGAGGTGTTTTGCTTTTCTGTGTCTACACAAAATTATGTGGTAATGGTCACAAAATAAACACTTTTTACATGGTTTATGAAAGCTGCTGTGTCTATACAAGAGTAAAGAGCCATTGATTGAAGGTGTTTCTAACTATCCAAAAGAAAGTTTATCCTCAACTAGATTCATCTGAGTCAACTGTGCCCTGAAGCATGGGTATGCTTTTCCCTTTTCCTAGAGAGTTCCATACATCACAGTCAAAAATTTTGCTTTCATTTTCTGTGTGTCAACATTTGCCAACCACAGAATCATAGAATATACCGAGTTGGAAGGGACCCACAAGGATTATTGAGTCCAACTCCTGGCTTCACACAGGCCTACCCAAAAAATCAGACCATATGACTAAGAGCACAGACCAAATGCTTCTTAAACTCCAACAGGTTTGGTGCTGTGACTACATCCCTGGGGAGCCTGTTCCAGTGCGTGAAAATCCTCTGAGTGAAGAACCTCTTCCTGATGTCCAGCCTGAATCTCCTCTGCCTCAGCTTGGCACCATTCTCTTTGGTCCTATTGCTGTCACTAAAGAGAATAAATAGGTGTCTGCCTCTCTGCTCCTCCTCGTGAGGAACCTGTAAACCATGATGAGGTCTTCCCTCAGCCTCCTCTTCTACAGGCTGAACAGGCCAAGTGACCTCAGCCACTCCTCATACATCTTCCCCTCTAGACTCTTCACCATCTTCGTTGCCCTTCTCTGAACACTCTCCAATAATTTTACATTCTTTTTGTACTGTGGTTCCCAGAACTGCAAACAGTACTCGAGGTGAGGCAGTACCAGTGCAGAGTAGGGGGGGTCAATCACTTTCCTTAATTGACTAACAATGCCGTGCTTGATGCACCCCAGGAAATGGTTGGCACTCCTGGCTGCCAGGGCACACTGCTGGCTCATATTCAACTTACTCTCAACCAAAACTCCCAGATCCCTCTCTGCAGGATTGCTCTCCAGCATCTCGTTGCCTGCTTTTTAACCATGTGACCATATCAAATGGTGGCACATTTTGATGACTCCCTACAAAAATACAAAATGAGAGAAGAAAAGGTGAAAGGTCTAATATGATATCTCTTGTTCTGTAGGTCTGCATTTAGTACACGTTCTGTAAAATGGTTCAGAATAATTTATTTGCCTGGTTTCATTTTAACAGCCTACTGAGTTACCTGGATGAGATTGTCACAGTGGCATTCAAGAGATATGTTTGAAAGTTGAATATCTTTGTTTTTCAGAGCTCCCACATATGCAAAACTTCTTTGCATTTCTTTGTATTTGCTACTCAATTGAATGCTGGGATGCATGTGGCATAGACTCAGATTTTAGGGTAAGAAGAATATTACCACCTTAGAAATAGAACAGTGGGAAGGAATTTAGGAGAATTTAATTATCTCTTACCCTACCAGCTGCCCACAAGAGTCATTGGGCTATATCTTCTGTTCCCATCAATGTCTAAGACTGTGATTGAGGAACTTCCTTGACAGTGAATTTGTATTCCTCAGGCACTTACTCTAACTGGGCAGTTTGACTGTACATCTTGGCATGGTCAGAAACACCAGAGTGTAAATATCAGTTTAGAATTCATTGATCCATGCAGGTGTACTGCCATGTACGTTTTCTTTGAATGCTAAATACCATTTTCTCACTTAACCTTATTTCAGAGGTTGCATTTTTCCCATTTACTTCTGAGTCTGTTCAGAGAAGGAAAAGCAGGAGGAGGTGGTGTGCTGTATAGTCACCTTTACGTAATAGTTTGTTGCTCATCCAAAAATGGAAACAGTCACTGCTATAATGAAACAGACAAATAATTCTTCTGCTGGTAAATGCAGAAAGAAGTCTACAAAACTATCTCATCCTTTGTTGTTCAGATTGTTGTTTCAACACACACTGACTATAGGACTACTTCCTCTCCCTGAGGAACAGCAAGTAATTTGTTAATCAGGGTATTCCCCTGGTAGTTAAGAGCTCTGAGAGGTTTTAAACTTGGATTGAACTTGGTTCCCCTGACTTCTTCAGGTGAATGGTCATATCAATTTACTCATGAATCTACATCATACCCTTCCTTCCTTCCTTCCTTCCTTCCTTCCTTCCTTCCTTCCTTCCTTCCTTCCTTCCTTCCATCCCTTCCTTCCTTCCATCCCTTCCTTCCTTCCTTCCTTCCTTCCTTCCTTCCTTCCTTCCTTCCTTCCTTCCTTCCTTCCTTCCTTCCTTCCTTCCTTCCTTCCTTCCTTCCTTCCTTCCTTCCTTCCTTCCTTCCTTCCGTTAGAAATGCAAATCCTGCACTTTCAATGCTGTAGAAATACTTCGTACTTTTTTTTGTCATGCATGGTAACAGCTGTTGAATACAGTCCTAGTGGCATGTGCAGGGCATGATTTGGATCTATGTAATTAGTAAAAGAAAGAGTATATTCTTTTCTAAAGGAATTTAAATGATCCATCAAAGACAGAGAAAGTATACTTAGTAAGAGCTATCTTGCCCAGATTTTGTCTCCCCGATGTAGTGGAAACTGTAACACTTTAAATATAAGTGCACTGGAGGGAGTTACATAAATAAGTACAAGTTTTGTCTCCTCCTTCTCTCTCCCTGCCTCTGCAGTCATTGACTACTGAATATTCTCTCTTAGGCTGAGAACAAGTAATCCTTTATGGATGTTCCTTCATTCGGTGTCTTAGGGGGAGTAACTTTCTTAAGGAAAAAATGTCAGTTACTCTGACATTTTTCTGTAACCCTTCTGTTAGTGTCATCGGCAAGTGCTGTTGATATATAAGGTGACCCTTACCCTCCAGCTGACTAGTATATAGACCTCCCCCCAGGAGATCATGGATTTGACACACTTTTGATCCAATACTGAGTATTTTTCTTCCAGCATTTTGGCAAGTTATGGCAAATTATTTCTTTGCTAAGTTTTTACCTACCTAGGTGTTTTTAAGTCTATATATCCCCTAAGGGAGAAATTTTATATTAATATTTGTTAGTCTTCTTTCTGTGTTAAGATTGCTGTTTTTGACCATGCTCCACATTTTGTATCATTGCCCCCTTTGAAATGAATAAACTCTTCCTGACAACCATGGCTGGCAAGTGTACAGTTGTACTCTAATAAGCTTTATTTACTAGCTGTACTAAAAATTTCTGTGAGTTTCAGCTCTCAGCAGGCTTTTAGTTGGTTCCTGCTTCTACTCATTGCTTTCAGAGATCATTTATTCAGCATTCAGAATTCCTTCAAAACCTGGATTCTGGCTAATTACTTTATTGTGTAGTATGAGCTCTTGTTAGTCAACAACTAGGTTCAGTTGGTTTGTATCAGTACCTCTTCAGGCATTGAGAGGACTGAAAACACAGAAGTGGCTCAAAAGCTTTGGGGAAACAAAGATGTTGGTCTAAAAAGAAAGGGAAAAACAATAAAACAATAAAACAAAACAAACAAACAAACAAACAAACAAACAAAGCCAACCAACCAAAATATCAAATCACAAAAAAAGAAAAACAACAAAAAACAACAACAAAACAAACAAACAAACAAACAAAAACTTAGGGGAAAAAATCTAATATAAAGCTGAATATTTTTGAATTTTGTGGAAAAGTTTGTATCCTATCATGGCTTGAGAACAGAAACTATGAGCCAACAACACAAAGGATCCTTTCTAGTTAGAGGATTTGTATTTAGTACAGCTTTGTAAGAGAATCAGAATAATAGATTATCTGTACTGCTATTCATCTTTCCATTTCTTGTGCACAACAGCCACTGGTCAAACCTGCTGGTGTGTTATGTCAATATGAACTATTGATGTTTTGGGAAAAATATAAATAAATTGTAATCATTTGAGTTGAAAGGGCAAAAAGAACTGCTGAAAACTGAAGACTTTTGTTTTATGCCTATGTACCTATGTTTTTTTTTTTTTTTCTTTCTTTTTTTTTTTTTTTTGGTACTTCATATCTTTAACTGCTATGGTTAAAGGTTTGTCCATGGTGCAGCACTTATTTGGTCTTATGATGGAAACCAGTGGATACCAGTGGATTATAAAGGAAGATATGAGAGACTTCTCTACACCATGGAAATCTGAAAGACTTAAACATTTATCTGCAATCTACAAACATGCACTGTGGTGCAGGGACTAGTTTTTACTGGGGTAGCATTATAACTGAAGACAGAACAGCTCTATCAGTGCACTGTTGTATTAATATTTTAATAGTAGTGAGTTTAATACAGACAGACATAGGAGTTCATTGGATATTTATACACTGTTCTTGCTGCTGCTTCATGCTATATACACAGGACTTTCATCTAATCTCACTTTTTCGTGCTATCACTTTTATTGGACAAATGTTTCAAATCTTTCAATATACCCTGCCTCAAAGTAAGTGATAAGAAAATATTAGCTTGCTGTTGTAGCCTGAAGGGTTGCAATATTGCTTGTCTTTTTTGTCCTTCATTTTAGAGGAAGTGCTCCTATAAATAGATATTTACACATATTTAAGTAGGTAATTACACATTTCTGAGTGGGGTATAATAAAATGGATAATCTATCAGTTAAGTAGTTAAAGAATGAATTTAGATCATATATGTTGAGGTTTCTTCAGTCTTTGGTAATATCTCATCTTTATTTATTGGAAGAAATACTGTAATTATCTTCTTAAGAAATAAGCGTTTTCTTTACTTCCTTTGTGGTGAATGTTGCTGCAGAGAACTCCTCCAGCTTCTCTGAAAAGTCACCTCCATTGTTTACAGGTGCCTTCCTTCTTTGGTAGTCTACAAAATTCATCATTGTCATCTTAATTTTTCTTATAATAAATAGTTTCTTATGCATTTCTTTTTTGTTGTTTTTCTTGTTAAATCTTTGTCTGGCCTTCCTGACTTGTATGTTTTGCTTTATATTTTTACTACAAGTAATTTGAACTGTTTGAATTTTCTTAAGCTTTCTTGACTGTCTTTGTGGAACTCTTTCAGATGAACATTTTTACAGTGTTACTACTGTCTCTCTCTTGTACATTATTTTTCTTTTGTTTAAGAGAATGCATCTCTGCTGTGATTTCAAGCTGTTATAGTTAAGCAGCTTAATTTTTTTTTTTTCATAGAGTTTATCTCCTCCTTTTGTACTCTAGCATATTCTTGGTTACTTTTCTTGACTGAAGTTTGGGTCAGTAATTCTTGGTTTCAGTATTTCAACTTAAATTTATCATTAATAAATATAATAATTTATTACAGTAGTACTCAGTGGATGTAATTCCAGGTAGTTCCTGGACTTTCTCCTGATGTTTAACAATAACAAGCTCTCCATTAACTTTTCTGAGCAGATAAATAGAGATGCACATTCTGGGAAAAAAAAAAAAAAAAAAAAAATCTTGCAATTTAAGTAAGAATTTTCTATCAAGTCCAACTGGCAGGTTGTGTGTGAGCAAAATGAAGGCCCATGTGTTTTATTTACTGCCTTACTGTGTGGTGCAGGACACAGGGTTGTACTGAGAGTATTTAATGTGTGGAGAAACATTTTGTAGCTAAACTGTTAAGGTAGTGTATAGAAAGGATATCCTGTGAACACATTTGTCCAGTTCTATGGACATTATCTGAAGGTGCAATGTGACCCATTCTGAGCAGTAATGTAATGTTTACTTTTCAACACTTTGATAGCTATTACAGCTGAGCTCTGTGTTGTTGTTGTTGTTGTTTTTTGTATTTTTTTGTTTTTGTTTTTCATGATCTAGAGATTACCACTGATACCTTCTGTAATTGCAATGTTTATTAAAATTTGTCATCTTTTTATTCAGAAAAGGATCTGATTAACTATCACTAAGATATCAATTACATAATAATCATAACACTTGAATGAATAATTCTGTTGTCATTCAACTGTCAGTATAGGCAACATAGTATCACTGAAATGTTTCTGATTATCTCCTGCATTTCTATATTTGATGGCTATTGAGACCACAATTTGCATGTTTTCCAAGCGAATGTATTTTATCCTTTTTCATTTCTAAGCTGCATGCATTGTTCAGCCAACATGCTTGAGATGGGAATTTATGTTCACAGACTGTGAGCATGAAACATCACTACAGTCCATAATCAGGTCATTAGCATTCTGCTCATGCAAGCCAGTGTGAGTACAATTTTCAGAGGCCTAATGTAACAGGTAATCATAAATTAGTATTTGCTTTAAAACAACACCAGATTACACAGCCTGCATGTTTAAAGAGAATGACTCAGTGAGTAGTGCAGCTCTGTAATGAAGTGGGAGCTCATTAAACAGATGCTATCTACTTCAGTGATCTACATAAGCAGCAAACAAACCAAATGGAAATGTTTCAACAGAACACTGCAGTCAACCAGGACAAGTTCAGGTTCATTTGCTGTGGCACCATCTACAGGAATTAGTCACAGTAATAATTGAATAGTTGCTTGCTAATTTATCATTTTACATTTGTTATTGCATTTGCATAATGTGTTGTATTTTACTGTCTTTGGTTACATTAAGATGCCCTCATCTGTGTATACAACAAGAGAAAACATTGAGTGATTTTAAGAGTCATCAGGCTGGTAGTGTTCAATGTTCAGTACTTGATTTTTTTATTTTTTTTCCTGGTTTGTGTTATATCTTTGTAGAGGCAGGCTTGCAAACAGCATTTAGGAAAACAAATGTTTACGTCATGATGAATCAGAAGTAGAGACATACAGATAGGTGCAATGACTAAGCATCCAGTATTTCTAGGTTTAATACTTTTTAAAAAGCATAGGAAGCATTTTCAGTAGGTGAAATGGCCAGAAATGAGCCCTTTAGAACTTTTGTACATGAGTAAATTAGAAATTTAGTATGTAGAGAAAGACATTTTGCTGATTTTTAGAGGTCTTGCAGCTACCAGGAAACAGTACTGTATAACATTATTGTTCGAGGTGGATGAGATGGAAAAAGTTGGAAGAGTGGAATTTGAAAGATAAAACATTTTTTATGTCATGTTTTATGTTGATGCGTAACACCTGTGGTGTTAGTTACAAGTATTGCAAAGTGTGTGTGAACTGTAGCTACTAAAATGGATATAAATTGGTCCTCACTTCTTATGTGTTTGTGTTTTTGTTGGTAATCTTGTTTGTTGTTTTTCTGTTTTTCTTTTTGTTTGTTTTAATTAAATTTTGTTTCCAGCAAGTGATCATGCAGTGAGTTACTACTCAGTGACACAACACCAGGCAGAATTGTTTGGTGCTTTAATGAGATTTTTAGTGCTCTTAGACCCTTTCAAAATGTATATTTAATGCTTTATCTTTTGTTTTATCTCTTCCTTTCTACTTAGATCCTGTAAATACGTTAGTTAACTTGTTAATTCTGAAAAAGCTCTTACTAGCTTTCTTTTCCCTTGCAGGTGTGTCACATATTGAGTCTTAATCACCAAGCACGAACGGATGAGCTCATTAACAGTAAGGAAAAAGAGAAAAAAAATATTTCTTAATGTTTAGTTTAAAAGAAATATTGAAGGAAAAGCATATTTATCAAAAACCTTCCAGTAAAACTGAATAGACCTCTTAGAGGAAAGAAAACATTCTAGTAAGGTGCAAAGGTGAAAATTTAAAACACCTTCTCTTAAATGTTTAGATAACATTATCAGGACATATTTTCTATAATAATATTGTATAGTAAAGGGATTCAAAATGTATTTCAGTACTTCTAAATGGAAGATGTGATAAAAGACTGGAGGGCATACTTGAGAAGTGAAAAACTCTTAGTTTAGGGATCCTGGTCATCTGGGAATGGGTGGTGGGAGGGGGGTGGGGCAACTCTGTGTCACTGTTGGTATTGTATTTCACTTTACCAGGAGCATAAATTCTGTGTACTGAGATATTTTTATGTTTCCTACTCAGAAGTGACCCTGTAGGCATTGTGAGAGGATGTATAAGTGATTTCCTGACCATGGTGAAGCTATTTGGTTCTATAGTTAAATTTCAGGTTTGGAGCAGAAGACAGAAAGGCTTGAAGAGTGTGTCTGTGTTCATTATGTTCATTTCTTTTCCAAGTGATAGAGGCTAAAAATGGAGGAGGAGAAAACAAAAACAAACAAACAGACATGCCAGCATCTTGTAGCAAAAGATGTAAGCGAAGTTCATTCATATATTTCACAAATAACATACATTTGGTACAGCTTCATGTCTACAGCTAACTCTGCTTTAAAAACCTGAAGTGGTAGCAATAATTCTGCTGAGTTATGTAGCTAGAAGTTGCACCTTTATGAATGCATGGTGAAGCAACATTAACAGCAACAGGAAGTAGTTAGCGATATTGTAGTCTACTCAGGCATATCTATATAAGTTTGCATGTATGTCTTATAAGCATTGACTTTAAACCATCAGCTCTCTGGGATTTTACCTGGGTTGTTCAGTAATTGCAGTAAATGTTATCATTCTTTTCCCCTCCATCAATTTAAGGAACTAGAAGTTTTGCTCACAAACATGGACTTGTTTGGAAAACATTTATATCAATGAATCTGAGAGTGTATAAGTAATGGGAACATAAGGAATATCAAATTGCTGTTAAAGGAGGACCTTTCTGTGAATATGCCTGTCATCAAACTGGGGGAAAAAAAGCAAAAATTTATCATTGCAAAAACTCTATAAGGCCATAATATTTTGATATTTACTGATTTTTAACCTTATTATCAGATGTACTTAACCTATCTTCTCTCTTGGAAATTTTGTTTCAAGTTTGTCTTTCTAATTCTTAGTGTACTGGTATCCATATCTTGAATGTTGCTTAATGAGGGTTTTGTATTTACCATAAATATGTACAGCAGAATGGACAAATCTAATATCAGGAAGTATTGGCTAAAAGTATTTACCAGGCTAAACACTCCATCTTGTGGGATGTGGCAACTTAGACGTTCCAGACTGCAGTTCCTTACAGGTTTTTTCTATCATTCCATAGACATGAGATGACATTCCTGTCTGTGGCAGGAGGGTTGTAGTTAGATGATCTTTAAAGTCCCTTCTAACCCAAGCCATTCTGTAATTCTATAAATTGAAATGTAGGGTTCTGCTTGGCAAGAAGGATGCTTAAACATTTACATTTTCATCTACAGCATGTGCCTAACTTGAAATATGAAAATGGGTTCAAAAATATCACAGAAGACAGAAAATGTGAATTATTAATTATATATATTAATTATATATACATTATATTTATATTAATTATATATATAATATTAGCTTAACTGTCATAGTTGCACATCACTGAGAGTGAGTCTAAATCTTATGAGAATTGCTTGAACAACTGTATGACAGTGAATAAGGTTAAGATTTTACAAATGGCAGGGAATGAAGACTATCTGCTCTTTGGGGGTAGCTAACCATTTCTTATGTGAAAGCCAGCCAATGCAGAAATTGGTTGTACACTGCAGCCTAATGAGCTGCATGTCAGGAGGTGAGCAAAAGAAAATCACTAAAAGCCGGGGGGGGCTGAAGAAGGAGAGAGGAAGAACCTTCTCCTACTCGTGCATTTCAGAAAACAGGAGAAAAGTCAAATTTCAGCCAGGAAAGAGCTGTCAAGAAAGATAAAGACATATTGGGGCTTTAGTCTGTAAGCCGTTAGAGAAAAAGGAAATAGGTGATTATGAGGGTGTAACAAGTAGAGGTACAGTTCAGATGGCCTGGTAAATGTGCAAATTATGCTGTGACAGTTAGAATCAAAGGGAAGAACAAGCCAGCTGGTTTGTCTTTCGTAAAGAGCATTCTGAAATGAATAGAAACTGAAAGGATGGGTAAATGCAAGGTAAAGCTAGTATGGACCACGTGCTGGCAATCTGATTTGGCCTGGTATTGAGTCACATTTGCAAAACATCAGTTACCTCTGAATACATCTTTTGGTACCCAAAAGTATGAGCTTTTACATATCCTCCTTTGATTCTTTTCAATTATGCATGTTGCTGCTACTTACTCCCTCTGAAGTGATGTAAGGCTGGGTCACACAGAAAAATAATTCATAGGACTTCTCAGGGTGTTTTATGTGTGTTTTAAATGGCTGAACATAACACTTACATGATTAAAAGATTTGTTTAGCAAAGTGAGAGAGGATGTATTTTTACAGGTCTTCACTCTTTTGCTTTCCTTGTTTGACTTGTAGGTTGTCACCAGCTGATCCTGTGTGCCCTTTCATTTATTTTCCATCCAAAGACGCACTGTCTTGTTGAACTACATGCCATCTACTCCTCTATTATTTTGGGGAAGGTCTGGATTCTTTCTGAATTTTGGAGTGGTCAGGGAAGAAGAGATGATGAGGAGAGATTTTTCACAGAGCATCTTTTAATTGCTACCTCATCCAATCATCACAGACTGTGGAAAACTTTTCTCTCCAATTCACTGCATTTGCCATTATTTCAAGTTGTTTTGCTTCAGACTTGAAAAGGGGAGATTTTTAAAAGTTCCTTTTGAAAAGCTGAAAGGATGGGAAATCACTGAAGTTTCTAGAAGGAAGGAAAGGTAAGGGAACACAAACAAGATCAAAATCACAAGAAAGAAATGGTATTTAAAATGTTTATGGATATTCACTGTTATTTCACCATTTGTCTATACAATTGTGCATACAACCCAGAGAAGAAATGTGCGATGTAACATAACTGACTACCCCTCAACTGCTTTCTTCCAAAGTAAACAAATAAGAAAAAAACAATTCTGTTTAAAGAGTCCAGAAAGAAAAAGGTATTAAAGATATTCAGAAACATTTTTTGTATATAAAGTGCTATTAACGATTATTTTGAGGTAAGGATAAATGAAGTAGATACAAAAAATATACAGCATAAATAAACACTCTAGACTTTACTAGTAAGTAGAAAACCCAGTCATTCTTCGTTCTTGTTCTATCCAAGGTATCTCTTTTCCACTGAAGAGACAGGGTGCAAACAGTGCTGCTGCACTTGGAGATGTTTCAGATTCTCTTTCATATCTTTTCTAGTCAGTATTGTAACTGATCAATTTTATGTTCCCGGAGAAGAATATTGAGAAATAATCCTGGGTACATAGGACATTTCTGTGTGAGTAGAAGAGCTTGAAGAAGTGACATTTCTATGTGAGAAGTAGAAAAGTATGTGAGAAGACAAGAGAAGGTCAAGTATAAATCATCTCAGGGTTGTCCTAAGCACATTATATTGCAACAGAGATGAAGAAAATGACAAAACCAAAAATTGCAAGGGCTGTATCAAAGTGTTGCAAATTTTGTGGCTGTCAACCAGAAAAATAGTGTCCATGGCTGTCACAAGAACACAAGGGAAAAAAAGAGTACTTTTTTTGAAGAGAAAGATTATAGAACTGGGAATTGGGAGCTTAAGAAAGATCTGAAAGTGAAAATTTAACCCACAGAAAATGAAGACAAAGAAGGTATATTCAGAAGCAAATGGAGTACAATGATCAGTGGAAACCTCAAAGGACTGCTGTATCTGAGGTGCCATAGTGAATTCTCTGTTCTTTTGCTTTGGACGCGTCCAGAGATGATGTGAAAGTTAGGCAGCAGTAAGGAAGTGGAAGGAATTCAGTGACTAACTTTGAAGCCCCTAAGGCATAAGCTAAAGAATATTTCTTCCTTGGATATCCCATCCCTTTAATACATTTCATTTCTAGGTCCTTTGTACATATGGCTAACTTGACCTCTTTGTATTTAAAGCATGAAAATTAGCTGTCACCTGAAAGGGATTTTAGTTATACCAATGTATAGGTATGAATCTGAACTGGTGTATATAAATGGTAAATCAAGATGAAGCAAGAAAAGATTATTTATATTTTCAGTCTCTTTGCTTTTACTCTATTTACTCTCTCTCTCTATATATATGCATACATATGTGTCTATATGAAGGTGTGAAGTGTACAATTGTACATTGAAATTTAGATTTATTAAACAGTTTTAAAATGAAATAAGTGTGTCAGTGATTAGTTATTACTGGGGAATCTTATTCTGGAAATCAAACTGTAAAGATAGGCTTATGGATTGAATTTTTAAACTGTGATTTTAAAGAGCATTAAGATTTAGGAATGAAATTTACACTGTAATATTTAATGCTTCCTTAATCCATGAAAGTTTATTAATTTAACACCAGGGGAAAATTCAATCCAAAGAACTAACTTTCTCTGACAAATATTTAAGTCATATTTTTACATATATTTTTTTAATTTTTATTTTTTTAATTTGCTTTTGAAAAGTTTACCAGTGGTCTTAAAAACAATGTTTTATGGCACTCACCTCTGGTCTGGGACCTTTAGCTAAAAATGTAGTGATATGAATGAAGATAGAAAGAGCAAAACTGCAAAATTGGCAGACTTGGGTGAGTTTCATACACTATAAGAATTCTATGATAAGATTCTTCTTTTGTTTGTAGGACATCTGATCTTTTTGCTTTCGTGGCTTCTGCAAAGAGAATGGAAATTCATTCACATGTGATGAAAATACTAGAATTTAAAATTTTAGTTCAGAGCAATATTGAAATAAATGTCACCAGGTTTACTTTGGTAGCGAAATGTCAACCAAAGCAAATATGACAGTATCCAGATGGTGGATCAAACAACCCTAAGGACCTACACACCAACCTGTATGCATTCAGTCAGACATATAGTTTTATATACAAAAATGCATTGAGGTAGCTTTTAGCTATCCAACTGTATAATGATGTTTTCCACTGAAGACAGCTGAAAAACATACAGCTTTGTGACAAGTAATATTATGTTGGTGCAATGGTAAGGAATTCTGGGATGACAGGTGCTATAGTTCTCTTTTCTATTTCTTATAATTGTTTTATTTACCTTGTTTCTTAATTTCTCACAATTTCCATGGTCTCCAGTTTCATTTTTCATGTTTTATTATTGCAGTGGAGAAATATGATTCCCTACAAGGATTTTATGTTAAATGATTATAATTGCAAAGCTAAGTCACCAAAATTACCAGTTCAATTTTAAATTAAAAAAATTACTGGTTGTAATGTAAACCATGCATCAGTAGCATATGTTTCTAAGGAGTTTTATTTTATGGTTAAATAGGTGTTCTTTTAGTCAATGCCACATACTAAGCCTAGAGGCAGCCAGCTTCCTGAACAAAATTTGCAATCTTATATTGGTTTCAATTATTCTTCCCTCTTGCATTGTCTTATATACAATAACACTTTAAAAAATATTTTGTTGATGAAGCTGATGTAGGTCAATGTCAGAAATGTATTTTCCATGCAGCAAAATACATTTCATAAATGACAGAAGAACATTCTCTTATTTTAAAACTCAACAAAAATCTTTTCTGGTCAGTCAATTGCTTTGGTGAGTCCACTTGTACTAAACATGAAGAGCAATAATAGCTCCATATGCTTTGCTTTGATTCATTTATTCATGAGTACCTGAAGAGTTGTCATTTGTAGGGCCCTTGCACTGTTTTGAAGAAAAGTGATTTGGTGCATCAAGCATGTCATCATTAGAAGTATTTGCCCTTTACAACTACATACATATAGTTTGTATAAAAAAAAAGGAAAGTCTGGAAGACAGAGTAGTCAAGAAAGTAATTATATTCTGTATGGTTGTTCAGAAAAAGCCTCAGTGAAAAGAAGGAAGGAAGGAAGGAAGGAAGGAAGGAAAGGCAACTCAACAGTGAAAAGGTTATTTTCTTTGGAAGACTTTGCATTTATTTTAAACTCAAAACAGTAAAATAATGGTCTGCATTGGAGACAGTACTGATTTTAGGGCTACCACTGCTTAGGACTGAGCGCCTGAACATAGCTAACACGTGCATATTAATAATTTCCATTATATTCGTCTAGTCATATATATTTTTTTAATTATTTTTTAAATTATTTTTTATTTTATTTATTTTGTATGTGTTTTTTGTTTTTCAATCACTTCTTAATGGACTTCCTACTTGCAAGAGAGGTGACACATACATAAGGTCCCTAGATATTGAGTTCTGCTCCCTCATTTATTTGGGGCTTTTATTGGCTTGTGTCTGAAGAGTGTAGGAAAGTTAGTTAATTTTCTGATTTTAAATCGTTCAGATAAAATGTGGAGAGAGAGGGAGAGATTTCACACAATGATTGAGACTGTAAGGGGCCTGCAAAATTCAAACATTTCTGAAGTGTTCCTCAGGATGTCCTTATCACAGCAAAAAAATTGTTAATTATTTGAACCTGAAGTACCTTCTCATTTATAAATAAATATTAAATATTTTTTGGATTGAGGACAGCAAATTTTAAACTTTGCTAGGGGAAGAAATATTGTCCTCTATCTTTTTTTAACACGAAAAAACACAATCCAAAACAACAAAATAAATAATGTTTCTCACATTCAGACAATAAAAACACAAGCATCAGGAAGCAAGGTTCCTATTTCTGTGCTGGTAATATGGATGCATTTTACCGGAAGAACCACAGAAGACATTTCCAAAACAAATTTACATTTCAGCCTTTCAGCATTGGTATAATCTTTATAACATACCTATATTTCAGTAGTTAGACAAAGGGTTTGCTGGGCAATCATAAAGAGTTTGTGAGTGTTTACTGGAAGATATTGTCCTTTGTAAGCCATTCTGTAATTAAATTTGAAAAAATGTGATATCCCAATTGCTGAGTATAATTCTTGCCACATCTTTACTGTTCTTTATATGTAAAATGTTGTCATCCTAAGCATGATGCATATATAAATTAGTCTTTTCTTTCACTTTGATGCTACAACAAATCACCATCTGAAATTAGTTTCAAAAGATACAATTCTTGCATGTTCCTTCTGACACTGTATCTCAAATAATTTTATACCAAGTAAGCAAAAGACAATCAATATACAGAATTCTTTTTTTGCAACTATATGAAGGTTACATATAAGACCATGGAACTCGGTCTATGGATTGAGAAAATAAAACTTCATACAAGTAAACTGATTACTTCTCTTCCAACTATTTCAAGTTCTAGTGGAAACCCAATTGATAGGAATAGGGAGCAGATAGAAGTTTATTTCCCAGATTACATGAAAATACATGTTGTTGTTGTTGTTGTTTGTTGTTTTTGTGTTGTTGTTGTTTTCATCATTCTATGCCAAACTAAAATTTGTTAGGTGTATTACTTCCTATTTGCCTTGGTATAATGATATCACAGAAAAACAACAACAGCAGCAATAAAAACAGATAAACTACTTCCTTCAAGGAAAAATATATTTTTTAATATGCATGTTAGATTAAAATTAAATGATTTTAAATTCCAGTGGGACCGAAAGGGTGATGTTCCACAGAATTTCGGGTTGTGTGTCTGAGAGGATCTTCTTCCATCGTTGTTCCGTATTTGCTGTGCTCTGTGGCCCAAGTGTCTCTTTGCAATAGCCAGCTGAATGCTCTGATTTACCAACTACCACAGAACTGGGAAAAATATAAGTCCAAATATTCTAATGCTTTGCATTTACTGTCATTCACAGCTTAGTCTTACCTTGTTTTTAATTAGAAAGTTTATTTCATTTATTTACTTGTTATATTGATAATACAGTAATTCATTCTGGTGTTTTATGAAACACAGTACTATCCAAGAACAGTTAGCAATTGGTAGCCTTAATGTGTCAGCCTCTCTGTCACAGAGTAGTTCCAAGTGCTCCACTATCTTCAACTTTGCCAACATTTGGTTTTTATTATTGTTCTGTGAGACATAAGAAAAGAAAGGGGAGGGAGCACAGACAATAACAGATAACTTATTTACATTATGTTAAATATAAAGGGAAATTAATTTAATTTGAAGGAACAAAGAGGAATGTAATAATATGCTTTTGCAAAAAATAGAACCAGTTTTCAGACAGACTTTTGCCTCGGCTAAATCCATCTACATTTACAGTACTCTGTGCTTATATAATTTCATCCTTGTTGGCTAAAATAAGGAATGCCTTGATGAATACACTAGCAGATACACACTCCTTCTTACATGAAACCTTTTCCTTCTGAAAGGATGCTTAGTTGGACAAGGTCTTACTGTTCACTTTTGTGTTTTAAGAACATGTGCCAGGCATCCAATAATTTGATTTTTCCCTGTTTACTTTTGAGCTGTGCAGTTTCATGTCTTAAGAGTAATGTGAGTGCCAAGTGTTGCCTTTGGGTTGCTGGGAAATATACTGTGAATGGATGTGTTGTATGTCATAGCTCTTATTAACTCTAGTGCCATTGCTAATGTTTTAATGTATGCATATATGTGCCTTGAGGGAGTAGTTTGTGTGTTTTACTAGTGTGATACACAAAAATATTCCCTTCCTTTTGCCTCTATAATAAATTAATACATGCCATCAGGGGACCTGTTATGATGTAAAATTGTCATCTTGTGAATGATATGGATGAGATCCCAAGAAAGTGGAGCTAAACAGCAATCCATCCTATGAAGAAAAACAAACAAACAAACAAAAAACAAACAAACAAACAAACCACAAACTCTCTGTCTGCTAGCCCCTGATGGCTTACGTTATTTTTTAATGAATAATTCACATTCTTTCATCACAGTTATTATACCTTCCCTTGTTTTTTGTTTGCCAGCTTTGAGAAGCTCAGCCTTCATCCTGGCTCACCTCACAATCCCCAGCAGGGTCTGGATGGTTCAGGGTGCTGCTGTGCCCTGGCAGGACATCACGTTTGCAGAGGGACGGACCCTTTGGGTTCAGAAACCTGACAGTGCACAACTTCCAAATACAGTGTTTAATTAAGAAGTTATTGGGTTAATCACGACACATGCCAATGAGTGCTGTCACAGAGCCTGCCTGTGGCCCAGACCCATTGCCTGTGGATGACACCTGCCCACAGGTGGATGTCATGTGCCATGGCAGATGTGCAGTGCAGGCTTCCCTCCATGAGAGCTCCAGGAAAGGAGCTGCTTGTTTGCTGAGCCTCTGCATCATTCTTCACCTGACTGGTAGCACCACAGGGGGAACATCAGAGTGCTTCCAAGTGTGATTCTGTAAGGCTTCCAAAATTATTGTGCTTATTTTAACTTTTTAAAGTCCCACTGTCACCTTGTAACCCAAAGGGGTTGTTCTCTACCCTCTCTGTTCACTACCTTCACAGTCCTTTCTCAGCCCAAACTACTTCCACTGACTAACATTTTTTTCTCAGCAGGACTCTCCTTTTAGAGTTCCTTCTAAACAGCTTACCAAAGCCCCCTTGATTTTGGTGAGAATCAATCATGAAGAGATTTGGCCCTCTGCCGGCCCATGTTTTGCTGGTTATCTCCATTCAGGGTTTGCTTGATCATCCCAGAGACACATCAGTACTTGAAGTTGATGACACTGGACTTAACCCAGACTACTTGCTGGATTATAGTGTTTTCAGTTTTGGTTTCTTTTGTTTTTACTGAGGGTGGGTAGGGGGTTGGGAGTTGAGAAATGAAAGTCTGCTCTCTGGTTGTTTCGGAAGCTAAGCTCTTTCTGCAAATGCCTTTCATATCTGTAACCCTTTGGAAGTATCTGAGCTCTAGGGTGAAACTAATGCTGGTTCTCTTTGCATGTTGGCAGGAATTGCATTGGGAAAACAACAAAATTCTGTCTTACTAGTTTAAGGCATCCCAGAGCTGTATAAATGTGATTTATTTTTTTATCGCCCACAAATGCAGTGTGTTGAGTATTTTCTGTTTATGCAAGCTAAGCACCATTGTTATGAAGTCCTTCCTGTGGCACAATATGTTGCTTTGCTGGTTTGTTTAATGAAGCTCAGCGTTGCTTTGATTCCTGTTCTGTGGTATTACCTGCATGATTTGCTATGTGAACAAGATTTGCAAGTCTAAGCATTTCTAATTGTAGGCCTAAAGAGAGATGTGTATACTTTAGGAATATTTTTATTTTTTATTTTTTAAAATCCTCTTCCCATGGCTCTTCCCTTACATTTTGGCTCTGTATTCTGTAGCTTGAACACTTAGCTTTCACAGTGTTAACAGCTTTTTTTGAATAGGAGTTCTCTAGCTAGACAGCACTTTTTTGTCTCCATTTACTAGGAAAGAGAATTATAGGGCACTCTGGCATTTATATAGTCATCTCTTTATTTAATGTGTCAGCTGGCCCAATTGTATTGTGACTTACTTATTTTTACCAGTAAAACTGCTATGACACGTGATGCTCTTCAATAAGCCATGCGGGAAAAACCTTTTTCTGAACAAGTGTAATGAACATATAAATCGGTAAGCCAAACGTCAGGACTTGCATTTTGCAGGTGTTGGAATAGCTTCTCATTTGTTGCATCTTAATGAAATACAGCATTAAATACTTGGTGGGGCAGACGAATTGTCCTATTGTACCTCATTTTGTTTCTAAGGCCAGTGTAGGCTGCGCTGTCATATCTCACTACTGTCTGAGGTAGGATGAGTTGCTCAAATCCATTCCCTACGTTGCTGCAACTTGGGACAATTTGCAGTGATCCTGTAGTGTGATAAAACTGTCCTTTCACATGGGAACTGAGACTCCTGTGACAAGCTATGTGCTTGTCATCCTAAGACCGTGTAACTAGCCTTATTTTGATCTTTCGGGAAGGCTGTGCTGAGATGGACAAGGCACTACTCTGGTTAGTTAATGTGATTTGTTAAAGGGGGAAACAGATTTGGATGAAGAACTCCATAACGAGTTTAGGGCAGATGATCTCAAAAGGTAAATCACACAAAGAAATAATTACCTCTTTTTATTTGGAACAGAGCAATAGCAGAAGATGAATATACATGCTGTGCAAAATGCTGAAAAGGCTACTTTTTTTTTTTTTTTTTTTTTAAGGGGTAGTCAGATTATCTTTCAAATGATCAGGGCACCATCATATGAAAATAGACGCCCTTGGGCATTTTTATGCTATAGTGGTGTGTTTGGTCTTTGTTGTTGTTGTTTTTATTCCGGATTTCTGCAGGAAAGGCTCATATGTGCCTTCTGCTGCCCCATTATTCAGTGTGGATGGAGAGGAAGTGGAATAAAATGTTTCAGATATCCTTATGAGGGGAATCCTCTTCTCCCTTTCACTGAAAAAAAATAATAATACACCATCTTAATTGGTGTAGCAAATATACAGTAACATAATTGCTGACTGTCACATTCATGAAGAAGTCCTAACAAAGAATTTGTGATTTGATCCTGTGGAACCACTGGATATGTTTTCCCTTGAGGATCATAACTGGCAGAAAACCACAGTGCCCTGACAGCTGGCAGAATGTGCAGAATGATAGAATTTGGTAAAGTGATTGGAGATTATGAAACTTGGTTTTACTTACAGCATCATAGAACTGAATGTACTGGATTTACTGGGAGTAAGTTTGTGCTTCAGGGTAATAAAAGTGTGAGCTTTGGTAATTGTTTGATTATGTTATTTGCAATGTAATAGTTTTATGTCAGTTTTAACTTAAAATGGTTTGGGCCTGAATTCTTTAGTACTCTTATTTAACATGCATGTAATGTATACTAATACTCTCTAATTCTCTTTGTATAATCTGAGTTTGAGGAAACAAATTCCATAAAAGTACTGGAAGGTATTTAGCAGCCAGTCAGAAACCTGAGCTGAATATTATTTGCATTTAAATATAGTAAAACATATGCAATTGGAGAACAAGAGCAATCTTAAATTACAGACTTTAAACTCTGTAGGCTTTTAGGCTCATTTCTGCTAATCATGAAATAGGGTGCCAGGAACCTCGTCAATGGTCATAGCACTGTGCCTTGGTTTGTCTTCACTTTTAACATTTGAAAACACGTGTTGGAACAATGTGTCATTTTGAGCAAGGTGAAATGCTCAGTCTTACTCTGTTGGGAGCCAGAAATAGAAACAGAAACATGCTTTGTGCCTGAATTTGGACAGGGATTTCAGCAGAGACCACTTTCTCACTTTCGATGAACTGGGATGGAACTGCCCCAGCCATCTTTGGTCTCAGGAAGAAGTGGCTCATTCCATCCTTTCTTTTAGGTCTGTTCCACTTCGCATAAAAACTAGAGTCATTAAATGACTCTCCGAAGTAGCTCCCTAGGGTATCTCTAAACTGGTGATTAGGACACTCACCTCCAGCTGCCCATGCAATTCTCTATGCAAGGGGGAAGTGTTAACAGGGAGAGTGAGAATGTGTTGACTCAGGCATCTTTCACAGGAGATGGGGTGCTTTTACATCCTCCCCAAGGACAGGGAGTGGGGGAACTTGTGCTCCCATGACCTGGTTTGTCAGACACAGAATTACGGAGGGGACTAGGGAGAGGAAAGAGAAGCAAGCATGTGCTCCGTGAGGGACAAGTGTGCTTCAGTGCAGTGTGCTGTAGTTTGAGGTAGAAGCATCCTCTGTCCTGTTGCTGTGATGGTGATACAAGTACCCCAAAGGACACCTCTTCTTTCATTAGTGCAAGAAAAAGGAGACAATTTAAATTCATCTTGGATTGATTTTTTTTCCCTCCAGTTCAACTGAGAAATCAATTATTTGCACAGCCGTAGTATCAGGAGACAGATCTTCCATTACCATTTCCTATACTGAAGAGCTTATTATGACTACATAAGGGTTATTGTATTCAAAAGCAAAAGGATTACAAATATCTCAATGTCTTCTGTAGTTGCTAGTAATTATTTTTGCTTCCAGCTATTTTACAGCCATTAAAGTTCATGTTTAGGTTATAACATTCCTTGTGTGAATGTTTGCTTTTAATTAATAGAAGGATGTGCTTGGCTTGTCCTTCCAGAGTGCAGACCTTAAATGTAGGGGAAGTAGCTTATAGAGGAGTTCTGAAAAGATTCTTCCTGAGAGAAATGCTGTCAGAATTCCTCTACTTCCATACTATTAGCTGAAGTTAGGAATCTTTAGGGCTGGATTCCTTTTTCCCCTCAGTCTGTATTAGGTAACTTGTTTTTACTCTGGTAAAATGCAGCCTCTGTCTTTTGCAAGCTGTTTTTTGTGTCTATGTGGTTCTCTCCCTCCCCCTCTCTCTCTCGCTCTCTCTTTTTCCCAAGACTGCAAAGAAATAGCTGCTAACAAGCAAGCAGCAGCATAGTTAACATTCAGTGTGGATGGTAGTGAGGAACATGCTGGGGGTGAAAGGGCTGCAGCCACTTCAGCTCTCTGTTCCATAACAAACTGCAACATTTCTAGTAAAACGGGATGTTCTGGCTCTTCTCTTCCATTGTGGAAATGCTTCCCCCCTCCTGACCCTTTGCTTCTTTAAGGATGAGAAAAGCTCAGAGTAATCTAAACATTTACTGATATCATCTTTCAGAAATAATCCCTGAAAAAACATTAAGGAGAGGAGAGAACAGCAAACATCAAACCAGTGCTTAGGCCATAAAGGCCAAAGGCATTTGTGTTTGTTTCAAGATAGTTGGGACCAGAGTGGAGGTCTAGTATTTTGCTGGTGACCACTGAAGAAGAGGGATTTGGCTGCTGGCAGAACATAAAGCAAAGCTGACAACAAAGCTTTCCTTTCATGCTATCCAAATGAACACATTTCTAATCTGAAATTCAAATACTTGACAACAGAGAGCCTGTGAGCTGGGCTTTGAACAGGAAATTGCTTCATGGTTTTAGCATAATGAATTAGGCAGTTAGAGTAAATCCATTTAGGAGGCATAGAATGCTTTCACATGCCTTGTAAAAGCTAAAAACCCTACTAATTTCCTAAATTTCTCATGACTTGCAAAAGTGTCTACATGTTCTGTGTAAATGTGGTTGCACACACTACATCTGGCATATTGCAGATATGTAGTTTGACTCTAGTATTTTACAGCACACTGATTATTTAGATAAGACTGCACCTTAATTAAATGCCATAAATAAAAGCTAGGACATTCTTTGAAAACCGGTGCTCTCACCAATAACGAGAGAACATTAATTAATCCTGACACTCTGTTCTGGTCAATTACTATTACACATTCTGGAGATGCAGCATTAGGCTGAGAAAACAGCCTGGGTGGAGTCACACCAAGGAAATCAATGGAATGATTCTCTGAACTGTTAGCTGTGTACTGACAAGCAGCAGCTTCAGCCTTTTGGACAATACTGGACCTGTTCTGTACGGCAGCCTGCATAACCCTTCAAGGGGACTGAGTAAAGGTGGTGTCAAAGGTAGCAGAAAGAGAGATGCTATAACAGGATGCAGAGTAAGGAGCTGTTGTTTTTTTCGTGCATATGCCTGACCTTAGAAATCATTTGTCAGGCCTCCTGGGAATGCAATGTTCCTTTCTTCTCTGCTTTCCTTAAGCAAACAATTGCAAATAGTAGCACTTGGAAAGTCAAGGTTAAATGCATTCTAGTCATGTCTGTGGAAAGGATTTTATACATACATACATACATACACACACACACACACACACATATATATAGTGATAATCCTCAACATTTTATTAATAATGTTACGGAGACCAGAGGAAAACACTCAAGTTGTTGTTTTCATGATTCTATTCTGTTGCAGCAGCTAAGCCCAAGAAGACATATAAATATATAGGCAACTGCACAATATTTTTTCAACAAACGCATACAAATAGATAATAAAGCATGGCATCCTTTTATTCAGAAACTTACTAGGTATTGCAGCAAAATCATGTTTTTTTTTCTTCCCATGGAAACACACTGAGTAAATAAATTGATTTTATTTTAACACCTTGTTTTTTAACTTTCCCGTCAAAGATAACACAGTACACTGAAATAATTCTTTGGGTTGGCATAGTGATAAAAGAATTATGACGGATTATTTTACAAAGAGCTTTTTAATCATTAATGAGTGTCAAGCACCTAATTAATGTTTACAGTTAGGAATGTAAAGGAAATCTGTCCTCACTTTCTCACAGCTGCTAAAATATGAATAGGTCTTTTTAGGTCCTTGGAGATGCATACTGAATATATGTATACAAGCATCTGAACGTATGCATGATGAATTAACCTGAGAAACACTGACATTTAAATGCATTAAAACTATACTGAGTTGGAATAATAATTACCACCAGCAGCACAATATAAATATTTAAAGCTACTGTACCTATGCAGTAGTCACCAAGGCACCAGGCTGAATTTATCAAAAATCAATTCTGAATGGCACCTCTAGCAAAATAATGGGATATGGAAAGAAGGTATCTTCAAGTCATTAATATGGAGGAAAATTTAAGCCTGAATTATAGCTGTGTTCCTAGGTACCAACACAAACAATAGGTTTCCATATCAAGCCTTTATGTATACAAAGATAGCATAAACATCAAGCAATATAACTAAGATCTGCCCCACTGAAAGGTACAACACTGCTTGAAATACTAATGTATACCATTATTATATTGATATTTACATTGATATATGATAATTATTATATTATAATTATGATATTTATAATTATTATATTGATATTATAATCTGAGAGATTCAGATTTTCCATTTAAGAGTTAGCTAGATGAAACCTTTATTATTATTATTATTATTATTATTATTATTATTATTATTATTATTATTATTATTATCTTTTAACTTGGTCAGATCTTATAAGTTTCTAATGTCCAAGAAACCACATAAGTTTCTAATGTCCAAGAGCAATTTTTTTCTATATTATAATGCACACTGTATAGGCAACAAAAACTATTTTCCGGCGAAATAATTAAAAAGGAAAAAAAAAAAAAGAGTATGCTTAAAATAGAGCAAGTTGTCAAAACAAGTTATTGGTGAATTATAAATATATTCATGTTATGCCAAGCCAAAAAAGTGCCTTGTTGATTTTCACCAAATGCCATTCTTTGTAATTGTGTTCTCATGTTAAATTCTCATTGAAATTTATGGAATTCTTTGGTGGACAAAGAGAATTTTGCCTGCATGTGGACTTTGGGATTGAGTTCAGAGTTTTATGTCCTGATAAAATATAAAGCTCTCTTGGGAGTGAGGAAGCTGTTTAAAGGCAAGGTAAAAGGCAAGACAAAAGACTAAAAGCTTAGGCTGAAAGAAAAGCATCATGTTATTGGATGAGATAAATGTATTCAGCTTAAAAATCTTCAGATAAGAAATGATGGCTAAATACTGTTTCAGCAAGTAATAACTAGAATAACCAACCACACTTACTGATTGCTATGAATCATATATATTTTTTTTAATGAATAATTTCTCAGAGCTCTACATTATCGATCATTTTTATAATAGTTTAATATATCCTTTGTTTCTTGGTTCTGTAGTGTGAAAAAGTGAAGAAACATGCCAGTTTTCTGGTTAAGAGAAATTATTCTCTTTCCTGTCCTTGTTTAAAGATTGAAATATTTGTAGTAAAATTGCTGGTAAACACTGCTATTAGCTCTGTAAAGTGCACAACTGCTCTTACACCATCATTACAGTGTAATTATTGTTTATTATTTTGGACATGCCTAAGAAACACAGGGTTTCTGTATGGTACAACCCTGTCACTTTTCACATCTGAATTTTCACTGGAAGAACTGGGTTGCACTAACTAGTGCACTAACTACTAACAGTGTAAAATTTGAAGTCCACTTCTAGCTAAATTTTTGTCATTTCAATCCTGTCCCTGTCTGAGGCATTACTTATGCCCTTTCTTTCTTTATGGATACCCTTTCTTTAACAACAGATAAGTTTGGGAATGGGAGAAGCCTTTTAAATTATGTCAGGTGTCCAGGTTCATTGAAGATTAGCATTGATGACCAGAAACTCTACAGGGTATATATTGCAGTGTAGAGCAAAATGTCACTCCTGTCTCCAGTGTATTTTGCTTCTTGAATGAAGCTTATGAGGCAATGTAATGGTACAGTTTTTTCATACAGCACCTGCACTGGGAAAAACTCTCAGCTGGATATGGTCCCTTAGGCCCCTTTCACAGTGATGTGGCTCTTTTGTGCAGAAAAAGATAAGATGCTGCCTTTCACAGATATGAGTTTCTAGATTTGATTTCAAGTTACCTGTTTCATTTCACAGCTAAGTAAGAATTACACCATATCCTTTCATAAACATGAAAAAAAAAAAAAAAAAAAAAAAAAATCCACTACTGCTACTAAACTTTCTCTCCAAACAAATGTCTCCAAACCAAAGAAAGAAGCATTTTTTGCAGTGACTTTTTATGTTGTAATGTGAAGATTTTTTGACAGAAATAAGAACTAAAATAAATCTTGGATAGAACTTTAAAAGTATTGCAGTGTTTTAACGCACACAATGATGCAAGTCCTCAGAAACTGGGTCTCAAACAGAAGATAAAAACGGATCAAAGATTCAAAGTAGATGATGAATTTCTATTGCAGTTAACAGCTTTATTCTTTTTCTTGGCCATATCTGGATTAGAAAATACTCTATCTCATTTGTTCTGCTGATCCCCACCAATGTAGCCAGCTGTTAACCTTAAGTTTAAATTCTCTTTTGTCACATTTAGCTTTCAGAATTATTATATGGGAAAGGAAGCTCCTTAAAGGCAATCTATCTCGTGAGTGAAATATGGACAGTGTTGAAATGCACTTTAGTTGTACTAGGGTACTGAAGCATGTTGAAATGAGATTCAATAAAATGACTTTTTCAGCAATTTCAGTGCAGTGATGAACCAGTGCTTTCCCAAACTGATTAATTTGTTGAAGGAAACACTGTTACTGTCTGCTAATTGTCAGATATGTCTAATTGCTTGGAAATCAAATGCTTTCTGTAGCAGAGGAAGATTCAAGAACACTATTAGATAATTAAAGCATAAAGGGTATGCACAAATGTCAAATCAATAAGGACAGTAAACATGGTTTATCAACCACCCCAAGTACATTTTTTCAATTGCAAAATGTAAATAGGTTTAGAATAGAGCAGTCTGGTGGGATGATGGATAGGATACCCATAACAGTTTAATTAACTTCAGTTTCCTGCATGTTAAAGGTTTCTTCAGTCCACTGACTTACGTAACAAACCCTCGTAGGATTTCATTAGCTGTTGCTCAATATGAAGCACAGTATGCTGTCTTAAGGGGTTACATTTTGCCCTGCCCTTCTGCTGAGCTAAAAGTCTTCTCAAAATACTACCTGTTTTCTCTGTAAATATTGAAATATTTTAGAATATCATCTGGAGTTGTTGATTTGGTATTTTTCTTTTTATTAGCAAGAAACAAATGGCACAAACCTCTAACAATGGAACACAAATGTTTCTTTAACAGCATGCAATTGATTTTTATACTAAGAGACTAGAGTTTTGTCTCAATGATTGCGTGGTGTAAATTTTGGTGGTCAATTGGTGTAAAAGTTGGGGTCACAATTAATGCAGTTATTCTCATTCTTGCCTGTCTCCCCTGTTATACATATATATACATATACACACACATGTATTTATTTATTTATTTATTTATTTATTTTTCCTAGGGATTTAGATGTTTTATGATTGACAGCAGAAGGATAAATTGTAAATTGCCTTCTCCCCCTTCTACCATGCCCCACTTCCCCCCCAACTCATAAAAGGTGATTAAAAGAAAACCTGTACTGGAAATTGCAGTAATTTTTTTCTTTGTTTCTTATAGCAGATAGAGCATTTTTCTTTACACTTTTTTCATCTGGTAAAGGATATTCACATATTCTGGTTTTAGTGAATAAATTCTTCTATTCTGAAAGCAAGGATTCTGAAGCTGGGGCAGCCTTTTCTAGCTCTTTCTCCTAAGGATGTTCTTTTTATCCCTACAGAAAGAAAAACATAAATCAGCTTGTATTCGATTTTGCTTCAGGCAATTAAATTTATCATTAGCAAATAAAAGGGTTATTTAACCTTTAACCCTAACAGAATAGCTTTATTTTTAGGTTAGAACACGGAAAAAACCTTTCTGTTTAAAACAAAATACTGTCTACATTTTTTCACACAGCCCCTTTAGAGCTATAACACAGGAAAACATCACATACAACCTCAGTTAATAAAGATCTATTTGCTTACAGAAGCAGGTTTTAATAATGCTCATTAACACTATTTTCTAATGTTCCCATGGGAAATGTTATCAAGCTCTCTGTTAAGGACTTCATTTAAATTAGTGAAATGTTATCACGCTCTCTGTTAAGGACTTACTTCATTTAAATTAGCAATTGCTGACCTACCTTGTACTTAGGATATTATGAGCAATTGTGTTTTGATGCTGTAATGACATTTAGTTTTAAGATGAGGGTATGACAACTATATTTCATATGCTTTGGAAATGACTTTCAGGAACATCCACTGTCAATGCATTGTAAAACTACTCTTTTAAGACGCTTCTTAGTGTCTCCAGACTGAGTCAGACATGCATGACTATTCTTATAAACAATGATTTAGAGGAAGAAATTCAACACTTTAGATTTTGCTGCTTCCATTTCTCAATAATTTTGTGCTTTCCTTGCCCTCTGCTGTGTTATCAGTCATCCATATCCCGAGGGAAATACTGCAGGCTTGAGGTTAAATTAAGGTTCTATCTCCAGTGATTGTCTTCAGCAAACCCTCTACATTCCCAAAAAATCCTTATCTGCATTGAATGTCCCCTAAATACCAAGGGACAACAGGAACAGCCTTCTTCCCTGTTGACATGCTAAGATCAATGTAGTATATTGTTTGAAAGGAAGAAATAGTAACAGAGTTTAAAAATAAATTGTACACATATTAGCCTATTAATCATAATAGCGCTCGGAGATAAAGCTGGGTTTGAGAAAAACATTACCAGCCCTCATCTGTTACCCAAGAGAAAAATAATAGGGGACACTTGGAAAGAAGTGCTGTTATTATATCTCTCCCATTTAGGACTTCTAATTAATTTTTTTTTTTTTTTTTTGTCTATGTATGCTAGATGTGGGACACTGACATGTATTTCTGGGTATAACACAAGGAGGTCCTTGGCTCAAAAGATGGTATTATGTGGGTGTATTGAATAAAAGAAGAATAAAATAATATACTTATTCAATAAAACACTTTTCCCATCTGCTCTGAGGTATGGTGGTAGAAAATTAGGCTCTTAGTGATTGTATAGGTGTGTGTGTGCTGAATGGCTTGTACTAAGTGTCAGGCCATTACTGGGGTGAAGAACCTTTCTTGCATCAAGTTTTAATAGAAAATGTTTTTGAAGAGCTATGGGTAAGTGGTTAACCATGCTCTTCAGGGCTGCTGCTCCACAAGCTCATATAGATGGGTTTGTAATAGGGAACAAAGCTTCCTGGAGAGCAGGAGTCTTTCAGAAATGAGATGCAGCAGAAGTCCAACCCACTCCTCTGGCTCCATGGTGCCAGAGCTCCCATGTTTGTTTCTTTTCTCTAGGTGGCCCTGATTGAACAGGGGTGTTGGAGCAGGTGATCTGCAATAGTCCCTTCCAAACTCAGCCATTCTGGGATTTTGTGCTGGCTGGAAAATGGACAAGAGGTAGTCCCTTCCTGGCCAGCACTCTGGTGAATGTCAGGGGTAGAATCTGTGGAACGAGTAGGAAAGAATTAACAAAGAACTTAAGTGTTGGATGAAGTGAAAAACAAGATTGCAATGTTGCAGGTGCAGGAGTCAAATCCAAAAGCTATAGCTGTTGCCCTGCAAGATGAGATTGAAACTCAGATTGATATATTGCCACATTTTGACTCAGTGTGAATTCTGTTTATCCTTAAAATAAAAAATTAATTCCTTCACAAGCCCAAATATTTTACAAAAGCATAGAATTACAGAATGGTTAAGGTTGGCAGGGAACTCTGGAGGTCATTTGAACCAACCTCCCTTATCAAGCAGGGACGCCCAGAGCAGCCTACCCAGGACCATGTCCAGGTGGCTTTTGGTGATCTCCAAGGATGAAGACTCTCTGGGAAGCCTATGCCAGTGCTCAACTACCCACATAGTAAAATGCTTCCTGATGTTTGGAAGGAACTTCCTGTATTTCTTCTTGTGCACAATGCCTCTTGTCCTGGCACTGAGCACCACTGAAAAGATCCTGGCTTCACACTTTTTTCACCCTCCTTGAGCTGGCTCTTCTCCAAGCTGAACAGGCCCTGCTCTTAGCCTTTCTTCGTAAGAGAGATGCTCAAGTCCCTTTATTGTCTTTGTGGCCCATACCTGGACTCATTCCAGTGTGTCCATGTCTCTCTACAATTGGGAGACCAGAACTGGATACAGTGCTCCACGTGCTCCATTTTGCTGAGGCGATCGGCTCTGGGGCAGACGTGTTCTGCAGCGGAGCAGGGGACCGAGGCGGGCAGGGCTTTTTGTCCAGCATCGAGGCCACTCGGGGGAGCCGCTGGGACCCGGCAGTCCTCGTGAGGGAGGCTGACGAGGCACGGGCGGAGCCAGCAGCGCCCCCTCCCAGGCTGTTTAAAAGTTGCCCCTAGGGAGCGCGAGCGACCAGGAGCGCGGCGAACAGGACAGGCAAACAGGGCGTGGTGCGTCGAAGGGCGTGGCGCGGCAGTTTGCGTGGCAGTTCGCGTGGGCAGGGTGAGCAGGGGGCCCATCGTCGCTCTGTTGCAGCTGCCTCTCCCTTCGGTGCTTGTAACCTGCTTGCGTAGAACCTGACCATGGTATCAACCAGGCAGAAAACCGTGGCCTCCGCATCTCGTGCGGCATCTCCAGCCACGGTCGCCAGTGTGGCTACTCAGACGGAGGGCTTGGGGAAACACGCAGCCGCCCAGGTCCTGGGCTGCAGAGTGTGCCCCAGCCTTCTGTCGGTCTCCGACAGCAGTGGTGGGTATGCCTGTGGGAGGTGTGCCCAGGTTGAAGAACTGCTCAGCCAGGTAGCGGAGCTCCGGGAGGAGGTGAACAGGCTCAGGAGCATCAGGGAATCAGAGAGGGAAATTGACTGGTGGAGGTGCGCTCTACCCTCTCTGAGGCAGGCTCACGAGCCTGCCACAGCACAGGCGTCTCCTGTTATGCAGAAGACGGAGGTTCCCTCCTCCTGCCAGGCAGTGGGAGGAGACCTAGATCAAGGGGGGGAATGGAGGCAGGTGCCTATTCGGGGTGGTAGACGAGCCCTCTCTCTGCCCACCTCACCTTCTCATCTACCCTTAAATAATCGATATGAAGGACTAGAACAAGACAATCTGAATGACAAAGTAGATAAAAACCCATCCCAGTTGGAGGGGGCGCCTAAGACAAGGCGACCTGCACATCGCATTGCCACATCATCCTTCAAAAAAGAAAGAAGGGCTATTGTTATGGGGGGCTCCCTTCTGAAAGGGACAGAGGGACCGATATGCTGACCAGACCCAACCCGCAGAGAAGTCTGTTGCCTCCGTGGGGCTTGGGTGAGAGACTTTGCCAAGAAAGTCAAGCGCCTGGTACGGCCCACTGACTACTACCCGCTACTGGTCTTTCAGGCTGGTAGCGATGAAGTAGCAACGAGAAGTCCGAAGGCGATCAAAAGAGACTTTAGGGATTTGGGGCGACTACTTAGAGGATCAGGGGCGCAGGTTGTGTTTGCCTCTGTCCTTCCGATAGGGGGGATCGAAGCTGAAAGGCGTGCTGTTCACATAAACTCGTGGCTTCGAGACTGGTGTGACCGGCAGAACTTTGGGTTCTTTGATCACGGGAAGGTCTATGCTACACCGGGCCTGATGGCACCGGATGGGATGCGCCTCTCTCGGAGAGGGGTAAGGATCTTTGGTCAGGAGTTGGCAGGGCTGATAGATAGGGCTTTAAACTAGAGTCGAAGGGGGAAGGGGCTAAAACCAGGCGCGCCGGTGAAGACCTAAGGGATGGTACGCTAGAATCAGAGGGGCTGTGTGCCAGTGAGGTCCTTCGGTCAGATCCACAAGGTGCTGAGTGTAAGGAGACGCACCTGAAGTGCTTCTACACGAACGCATGCAGTATGAGGAATAAAATGGATGAGCTAGAAGTCCTGGCCCAGTCCTGCAACTACGACATCATTGGCATAAGTGAAACCTGGTGGGATGAGTCCTGTGACTGGGGTGTTGCGATAGATGGTTACAGGCTCTTCAGGAGGGACAGGCAGGGTAGGCGAGGTGGTGGGGTGGCGATGTATGTGAAGCAGGGGCTGGACTGTGTGGAACTTCAGGTCGGCGATGGCAAAGTTGAGAGCCTCTGGGTAAGGATCAAGGGACGAATGAATAAAGGGGATGTCGTTGTGGGAGTCTATTACAGACCGCCTGGCCAGGATGATAGCGCCGATAAATTATTCTTTACAGAACTAAGAGAGGCCTCGAGATTAACTCCCCTTGTCCTTATGGGGGACTTCAACTTGCCGGACGTTAACTGGGAGTGCCACACGGCTGACACGAGCAAGTCCAGGAGGTTCATGAAGCACCTAGATGATAACTTCTTGGTGCAGGTGCTAACGGAGCCAACTAGGAAAGGTGCCCTCCTAGATCTGTTGCTAGAAAACAGAGAGGGTCTGGTGGGAGATGTAGTGATTGGTGGCCGCCTTGGTCATAGCGACCATGAAGTGGTTGAGTTCAAAATTTACGGTGACAGAAGGAAAAGTGCCACCAAAACCTCATCCCTAGATATGGGGAAAGCGGACTTCAGGCTGCTCAGGGAACTAGTCAGCAAGGTCCCCTGGGAAACTGCTCTTGAAGGCCTCGATGTCCACCAGTGCTGGTCACTCTTTAAGCGATGCCTCCTAGAAGCACAAGATCAGGCAATTCCTAAATATCGCAAGTCAGGCAGGCGGGGCAGGAGGCCAGCGTGGCTGACCAGGAACATTCTAATGGAGATTAGGCAGAAACAGAGAGTGTTTCGCTACTGGAAGGAGGGACAGGTGTCATGGAAAGAATACAGGGATGCTGTTTGTGTTTGTAGGGAGAAAATTCGTGTGGCCAAAGCACACCTAGAGTTGAAGCTGGCTGTGTCTGTGAGAGAAAATAAAAAGGTTTTTTTTAGATATGTGAATGGAAAAAGGAGAACTAAAGAATACATAGGGCCGCTCCTTGATAGGGAAGGTCTCCTCACAGACAATGACATAGGCAAAGCAGAGACGCTTAACACCTTCTTTGCCTCTGTCTTCAATGCCGATGATGGGCTTTGGGACCCAGGGTGCCCTGAGCTGGAGGACCGGGATGGTGGGGATGACAAACTCCCAACCGACCCTGAACGTGTGCGGGATTTGCTACTCCACCTGGATCCCTACAAGTCCATGGGTCTGGACGGGATTCATCCCCGGGTGCTGAAAGAGCTGGCGGACGTCATCGCAGAACCTCTCTCAATTATTTTTCAACGATCCTGGGAATTTGGAGAGGTCCCGGTAGACTGGAAGCTGGCAAATGCTGTGCCGATTTTCAAGAAGGGTCAGAAAGAAGATCCTAGCAATTACAGGCCTGTCAGTCTCACATCAGTGCCTGGTAAAATCATGGAGAAGATGGTTCTCGAACTTATTGAGGCGCACCTGGGGGACAAAGCAGTCATTGGTCCCAGCCAGCATGGGTTTGTGAAGGGTAGGCCCTGCCTAACTAACCTGATTTCCTTTTATGATAAGATCACCCGTATGGTGGACCAAGGGAAACCAGCTGATGTGATTTTTTTGGACTTCAGCAAGGCTTTTGACACGGTTTCCCATAGGATCCTACTGGACAAAATGTCCACCATACAGCTAAATAAAAACATCATACGATGGGTGAGCAATTGGCTAACGGGCAGGGCCCGAAGGGTTATGGTAAATGGGGCTGCGTCAGGCTGGCGGGCGGTCACCAGTGGGGTCCCTCAAGGCTCCATTTTAGGGCCGGTACTTTTCAATATTTTTATAAACGATCTGGATGTAGGAATAGAAGGTATTTTGAGCAAGTTTGCTGATGACACCAAACTTGGAGGAGTTGTGGACTCGAATGAGGGTGGAAAGGCCTTGCAGAGGGATCTGGATAGGTTGGAGAGCTGGGCGATCACCAACCGCATGAAGTTCAATAAGAGCAAGTGCCGGGTCCTGCACCTGGGACGGGGAAACCCTGGCTGCACGTACAGACTGGGCGATGAGACGCTGGAGAGCAGCCTAGAAGAGAGGGATCTGGGGGTCGTGGTAGACAGCAAGTTGAATATGAGCCAGCAGTGTGCCCTGGCAGCCAGGAGGGCCAACCGTGTCCTGGGCTGCATCAAGCACGGCATCGCTAGTAGGTCAAGGGAGGTGATTGTCCCGCTCTACTCTGCGCTGGTGCGGCCTCACCTCGAGTACTGTGTGCAGTTCTGGGCACCACAGTATAAAAAGGACATGAAACTGTTGGAGAGTGTCCAGAGGAGGGCTATGAAGATGGTGAAAGGCCTGGAGGGGAAGACGTACGAAGAACGGCTGAGGTCACTGGGCCTGTTCAGCCTGGAGAAGAGGAGGCTGAGGGGAGACCTCATCACAGTCTACAACTTCCTCGTAAGGGGGTGTCGAGAGGCAGGAGACCTTTTCTCCATTAACACCAGTGACAGGACCCGCGGGAACGGGGTTAAGCTGAGGCAGGGGAAATTTAGGCTTGACATCAGGAGGGGGTTCTTCACAGAGAGGGTGGTTGCACACTGGAACAGGCTCCCCAGGGAAGTGGTCACTGCACCGAGCCTGTCTGAATTTAAGAAGAGATTGGACTGTGCACTTGGTCACATGGTCTGAACTTTTGGGTAGACCTGTGCGGTGTCAAGAGTTGGACTTGATGATCCTTAAGGGTCCCTTCCAACTCAGGATATTCTATGATTCTATGATTCTATAAGTGTGGCCTCACCAGTGTTTAGTGGAGGAAAAGGATCACCTTCCTTGACCTTTCAGCAAGACTTTACCAAATGCAGCCCAGGATACCAATAGCTTTCTTTGTGGCAAGGGCACATTTCTGGTTCATGTTCTACTTGGTTTACAGCAGAACACTCAGGGCCTTTTCTGTAAAACTGCTTTCCAGCTGGGTGTTTAGGGTTGTTTCTCCCAGGTACAGGACCCTGCACTTCCCTTTGTTGAACTTCATCAGGTTCCTGTTAGCCCATTCCTCCAGTCTGTCAAAGTCCCTCTGGATGGCAGTGTAACCCACTACTACTCCAGTTCTGTGTCATCTCCATACTTGCTGAGGGTGTACTCTACCTCATCATCCAGGTCATTACTGAAGATTTCAAGCAGGTTCAAACTGAATACTCATCCCTGGGGTACACTGCTGGTGACTGGCCTACAACTAGACTTTGTGCCACTGATCACCATCCTCTCAGCCCAGCCTTTCGAGCAGTTTTCAATCTACCTCACTGTCTGCTCATCCAGACCATACATAATCTCTATGAGGATCTTATGACAAACATCATAGTGTAAAAGGTCTTACTGAAGTTCAGGCAGACAACATCTACAGCTTTACCTTATCTGTTAACCCAGTCATTTCATCATAGAAGTTTGTCAAGAATCATAGCATGGTTTGGATTGGAAAGGACCATAAAGATCATCTAATTCCAAACTCCTGCAGGGGGGGTAAGCTTAAGATCATCTAATTCCAACCCCTTGTGTGCAGAGACACCTTCCACAGGATGAGGTTGCTCAAAGCCCCATCCAACTTGGGCTTCAACACTTCCAGGGATGGGACATCCACAGCTTCTCTGGGAAACCCATTCCAGTGTCTCACCACCCCTAGAATAAAACATTTATTTCTAATATCTAATCTAAATCTACTCTCTTTTAGTTTAAACCCGTTACTCCTTGCCCTAATACTTGCCCTTGCCCTGATAAGGATTCTTTCTCCTGCTTTCTTGTAAGTTAGTTAAGCTCAGCTCCCCTTGGAGAACCCATGCTGACTACTCCTAATGATTTTCTTGCTGTTCATGTACCTGCAAATGGCTTCCTGGATTGACTGTTCCACCACCTATACAGCGATCAAGGTGAGGCTGACTGACCTGTAGTTCCCCATGTCTTGAAGGTAGTACATACATTTGCTTTCCTCCCATCTTTGAGCCTATCCCATAGTCACTTTGGTCAAGAATTATTTAGAGGGGCCTTGTAATGACATCTGCCAGATCCTGCAGCACTTGTGGGTACATCCAATCAGGGCTCATGGGCTTACATATGTCCAGTTTGTTTAAGTATTCCCTGGCCTGGTTGTCTTTCACCAAGAGGACATCCAGACATCCTTATTACTTTGCAAATGTTAAATTTTAAAAATTTGCAATAAGCAATGTTTTGATTTTTTTTTTCCAAGTAGGAATAAACCATTATTCAGTATTACACTGTAATTTTATTGCATAGTTACTGCTTTACTGCTTTTAAATTATAAATGTATGAATCTTCCAAAACCAGGTACAATTACACCTTTTGGTCCATCTAAGAGCTCATCTTGGGAATGAACTTTTATAAATAAAATGATGAGTGTTTTTGAAGAATAACTAGCACCTCCTTCAGTCATAAAGAAGTGCTTATTAGGGGTCAGAGAAAAAGGGATGTGTGTATGTGTGTAGGAATCTGAATAATGAAGCTTCCAAAGAGTTACAGAATCTGTATTTGCTACTTTTACGTCCTCATCTATCCTGTCTTTGCACAGATTACAGCTGTCTTTACAGCGCTACTTTATCAGTGCAAATGATATTACTTTCCCATTTACCACCTTTTTCTCAGTCTTTAATGTTGGACATGTAACTTATGCTAGCAATCTTGTCAGTAAGGAATTTAGTGTAGAGATATCTGTGGGAGTTACACTTGCACCAGATCTGATTTATTTGATTTTTTTTTTTTTTTCCCCTGGTGGTTTGGAAGCAATAGCTATTTTTTCTCCTAGCAAAATAATCAAAATGATCTGTGCAGTTCTATTTGAATGAAGTCTCAGACCAATGCCTATGTTTAGCAGGGAAAAAAAAAGAAAAAAAAAAAAAAAAGGAATAGAAATTACATATGAATACTTTAACATATGTTACACAAATATTCCCTTTTTTATGACCACACTCCAGTAGAATCTGGGGCATGATAAACTATGCTGGAGAAACTAGTGTTATGTTATGTTAATGTAATTAGCTGATGAGGAGGGTGTGTGCTTTTCTTTTGGCAGAGGTGATCACACCTGACCACCCAGTTCCAAGGAAGCGTTTGTGTTTAGCAAATAAGAAATAAGCTCACATGAAAGACTAAAATGCACAGAAAGCTCTCACACTCTTCCCAAGAAATGTGAGTGAAAAAAAGTAAAAATGGATAGATATTTTTGCATAAACCAAATGCTGCTCACCTGTCTAGAAAAAGAACTTTTAAGCCAATGTGTGGCAGTGCCACCCGGTGCCCCCTGCAATAGCAACACATTCAGACAGATGCATCTTAATTGAAGTAATTCATCTCAATCAACTGAGCTGAACAACTCAAATATGTGTCACAAAAAAATGTAAGGGAAAATTCTATCTTTTTTCCCTGTATGCTTACATTTATTTATTTTTTTTCATAGCTATGCAAACCAAGTTGCATTTTAAAACTACCAAGAAAGAATTTGTACATTTTTCAGACTGAAATAGAAAAGCTGTCGCCAACATCATGGGTATTAGAGAAATTAGCAAAATTTTCTCATGATAAATTTGTTCTGATGTATGGAATTGTATTAAATTAGATTAAATAAAATCTTATGAGATCTCATTCTCATCTTAATCTCTATCATGTTTTATATTACTACCTGTATAAGACCAGTAGCAGTAAGTGATAAAATAAGTTTAATTAGCAAAAACAACCATTTCCTCATTCCCTGACTTTTGCTAAAGGATTCACATCCAGCCTCTTATTTTTTCACAATTTTCTGAGGTTCCTGAAGGCTTTCTGGATGATCACATTACACTGGAAGAAGGATGCTCTTTCTGTGGTTTTGAGGTCTGTTTCTTGCCATGAACAGAAGAGCCTTTGTCTTCTCTCAGCCCAGTCCCTCTATTGAAAGCACTTGCTGCTTTTGTGACTGCAAAGGTTATTTACTTGCTTACAACAGTAAAACAAATTGCACTGTGATCCATCAAGCAGTGCTGTTCGTGAAGCTGGAAGTGCCAGAGAGTGAATGGATTCACCCTGTTTCCCTGGTGCTCTCTGCAGTATATTGCTTTACATCTGCTTGTTGCCAAACCTTTTATCTCAGTAGTGCTGATTTGAGGAAAACATGATGTTTATCTTGATAAGACTGATTCTATCTATTGCCTCAATATATGTCACAGTATCATTCAAAGCATTATAGTCTGATTTTGGCTTGTGATAATAGATAATGGACTTAGGTGTGCCCTGCTTTGTGCCTACCCATGGGATTGGTTAAAAGAAGCAGTGTCTAACATTTTATTTTTGTTGTTGTTGTTGTTGTTGTTGTTTGTTTGTTTGTTTGTTTGTTTTTACCCTCATATCAGCATCCATTAAAATCAAGCTATCTGACTACTCAGTTTTTATTTTATTTTATTTTATTTTATTTTATTTTATTTTATTTTATTTTATTTTATTTTATTTTATTTTATTTTATTTTATTTTATTTTATTTTATTTATTTATTTATTATTTATTTTGGGGGGGAGGGATTTAACACACTTAGTGGTCCTTCAGCAGACGTGAAAGTCTCACGTAATTACTGGCTTTGGCTGGCAGAACTAATCCAAAGAACTAATCCAAAGCCTGATGTGAGAAGCAATGCTATTGTGCTGCTCAAATTAAAGAAGCAGATGCAGCTGTAGCAGATCTCTGTCTCCAATTTAATTCTCATGCATGATTTTTTATTTTTTTGACCTATGAAGGAAATATATATATGTATGTATATATATTTAAGTGTGTATTTTTTGTAAGCACTTTGTGGCCTTCTTCTTTTAGGCCTTCTGTACTTAGTGGTGGTTTTTTTTTTATGTTATTGTTTTTTCTGTAGTATACAGTAAATGTATGTTTAACAGACTCACGTAATTTCTACCTACTTGTAATTTTATAAATCAAAGCTAACTGAAGAAGATATGTTTTTCTGTGATTTTATGGTTTACATTTTATTTTATTTTATTTTATTTTATTTTATTTTATTTTATTTTATTTTATTTTATTTTATTTTATTTTATTTTATTTTATTTGTAAAACTGTTATGAAAGCATTGCATCCGAGACAACAACCAGTGTATTCATGTTTCCTTAATTATTTCTGCTACTGAGAAAATGAGCATACCATCCTTGGCAAAAGGCAAAAAAAAAAAAAAAAAAAAAGATTCCTGGATTCCTGTAGCCAGAAAATGCCTTTCACGTTACATATATATAAAATAATATATAATATATTATAAAATAATATATATACATACATATGTATATGGGGAGCAATTATATATATATATATATTAGGGGAGTAATTACTGGCCTACTGAAGTTTATTTGTCATTACCTTCTGGTCCTAAAATTTACCCAGACAAGAAGTACAAATCTGGCTATTATTTAGAAATGCAGGAGACCAGCACTGACCCACCAACTAACCATGATGAGTGTTTGGCATAATTGTGATAATGTAAAAAAGAGTATTAAATGTCAAACTTGAACAAAGCTGTGATTGTGAACTAATTTAAGAAGACACGGGGTTATTTCCAAGTCACCTCACATATTTGGAAAAAGAAAGGTTAACAAATCATTATAATTAGTATCTTCTTTGTATCATATTTGCATTTTTCAGCTATGAATGGTTTGCTAATTACACATAAGTTATAACTTCAAAGCTTCAAAGCGACTGCAGAGTGAATAATTTCTGTCCCTGAAGAAATTGAAACTGGGCTCTCCCTCTCTCAGGGTTTTTAGTGACATGAAATCACTTCCATATTATATGAGGGCTACTGTAACTGCTTATTTAAATCTGAAGGTCACTACTTTAAGATTGATTTTACCAGGCACTTTTTAGCAATTGGTATTAGCGAAGTGCTGTGCGCATTGATTTTTAAGCCATCCCCACCAAACGTTCAGGCAGAGACATAGCTAAGAAGATACTGCTTGAGTTATGTAGAAGGTGAAAATACTCTAAAAATGTGTTCTGTAAATATGTTATGTGGTTCTGTTATTTCAATGACCAATATGATCTTGAGAATAAAAGTATAGACTTGTATTTCTGTAAAGCTTTTTTTCCTTCCTTCCTTCCTTCCTTCCTTCCTTCCTTCCTTCCTTCCTTCCTTCCTTCCTTCCTTCCTTCCTTCCTTCCTTCCTTCCTTCCTTCCTTCCTTCCTTCCTTCCTTCCTTCCTTCCTTCCTCCCTCCCTCCCTCCCTCCCTCCCTCCCTCCCTTTCTTTGTTTTCCTTTTTCTGTAGAAGCTTTGTATGCAGCCAACGGGTTAACTTTTACTGTGATTACACAAAATACATCTCTGTTTGTGAATGCAAACGACACGCCCACTTTTGCATGCTCAGTTCATAGAAACTATGACTCTGTTGTTCTTCCTAACACAAAGTGATGGTTCTTGTATGTTTATAACGAATCAATCTTTGTGTTTGGGTTATCTGGCTGGAGTTATTTGTTTTCCATTGTTGGTTTTTTTTTTATATCCAGCCTCTTGCTTTTAGAAATATTTTTGTCATAGGTTAATTAATATTTAAAGGACTTTATTATAAATTCTCTTAGTTTTGTGTCTGTCGAAAGAAACTTCTTAACAAAATAAGTCAAATTAATTTAAGCTAAATAAGAAGCTAACAGGTTAGGTTTATTTAGCAAGATAAGTTATGTGGTCCAGCACCATGTGAAGATGAAATGCATCTAAATGTTTTGAAGGTGGTAATACAGAATCATTACTACTTTACTCCAAGACAGTATCCCATGCTCCCGAGTGTTTATGTGCATTACAGAATAACACTTAATATTCTGTTGACCAGAAATTTTTATTCTCTATTGAGAAGCTGTAATAGTGCTATAACATTTACCTGCAATGAAGGTTACCTAGAGTGTTCTGAATAGGACTGGAAAAAGCCTTATGTAGGCTTATGTATACCATTCCCATTTGTTGTCAGAGAGACTCCAAAGAGTAAATCACTAAGTGACAGTGAGATTCATTCCTTCACACCCTCTGCAGTTCTTCAAAAACCTATTTCTGCCTGCCTGTTCTTTATCATATCCTTCCCTCTTTCGACAATATCACTTTTAACAAGTGAAGTCTTCCATGTAAGCTTTTTATGCATCAGATTAGGTTATGTCAAAGGACATAATACAAGTTGACCCAATCCAACTTTTTATTTTTTATGTATTTTTTTTGTCTTTTTATACAGGAAATTCTCATATGCCTGTTGCAACTTGCATAACAACTTTAGTTTTTTATTTGTTGTGAAAAGTGTATATTACTCCACAAGCACTTGATCTAGTTGTGTTCTCACTCATTGGGGAAGACAAGAAAGTTCAATTGACTCCTGGTATTCAGGTTTTAAAAATAAAACTACTTTTTGATGTTTATTTGCTTACTACTTGGCTTGCATATCTTGTTAAGGGTTGAATGAATTTCTTCAAAGGCAATAATGGCATTAAAACAGGACAAGGATTTGCATAAAAGGTATACTTGACATCATTAACAATAAATTATAAGGACGCTAGATTTATATATATATATATATAAACATTATTTGTGGCCATGTTTTTCTTAATTCTAAATTTAAAAGAGCTGTGAAGCACAAGTATGACAAGAAAGAAAAAAAGGCAGTTCTGATTTTTTATTTATTTATTTATTTATTTTTTGTCTCCAAGTTGTTTTCTTTGTTTTTACCAAATTTACAATGTCATAAATGTTTCCTCTAACCACTTAATTTGTCTCTTTGAAAAAATTACTAATACATTTTGAGATAATTTATGGAGACATATATACATTTAGGATTGTAATGACTTTTGCCAAAACATGCATTTTGGATGACTTAGTGGCTCAAGTTATTGAAAGTAACTGACAAACATATTTCCATTACTGAATGTCTGGAAACAATTTTGTGTAACTTCAGCACCAAGTCAAGAATTGTTTACATTGTCAGAAGTACGGACATGTGTGATACAGTTTGACAGTGGAGAGACAGTGGAATATTTATTTCATTTGAGATATCTTTATCCATGGGGAACAAAGATGAAGGTAAGTGGGAAACAGAAAATGAATCAATACTAATAAATGACTTGAATTTAGTTGCTCCTGTCAATTGGGGTCACAATATGCATCATTTACAAATATTTTTGGCCCTGTGAGTGACTATTGATTCCCAAATCCAACCATGAAGTTTCAGAGAATGTTTTTCACCAGAATATGTGTTTTCAACAGTATGGCTATAAGAAACTTGTTGGTATTCTGATCAGTGAGCAGGATGTGCTCCTCTTGCTCAAACACATCAAATGTGCTAAATAGCTAAGATGGTATGTTTTCAAAGACTGTAGGAAAATACAGTAATTTAAAAAATGTATTTTATATTATATTGATATTATATTATATTGATATATTTATATTATAATGATATTATTATAAACCCTTATGGACTTTTATTTGGATAGGTTCATTAGCAGAGATAAAAAATGTATCCTGTTTACCCTAAACTAATGCTTTAAATTCCTTCTAGAGGTTTGATAGTGATAAGACAAAGAGGAATGGCTATAAACTAAAATTGATTTAGATATTAGGAGCAAATTCTTCTCTCAGAGGGTGATGAGGCACTGGAACAGGTTGTTCACAGTAGCGGTGAATGCGCCATCCCTGGAGGTGTTCAAAATCAGGTTGCTCTGGGCAATCTGATGGGTAGCATCCCTTCCTGTGGCAGGAGGGTTGGAACTAGATGAACTTTAAGGACCAACCCAGACCAAACTGTTCTATGAGTCTATTCTATGTTTTCTTTAATCACAGTTGACTATGATGTCCCTAAAATTAATGATTTTCAGAGACAGATTCATATTGCCTTGGATATGATTAGAGCTCTTCTAATGAAACTGAATTTCCTTAGAAATTTCCATGTATTAAATTCTAAATATTCAGCAGCAGCTTCCACCTTAGAATGATGGGAAGAATAGCTTCATATAAGTTCCCAACTGTGTGGGGAGTTCACATTCCCATGTTCATACAGACTTCAGTTTCTAAATCTTTTAGTATCCAGTACTTGTCTGAAACATACATTTCATTCATTTATGATGCTTCCATCATGATCTGCCAGGTCTTGAAGGAGCAGGACTAAAAACCTGCTGCAGGAAGGACAATAGTGTTGCATCAGACAGGCATCAGACAAAGTCTCTCCAGGTGACATTGAAAACCTCCAGAACAGGACTCCTGACAGTTGATGTTCCAATACCAAATCAATTAATTCATGCCTGATGATGGCTATGGGTGGTGACCATCACTCTTGGGAAGAAGCTTCATGGTGGTGCTCATCATCAGCTCTTTGTGAGCTCTGCACAGATCATCTCTGCTCTATTTTATCTGTTTACTTATTTTTCCCATGAGAAAAGGAGGTCTTCCCATGCTGAAACTCTGCTGAGAGTCACCTTGTTTCTTCAGAAAAGGAAAATCTGCCACTGGTGTTATGGTAAATCTTGTGACTTGTTCAGTTCATATTACAATAATTACAGTGTTGAATAATGGGTCATCCATATTGCATGACAGCAGGTGAGTAATACTTTTGATGATATTAATGGATACCAGAAAAAGATTTCAAGGAGTGCATTCATTCAATTCTGTTTTGCTCCCTCAACACAGATTTCTGTAATTTCAAGTGGGTCTCCTACAGCACAGGAGAAAATCACAGTTGCAAAGACTAAGTCATGAAATATTGGCTGAGAAGTTGGGGTAGTTAGTTCAGACAAGTATAGAGTTGTTTGGGTGTTATGATTAATAAGGAACATATTTTAAGCTAGCATGACAAACCTGTGCAAAAGCCTTTCAGTGAGATGTATTTAAATTCCTGCACTTTGAGAGAAGAAACTAGATTGATGTAATGTTCCTGTGTAGACATGCCCTTACTCTGCTTGCCTCCTAGCTTTGATCTGTGATCAGGGAGCAAGATGAAAGCAGAGCAGAAGAGTGCTCCCTATTGTACCTCTGTAAGTGATCCCATCTATCTTCATGGGATGCTGTGGCAGCTGAGGCCAGCTCAGGTGGCAGAGCTGATTTCCCACAGTTATAAATGCAAAGGGACTGCAGGCAAGGAATTTCAATGAGGGGCACTTGGTTTTGCAACCTGTTTCCAAGGCTAACAACCAGAAAGCCCTGCATCAGCTGAGTGAACCTTATATGCTGCCTACACATATAGTCATGTTCTGGGGAAGGACTAGCAGTACAGACAATAATGAACATGTATGTTCATTATTTCACAGCACAGGACACATTGTTATTTGAGTGACATATGCAGATTAAGAATAGTTTCCTAAAATTAATATAGCTGTTCTGACATAGAGGAGATGATCAGAGTGTAATTGAATGTGTAAATTATTGATGTGACACATAGGAAAACGCATATGCATTGTTGACAGATCCATATATGCAAAATAAATTATTACTGATTTGTTCTCTGCTAGGAAGTAGAAGCAGTTGTGATCCTAAACAGATTGTTTTGGGCTTCATATAGAAAGACTGTCTTCACCTAAAAGAGCTTACAACACTGATAATACATATATGTAGATACATACACATCTAAACTTAAGCTGCTTGGCTAACCTTGTAGCACTGCAGTGTGATTCATTTACCTTCAGGATGATTTTTTCATTTTATTATTTTATTTTATTTTATTTTATTTTATTTTATTTTATTTTATTTTATTTTATTTTATTTTATTTTATTTTATTTTATTTTATTTTATTTTCTGATGAATTCAGTGCATAGGAAGTAGTGTTCTTCTGAGTTTCCATGACCTGCTGGAAGCAGTAATGTGTCAGTGTTTGTTGGAAAACAACACTGCTGAAGCACCAAATCACAGCCTTTTACAGAAAATGTTCAAATGAACTCTATGTTTATAACTTCCATACAAAAGCATTCTTTTTCCTGCTGTTCATGTATCAGTTTTTCTTTCTCTTTTAATACATTTGTACATAAGCTAGCTTCATTCCACACTTGATAAGTAGTTGCTGTAATTTTTTCACTGTTTATACAATAACATAGAATTGCTCTTTGCAATCTTAGGTAGCCATCCTTCATAACAAGAATCTTTGTCTACTCCAGTAATGTAAATGGAAATAAGACAGCATATATCATTTTTAAATTAGATCTTTTATGGCCCATAACTGAATAAG
Source organism: Aythya marila (assembly GCF_965140915.1). Classification (NCBI taxonomy): domain Eukaryota; kingdom Metazoa; phylum Chordata; class Aves; order Anseriformes; family Anatidae; genus Aythya; species Aythya marila. The sequence continues at coordinate 64,768,573 of NC_139080.1, read as the reverse complement.
GGTCAAAAGCTTCAAGTATGTTATGAATGATTTGTTCGTGCAAGCAAAATGGTATCACATTCACTTAACTTGTCTGTAGATTCTTATAAGAACTGCAGACTAAGATCTAGAAGAAGAGTTCATGGTTGGTTTTTGTTTTGTTTTGTTTTGTTTTGCATTTATTTATTTTTTTAATCATTAATATAGCAAATTAGTTTCATGAGCTAAATGATTTGTTTTTCTCTTACCAGTATGGATCAAACCTTTCCATGTCAAACCAGTAAGAAATGAATGAGAATTCTGTAATCTGAATCTGTCTATTCAGTCAGATGCTCTTAGTATGCCAATGGTCTTTGATTGCTTAAAATCCTTAGAATAACCTGAACAGGAAGAATTCTCTGTTCCGTACTGAAAGAAAGACCTTAAACAGTCTCATTTTCCTATTTTCAGTTTTATCAATTATGTTTCATATGACTCATAAGAAAAGATAATTTGCTTGAGGAACTTTATTTTTTTCCACAGGACTTCATTATTAATTTTTGTCTTCTTGAAGCCAGATCTGAGGCTGCAAGAGCTGTCAGTTGATACTGTGGTTCTGAAAGCTGCTTCCAAGTTTGCAGGAGAATGAATAGCTTTTTACTCAGGCATTTCAGCATTTGTACTAATTTAGTGCTTTCCACTGAAGTGAAGTTTGAATTTCTGAAAGTGTGCAGCACTAGGGAAAAGGCAAGCCTTGCTTTATTCATGAAAAGACAAATGGAAAGGAGGCAGCCAACAAAATTAGCTCCCTCCCTGGAGGCATTGGAAAATAGTCTCCATTGTAGTTCAGAACTGGACTTTCATGAGCCTAGACAGACAATTGCATGAAATTGGTTTGAATTATGGGTAGGTAGTTTAGTAAGATGGACTACTGCCCACTGGGGAGAATTTTGGAGCTGTGAAAAAATGATCTCTAATAATGATAATGGATGTAAAGATAACAGTTTATCTTTGACTGAGACGACTTTCAAAGGTTTTGGCCTTGTTTCTTTTCCTGAGTTGAAGAGCAGTCTACACAGAATAAAAGGAAAAATGCAAATAAAAAAGTGGGGGGAAAAAAAATCTAAAAATTACATATACTTGCACTTTCAAATAACACAAACAGATCAATTTTATGTAATTTACCTATTTCTCATTTGAATATTTTAAATATTTAGAAATTGCAATATTTAACTAGGAATTTTGGTCTAATAACATAACAAGTAATTCTAAATAATGGCCTAATATATAATTCAATTACTGTATATTTTAATATAACCAGTTTGTAGAAAAACACATTAAAACAGACAATCTGTCTCATTAAAATTCAACAGACATTTAGCTCAGCTGGAACAGGACTTATTTCAGTCTCATTTACACTGAATTTTCAGATAGATTACAAATACACAGGCTTAAACAAAATTAAATACAAAATACTTTAAGAGCTACAGCACTGAAAGTATTTGAGTGGCAGCATCTGTATATTTTTATAACATACTATATCATTGCCTTTTCAAAACTGAGTAAATTACAGTTTTCCAAACTATAATTATATTGGATCATACTTGATGGTTACACTTTGTAATGCTGAGCCAATATTAATCAAGTTTCCCTAAATTTATGTGTACTTTCTCCTATCCTATGTTGGTACTTATGTACTTTGTGTAATTACAGTCATTTATAACTTCTATACGTGTGTGAGTTCCACTCCTATAATCTCTGTATATTTGGGATTCAAACTTTTACAGTGCAGTTTTTATCACAACTCTCTTAACTGGGTAATACTTTTTGTTCATTAACCCCATCAAAAACAGACGAGATTCTGTTAAAGGCAAGCATATTGAATTTGAAGGATATTAGAGGAAAAGAAAGAGATTATTTGCCAAGGCTTCTAACTGTTGCACTGCTGAAGACTACAGCAATAGGATTAATATTATTTGTACTGAGGATAATAAACAAAAAAAGAGATAATTTTACAATTTTAAGCTTTCATTTGGTTCTTTAACTAAGGCAGAGGACTTCAATCTCTGTGAAGAAAAGGGTTGTGTTAGTAGTTTGAAACTTGACTTTAAGAAATGTGCTTGTGTACATGTGCTGTATATTTCTGTGAGCTGCTCTGGGCTGTACCCTGAGGAGGTCATGCCATGGATCTGAGTTATCAGATGCTGTAGCAGCCCTGTGCTGGGCCTGACTAGATTTCCTAATGAAGTTCTCCCCTTCTATCCTGCAAATTCTTTTACTTTGAACTAATTTCTTGCTAGCTTCATGTGATCAAAGGAGCACAATTCTAATTAGCTTCTCTTACCTGGTGAACAGTACAGTGACTTGTAAAACCCTCCCTGTTTCTAGGCCACAAATCTGTTCTTTGTTTAATTTTGGGACTTCCCTATCCTCCTCTCTTGCCCTATGATAATGTTTTCTGCTTTTTGCTTGATAGCCTGAGTTGTCTTTGTTTTGTAGATAAAAAAAAAGAGGAGCTGAAATGCCCAAGAGTTTCATGGTAGTCCAGACTGGAGAGAGAAGGTGAGCTGGTGTCGATTTCCATTTTGTATTTCCTAAAGTATGGCAGGTAGGTAGAGTTTCCTTGGAGTATGCCATCCAGCACGTGAGACCATGTGGCACGTTGCCCAGGGAGAGGTTTGCTCCTGTGTGCATTTCTATTGCCTATGGAACAAGTGCATATCTTTATCCTTACCCTTTCTGTTTTTGCAGCAAGACTTGCTTCTCATGGTGACCCTAGTTGCCTTCTAATATTTGTGATGTGGCTGTTAGAATTTGCTGCCATTTTTTCTCTTCTTTCTAAACATAGATTTGATGGTTGTAACTGGGATGTAACTACTCCAGCTGTATTCTGTAATGCCTCATAAATCAGGACCTTCAGCATCAGTAATTCAGCATCACCTTTGCTTCTGTTTCCATGTTCCTCCTGTTGCTTACGTGTATAAATATATCTGTGACTTTCCCTTCCCTTCCCTTCCCTTCCCTTCCCTTCCCTTCCCTTCCCTTCCCTTCCCTTCCCTTCCCTTCCCTTCCCTTCCCTTCCCTTCCCTTCCCTTCCCTTCCCTTCCCTTCCCTTCCCTTCCCTTCCCTTCCCTTCCCTTCCCTTCCCTTCCCTTCCCTTCCCTTCCCTTCCCTTCCCTTCCCTTCCCTTCCCTTCCCTTCCCTTCCCTTCCCTTCCCTTCCCTTCCCTTCCCCGCCCTCAACTCTACTTTCAGAAGCAGGAAGGAGGATTTGGTCATGTGTAGCATTGTCCTCTCAAACACGCTGTTTCACAGGTGGCTTAGAGATGACAAGGCTAGTGCCCATAGGTTTCTCCAGCTTGTATAGGAGAACAAATTGAAGAGAATTTTAAGTTTAAATATAACTTTCAATCTGGCCTCATTCCTGACATATCTGAACAACCTTCCCCTGTTTTCACTGTCAGCCGTGTGTGACCCTGAGGTGAAGGCTGGGATAGCTGTGTGTCGCACCCCTAAGCTCGGAGGGTTGCTTTAGTGCCAGAGGCACCATGACAGGCCACAACCTGCACCTCCATGGTGGAGTTGTGTGTGCTGATGCCCACAAAGAGGCAGAACGCAGCAGGTCTTGCACTGATCAGTGACAATGTGTCTGGCCTCTGCACCTGGGAGGCTGCCCCCTTGCTCTCTGAAGAGAAAACCACGTTCAAAACAGGACTGTGGCCTGTCCTGGGGAGAGGAGTTTGGGCCTGAAACCATTCCATGAACTATCGCACTTGCAGCAAAAACCTGTCAAGAAGTAATGAGGGCTAAACCTTGGGTTGTCTCTTTTCTTCCACAGAAGGAGATGAACACAGAAGGGCCGGTGTTTGAACCCAGGCTTTAAAATGATTGTTGTTATCATTTTTATTTCTTATTCCTCCCCCAAAAGCTATCACTGAATGATTTGCTGTGTACACTTATGATGCGAATCATTTGGTTTACTCTTTAAGCTATTTTGCTAAGAAAGGAGATGTTTATGGTTAATTACTGTGCCCTCAGGAGAAAAGAGAAAATTATTGCATTTACCTTATTGCTGTACTCCTTGAAGAGCATTCCTCATACTAGGCTTGTTCCTATGCTGGCTCTGGAGTCACTTTTTTGTTTTCCAGTCCACTCCACCCTTTCATTAAGGGGCTACCAGCCTAGACTTCAGTGGCTGCAGCATTTATTCTGTAACATCTGCTTTCAAACAGGTGAAAAAAATAATAATATATATACACATATATATTAACACAAAACCAAAATACTGCAGTAGGATTAAGGAGCTGCAATCTGTTGTTCATGGTGTCCTGCTTTTACTGGAGTTAAATGCAGCTAAATTACACAACCACATCATGATTATATAGCTTTAAAAATGTGTGAAATACTAGGTTTTATTTTAAAAGTAAATAATTCATTTAAAGGAGACATTTTGCCTAATCACATATGCATTAAAAGCAATAAACCAAAAGCAAACAAGAAAACCCAAATGAAAATAAAAACCTCATAACATCTCACATCTAATATTTTTTTCATGATAAAGTAATGAACCATTTGTCTTAAGCCAAAAAGAAGTAAAACACACCTGACTTTTATGTCCTTTACCTTACCCACAGGAGGTGCTTTGTCACATTGCTGGCATTGTATAGATCATTTGTACCAGAGAGGAAAGAACTGAGAAACCAATGAATTGTAGCTGCTTTTAAAAAGGAGCTGAAAATCAATAATAAATTATCGTTTTCTATAGCAGTTGAGGTTCCTCATGCGTCCCCTCTGACATGTGGATGTAGCTGTAAATTAATTTAGTTTGAGGCCATAAAGAACCTAACTTTCTCTGGACTGACTAGCTAACGTGCATTAGTGATATAAAAATAACACACCTTGGCAGGATAGCTTTCGAGGAGCCGTCGAACACAGCAAGTTATTTTTATAGTTTAATGAGATATAGGCCTGTATTTCCAGAGGGAGACACAGTGAACAGAGCACTCTATAATTTACTGCTGTAAAATGATCAGGATTCATGTTGTCTATAAAACATGAAAAACATTCTTCATTCCTTACCAATTAGATCATAGTTACAACTCTTGGTTCCTTTGAGCTTAAAAGAAAATTCTAACTGCTAGACATAAATGAATGCTGCGGTTAAATTAAACCCTTCAACAGCCCAAACAGGCTTGAAAGAAATGCCTTCTGGATGTTATTAACATGCATATTTAAGTGCTATTTTTAAAATTTAACTGCAAGCCATAGCAAGCACAAATGTTTATAATAGCTGTTTCAAAATCGAAGCATTACTTTGAAAAGCATTTTCATTGCTGCTAATTTCTTTCCAATAATTTTATTTCAGCTTTTACTGTCGTTGATTTCTTTTTTTAATTTTATTTTTTGCAGGTGATGACAGAAAATTTGCACTGGAGGCCCAAGATGCCATATTTTTCCAGCCTCGAAATGGTGCTTTCTTAAAACATGTCATGTACCAGTGCAAGGCTCAATTCTTCAAACATGTCTGATTTGCTAAGTGAGCAATCTGATTTATTTCAGTGGGACCATCACAGTAGAGAAGGTAGATGCACATGGTTGCAGTCACTGCTTCAGTCTTGTGCTTCAGTTTACAAAGGTATCTGCTCACAGCAGAAAATTACCCATGGCCTGTTCTGAAGCACAGGGCACACCAGGCAGTGTGAGGGAGTGGGAGGCAAGGAAAAGAACAGATAGCAAAGGGTTTGGGTTTTCTGTCACAGGTTGCTGGTGTGGTTAATCCTCTCTGCTTCAGTACTCCACATTTTCGATTCTTTTGCAATTTGGTCACACTGACAAGCCACAAACACTGCTTGTTCCTTACAAGAAATGTTGATTGCTAGACACAAATTAATTCAGGGATGGCTGAGGGGTGACCTTGCAAGACTTCAAAATATCAAAGTGTGTCATTCTGATATGCCTGATAAAAGTGTCATTTAAATATCCATGGAAACCAGCTTTCACGTTCAGCTCAGGGGTTTTGGTCATAAACAAAATACTGGACTGTGAAGGGATTTCAAAGATATACCTAGTCTTTTTGATCTCTGCAGCTAATTCTTTCCCTCAGCTCAGTCCTTAGAAAGGCTATTGAAGGTGCAGCTAAGCTAAAGGTTCAGTGGGAGCGCTCTGATCTGTTTACTGCTTTGATGTTCTCTGTAGGCTACGGCTTCCTATGAACTAAGAGTCTGTGGCAAAATATATGTGAATCCCCTCCTCTTTATTTAAAGATTAAATATGCACTTCTCCTTGCTTATGTCTATATTTGCATATGATGGGTGCGAAACAGGCACACAGTCCTGAATTGCCAGTGAGGCATTCAAAACCAGGCACCAAAATGAGCAAGAATTAGTGTCATGTCTTCACACCATGTCTGGAAATGTATGTACACTGTCATCAGGATCACTCCCAATGTTTTAGTTCTGTAAACAGTATTTAAGCATTGGTGGCCATTTATCTAAAGTAATGAAATGTAGAATTGTTAATGTAACAAGTGATTGAAGGACACAAACTGCACATAATCTCTATTTTCTGATTTTGAACCAATGGAGCGAGGCAGTTTTTTTTTCCTGCCTATAGAAAAAGTTATAGTATCACTTACTACAGCCTTTTTAAGATCATCATTGTAGAAGTGTTACTTTGCTAACTTGATGTTTGTGTTTATCTTCATAATTACCAAGTAGATTAGCATGCAAAAACAAAAATCAGTGTTTTTAAAGTACTTGAGACCTGTTATTTAAATCTTAATCAGGAGTTTGGGGTTTACTAGAGAACTGATTCAATAATATCTTCTTTTGGTCATTCTTTAATATTTTGTTGATTTGTTTTCATGTTTTGTATACCATCTATAGAATACAGGCCTTTAGCAAATTTCTTGACAATGTAAAAATGATGGAGTCCTTTTCATTAGCTTTATTTTATTTTATTTTATTTTATTTTATTTTATTTTATTTTATTTTATTTTATTTTATTTTATTTTATAAAAGACAAGCAGAAGAAAAAGAATGTCATTAAAATGGAATAACTGATTTGGATTAACTAATGAAGGGTACTGATACTTTTATGTGAGAGTTTCAAAGCACTTTTAAGTGCAAGTTAATTGAGCCTATACACATTCTTTGAGGTGAAGAGTTAATTAATATTATCCCCTTCATCACAGGCCCCAGCTGTGAACAGTTCTGGGCCTCTCCTGGACAGTAAAACCAAGCAATAAACAGCTGTGTGTTTTGTAACTAGATGGGACTGATACTTCCTTTGAAGATATGATCCTGCTGACCTTATTAAAAATACAGTGCATGCAGCTACCTTGAAGCAAGGGAGAAAGTCCTCATAAGACAGCTTCAGACAGCCAATCAAAATAAATTTCTGCTGACCATAGTTCCATAGTGCTCTAATGAATTTTGCCAGCCATAGTCGTCCTTTCTATCATATTAGCCCTGGAAGTCTGGGAGGGCTTACCACTTCAGGAGCCACAGCGAGAAGAGCAGGACAACATACTCACTTCTCAGGTGCTCGGTCCCAGGTCATAGCCTCATGTGCAAGGACAGCATGCTTTTGCCTGTGTGTTGATCTACAAACAGGGATGACCGTGGCATGGGTACAAATTTTCTTCTGCAGTAAATAAATTCTGCTGTAAGGACAGTAACATACAGTTAACAGGAATTTCTGACTCTTCTGTTTTCTTTCTGTGTACAAACACTGGACGTGTGGAGGGCAGAGGTGGAAACTGTTATACAGGTAGCAGCACACTGAAGATAAATTAAATTCCTGCCTCTGACAAGACTGGTACAAGGAAAAAAGGAACGTTTTGGTTACAGAAAGAATGACTATGTGGGCAGAAGTAACAAAACATGAAGCTTATTTTCTTCCACTTAGTTAATTTATTTCAATATTAAGGTGTCACAGCCAGCGTGCATTCATCTACAAAGAAGTAACATAACATGGCCTGAATTGCAACACTAACTTTACCTTAGCTCAGTGTATAGAGCTCATGTCCGAGCTCTTGGAACAGAGATGGGGAAAAAGGCTATTAACTGGGGAAGTTTGTGACAGTAGGAATAAAGCAGCTAAAGATGAAAACTAAATGTCTTTTAGAGATTTGAATTACACAATAACGGTGACATGGCAGGGTTTTGCCCATTCTTATGCCTTTTGGAGAGTCATTTTTCATGAAAAAGACTAGTTTAAAAAAGGCTTTTCTTATTTTGGCCATGAGGGAAGTATCTTTGACTTTCCACTTATTCAACCAACTTCCTATTGCCCTACTTCAAAACAGTTTTGGAATTTGAGGGCATTTTAATAAAGTGTCCTCAAAGATGCTGTGCCTGTTGACCTTAGTGGAGAAAGTGTTAGAATTAACAGATTTATTTATTTATTTATGGCAAACAAAGAACTTCTAAACTACCAGAGGAAATGTAAATTCCTGCTGTTTTTCACTTCATTATACTCCCTGCAGCTTTGTGCAGTTAGTTTAAATGTGCAGAAGTGTCCATAGGCACTGACAAGGTTATGCAAGAGTGGAAATAGAGCAATCAGAGGAGTAAATGTATATGGTCAATCCTATACATGTTATCACAGCATGCTTCACTCTAACTCTCGCCTTGGGAAAGGGAAAACAAATCAAAGTTGCCCTTCCAAAACAGTGCAAACGTGTGTGTGTGTCTGCAGGGAGAAGAAGTGAGGGTGGGGGTGGAGTGGGGTGGGATGGAAACAAAAAGAGGTGTTTTTGATGTCCTAATCTAAAATAAATATATGCTCAGATGAGGGGAAAAAATACTGCTGATGAGATAATCTGAACACTGTGCAAAGCAACTATAAACTGATTGATTAGTCTGCTTTCATAGGACACTGCAGGCACAGAGTAACAAAGTACAGTGCAGGCAGAATTTTGAAAGAGATGGAAAGAAAGGGCTTGAATGTTTCAGAACTCAGCAAGCCCAAATTAAAGATGATACTCTTTTCTACTGACTGAGACTGTAGCTGAGCTACACAGTTAGATCAGAGAGCTCAAGATATGAGGGTTTCTGCATGCCACATAAATAGGGCTTTTTCTGTTTTGAGTGGACCCTGTGGATTTGAAGCAAGCATGATTTCTCTCTTGAGTTAGCCTAAGAGCTAAATTCGGTATGTGGCTGAAATAGCATTGGACCTGCTACATTTTTATTTATAAGAAGAGAGCTGTGCATGGGTATTCAATCTTCTGTGCATCTTGAAATGGCACTACAGGGTCTCTCATGTTGTCCTATAAAGAAGGGCAGATCTATGCCCAGTGAGTAGCTGACACCCAGTACGTAAGGGGGTATGTGGCCTCCTTTGTCAGAACTCTACATTATTGGCGATACAGTCTGGTGTAAGGTCTGCATAGCTGTCAAAGCTGCAATACTGCTGCCCTGGGGCTCTCTGTGCTCTGCAGAGAATTTGGTTCCTCTCTTTTTTTCCCAATTCAAAGGTCACTGTCTTCTTTGAGACAGCATAGTGTGGAGACCAAGAACTTGATCAGAAAATGACTGGAATAAATGATCCATAAAGTTTCAAAGTTTCCCTTTCTCTTTCATGCCACTTTGAGTTCAACAAACTCTTTCCTGTTTGTTCTGCTGCTCATTTTACTCTCCTTCCATCTTCTGCTCAATCCCTCATTTGTCTGTTTCTTATTCTTATTCTTATTTATTCTTATTCTTATTCTTATTCTTATTCTTATTCTTATTCTTATTCTTATTCTTATTCTTATTCTTATTCTTATTCTTATTCTTATTCTTATTCTTATTCTTATTCTTATTCTTATTCTTATTCTTATTCTCTGTCCTATGCCTCCTTCTTCCCCGCAGCCTTTTTTTACACCCTTCCTTTATCTTTCATTCCCAGATGTCATATTTTATCTATTCCCTCTTATTTTTTTCATCCACATACCCTACCCTTGGAGTTCTTTCTTCTTATCTCTATTTAGTAATGATACTTATCTTTTTATGTGAGATGACTGGAGATGTACAGTTAAAAGACACACTCGATTACTCTGCTTTACACACTCTCTCCTTGCTCTATTCACTCAAACTTTTTTTCATATTTCTGTGCTGCACACCCTGAAACTCAGCCCTTTGCTAATTCTCCCTAGGAGGTTGTGGCAGTTATTGTTTATCATCTTGAGAGAGCTTTTTCTTTCTTCCCTTGGCTTTTTTACTTTCTCCTCCTCTTCTTTCCCGCTATTCTTCTTTGCCTGTTATCCTTCCATTTCTTTTCAGACTTCCTTCCATGTTCTTTCAGACTTATGATGAAAACATGCTGCTGAAAAATTTCTTCACAAAAAAACGAAAGGATTGCAAAAGTTTGCTAAGATGAACAGCCCCATACCCACCCTTACACACATTTAAACTAACTGCACAAACCTGCAGAGAGTATAATGAGGTGAAAAACAGCAGGAATCTGGGTATCCCCTGGTAATCTAGAAGTTCTTTGTTTGCCAGAACTCTGACTTCTGGTGAACACGAGGTTTAATCTTTAAGTACAAGTCTATTTGCAATTCATGAATTTCTTTGTGAAATGGACATCTGAAATAGTCGAAAGATCCTTCACAATGGGGTTGGAGTACTATAGCTCAAGTTCAGCATGGACTTGGACCACTTCTAAATCATGAATCCACTTTTTCAAAAGGCTGATTTTCTTTCTGTGATTCTATTTCATTGCTGTGCTACATTCTCTGTATCATCTATAAGACCACGTAGTGAGGGCCTTGATGATTTTAATTGAAAATTGGAGGAGCTGGAGAGAAGGAAGTAGGCAAGACTTTGATTTTTATTATTATTATTATTATTATTAGCACAACTTGACTGATGTTAAAGTCTCTCTTCTTTCTTCTTCTTCTTCTTCTTCTTCTTCTTCTTCTTCTTCTTCTTCTTCTTCTTCTTCTTCTTCTTCTTCTTCTTCTTCTTCTTCTTCTTCTTTTTCTCCTCCTTCCCCCTTTTTTTTTTTTTTTTTTTTTTTTTTTCCAGTTTATTTTTGCTTGTTTTCCCAATTCTTAACAAAGGAAATTGAGAAATATTTTGGGAAGTTCAAGAGAGGGAGTTTGCAATGGCATAACATATATAATAACCTGTAGTAAATTACAGAAATGTCATCATATCTGTGTTGGAAACCTTCATTAGTTAGAAAAAATGTCTTCTGTGGAATCACCAACAAATTGAGTTCTTTTTGTGTGTAGAAATGAAGCAAAATGTAGAAGAGAACAAAATCAAAAGATATTAAAAATAAATAAATAAGTAGAAAAGAAGAACTGGGGCTGTCTGCTATGGAAACATCGGTCTCATTACTGACCTAGTCCTCATCTCATAACATAATATGTAAGTTAGGTCTTATATATGGTAGTGGTTTGTAAAACCAAGATTTTTGATGTAGCGAATGATTTGTTTTAGCTACATCTCTAGGGCAAATTGTAACTTACTCTGTTATGCTTTTATTCCCTTTCCTTCCTACTGCTTGGAGGCATGAATGAACTCTCAACAGACAGTTCATCCTTCCTTTCTTCCTTGGAGGAAGGTGGAGAGAGCTGAAGAATGAAAAGTTTCAGTCCTGTATCCCTGCAACTAAATGGATGGTGGGCAGTAGGACTTCTTCCTCAGTGCAGTGTAGAGACTGGGAAGGAAGCACTATCTTCTGGACCAGCATAAAAAAGCTACTCTTGACAATGCACAGTTAAGAAAACTCATCCTCCCCGTGCATTAAAAATGTCAGATAAACTATTCATTGACTTGGACAAATTCAAACATTTCATCATGTTGCTGTGTATCAGCTGAACTGCAGTAGCTGACTGGCTGGCTGCTTCTAGCTGCAGACAAAGTGAGTTAAAAAAAACTTTTTTTTTTTTTAAAAAACTTGAATAAAAGAGATTTATTTTACCTCAAATTTCAATGGGTTAAGAATCAACACACAGCTCAGTACAGTAGTGCAGCTAATAGTAGTGCAGCATCATGCTGTTGCACCTTGATCATGTATCTAACCCCTTCCATAATGTCTTACAGTGATAAGACAGTTCATAATGGGATATGAGGTAAGTATTATGCAGGATATCCTGGTAAAAACACCTAAAAACTGAAGGTAGTTCATGGCACAATTTCATTAATAATTGTACTCCACAGGTGGGGAGGAAAGTAGTCCTTGTAGCAAGGGACTGAACTAGGCTGCGCTATCAGAGATAAACTCTACTTTAGCTTCACCAGAAAAGTCCAAGACAGCATTGTCTGGAATCATAACAACTTTCAGCCTGTACAGATGGCTGCTGGTCTCTATAGGTGTCTTTTAAGATCCAGGAGAAAAAGCTGATGCTGCAGATCACTAGTTTCCAGTAACAAGCCTCTGAGTACTCCCGCAGTTATGAGAGATTTTCACTGTTTTCTAGCATGTATGACCAAGCAAAAAAATTCATTCTTTACAAAATTGCTTGGGTTCCTAGAAGATCTGGAAACCAAAATATTTGGACCTAGCCAAAACAGGGAATAGGACAAAAAAGAAGCAGAAAAGTTCACACAGGTCAGCAGTTTGGCCTTTAAAGCATTTACTGTGGTAGAAGAGAATAGTTAACTATAAATCCAGTTGAATGAAAAGAAAGCCCTGGTAAAAGGTGGAGAGCTAAAAACTTTGAAACTTCTTTCACTTTCCACAGTTCCACTTATTAGTCATTGTGAAGAAGGTATTTCCTACCCGGACCTCATCCAGCTCGAAATTAAATAATACTAGTGTTGCAATCAACATTAAACTAGAAAGATACTTAATATCTGTTAAAGAAAATTCTCAGGAAACCTAACTGTAATGATCACTGCCCAGTGAGTTTTTTTGGAAAACTCAGCTGTACTGATTTAAGAATCTGACATTCGTTCTGTTTAAAATCATCTGAGGCAGCACAGATTTTAACATAAAGAAAATACTTGATTTCTAAATGGTGAGGTTATTAGACAAATGTGTATTGCTTCAAGCTTATGAAGTTACCAGTGACCACTGGAATTCTTCTGATTTTCTTTTCAATTGGTTGTCTTTCTCCTCTTCTGTTGGCAGAGGTTAGAAGTGATGCTGCATTGGGATTCTCACTGTCATCCACTCTAATCAGTGGTTCTAATCAGTGTTGTTCTGTTAACATCACTCCTGGAATGCAGCAGAGTGCCTGGTCAGCACAATGTGGATGTTGGAGAAAAATGAGGAAGGAAAGAAGAGAGAAGCAGCAAAGAAAGTAGCTGGAAACAAATTAGACAGACAGGTTTGAAAAAGCAAAAAAAAAACAATCTTTTGATATTTGTTGCAATTCAACAGAAGTGTGGTTAGATTGTGCACTTAACTTCAGGCCTTCCTTCTCCATGAGCACTTCATCATTCTTGTTTTATTGGCATCAGTGTTTGTAACAGCATGTGCTTGAATTTGATGCACTGAAGTATAGACTGGAAGTATAGTCTGAAGTAATTTTGTGATGCAGAGGTTAGTTAGAAACGGTGGCTACTCAGAGAAGAACATTTGAAATTTGGCACTGTATTCAGTGTTGGAGTTTGATCTGTGACCATCACACAATTTTCAGACTATACTAACTGTGAAAATAATAACAAGTTCAAATAAAAAAATATCTTGAAAATGCTGTATTTTGCCAAAAAAATGTGGTACCAGAAAAAAAGTGTAGATGAGTAACAGGACTGATCATAAGGGATTATATTAAGAAGCAAGGTAGCAGAGGTACAAGTAAAACAAACAAATGAATAAATAAATACAAATGAAGAATCTGGAAGTAGAAAATGTTGATGAAAAGCATTTGTCTTAAATTTATATAACAAAGCAGTGCTTGAGGTACATGTTCTTTTTATGACTGGAAGAACACAGGTGCCTATACGCTCACTCTGCATGGACTATTCATGGTGTGTAATTAAATACACAGTTCTACCAGTCTTTCTGCACCGCATTTAATTAGATAAAATACTTCCTCTATGATCTCCTGCTCATTTCTTCAAATTTCTACATCAGCTCTTCTGCCAGCCATCTGCTGGTCAATGAAAACAAGGATAAAATTGTCAATTTGACACAAAGCTTCATGTAAACTCATTTGCTGTTAGTTCTTCCCAGAATTAACTTTTTCTTTCTTTCTTTCTTTCTTTCTTTCTTTCTTTCTTTCTTTCTTTCTTTCTTTCTTTCTTTCTTTCTTTCTTTCTTTCTTTCTTTCTTTCTTTCTTTCTTTCTTTCTTTCTTTCTTTCTTTCTTTCTTTCTCTCTTTCTTTCTCTCTTTCTTTCTCTCTTTCTTTCTCTCTTTCTTTCTCTCTTTCTTTCTCTCTTTCTTTCTCTCTTTCTCTCTTTCTCTCTCTCTTTCTCTCTTTCTCTCTTCCTTCCTTCCTTCCTTCCTTCCTTCCTTCCTTCCTTCCTTCCTTCCTTCCTTCCTTCCTTTCTTTCTTTCTTTCTTTCTTTCTTTCTTTCTTTCTTTCTTTCTTTCTTTCTTTCTTTCTTTCTTTCTTTCTTTCTTTCTTTCTTTCTTTCTTTCTTTTCTTTCTTTCTCTCTCTCTCTCTCTCTTTCTCTCTCTCTGTCTTTCTCTCTCTCTTTCCTTCCTTCCTTCCTTCCTTCCTTCCTTCCTTCCTTCCTTCCTTCCTTCCTTCCTTCCTTCCTTCCTTCTTTTTCTCTTTCAGTCCATGTTAATGTTTCTCAATCAAATTCTACATTTCTCTGCTTTTCTTTTCAAGAAACAAAGATGAGTTGTTTTTATTATTACTATTATTAATTATTATTATTATTTTAGTAATCAGTGATTGATTTTGTGAATTAATGTCAGTTCACTGCAATTTCTTCAGCTCAGCAGCAAATGAGAAAAGGAGCCTCTAAACTGATGCTATATGCCAAGTAGATCATGCTTCTTTAAAAAGATACATTGTCTTGCTCTTGTGAATGTAGGGATAATTCAAAATTATTTCTTTCTATATCAAAGACTTTGCTCTGTCTTTAGATCTTTATCAAATACTTTTGTGAGAGACTTTTAGAAGCTTCTGACTTGGAGAAGGTAATACGATGGTTCACTTTGATGAAAATCTAAACTCACAAATGAAAGACTGTGTACTTTTCAAATGCTGTAAGAAGAGTTTTAGTACTGATACAGAAGACTGTTCATGAAGAATATTATCTGCTTAAAAGTAATTATAATTTAAAAGTTTAAACAACAACATTACAGAAAAACACATTTAAAATTAGCTATCTATTACACAGTTATTAGGCTATAAAGTTTGACATGGCAGAGGTGTCATTTCTCAGAGTTAGAGATCATGCCTACAGTTGGCAAAATATGCTAGATGAAAGGTGTTTCACTTAAGAACATCAACTCTACCACAACATGCATTTTCCTTAGGGGAGCAATAATATATAAAGAACAAATCCATTATTTGTCAGCTATTGGCTAGGAGAATAAAAGGAGGAACAAAGATAGAATCATAGAATCATTAAGGTTGGAAAAGACCTTCAAGAACAACTGGCCAAACCATCACCCTACTACCAATGGCACCCACTAAACCGTGTCCCTATGCACCACATCCAACCTTGCCCTAAACACCCCCAGAGATTATGACTCCACCACTTCTACTGGGCAACCCATTCCAATGCCTGACCACTCTTTCTGAGAAGAAATTTCTCCTTATTTCCAACCTAAACCTCCCCTGGTGCAGCTTGAGGTCATTTCCTCTAGGCCTATTACTAGTTCCCTGCAAGAAGAGGCTGACCCCCAACTCCCCACACCTTCCTTTCAGGTAGTTTTAGAGAGCAGTAAGTTCTCCCATGAGCCTCCTCTTCCCCAGACCAAACAACCCCAGTTCCCTCAGCCACTCCTCATAGGACTTGTGCTCCAGGCCCTACACTAGCTTCGTAGTCCTTATCTGGACACGCCCTATGGCCTCGATGTCCTTCTTGTAGTGAGGGGCCCAAAACTGAACACAGTACAAGGGGACGATCACCTCCCTAGTCCTGCTGGCCATACTGTTTCTTATATAAGGCCAACAGGCCTTCTTGGCCACCTGGGCACACTGCCGGCTCATGTTCAGGTGAGTACCAACCAACACCCCCAGATCCTTTTCCTCTGCACAGCTTTCCAGCCACTCTGCCTCAGGCCTGTAGTGCTGCATGCCGTTGTTGTGGCCAACGCACACTTAGCCATGTTGAACCTCATCCCATTGGCCTCTGTCCATCGACCCATCCTGTCCAGGTCCCTCTGCAGGGCCTTCCTACCCTCCAGCAGACTGACACTTTTCCCCACCTTGGTGTCATTTCCAAACTTATTGAGGGTGCACTCAAAGTCCATGGCTGTGCCTTCTAAATAAGAGGTATTTACCTTTCACTTAGACAGCCTCTGTCTTGCACAGAGGCTGTACTTGCTTCTGCCACTGACTTCAACCTGCCATGGAGAAGATGCTCCTAAAGAGCACCAGCACTCTAAAAGACAGTCCCCAGTAGGTCACCTAAGAACAACTTAGAACACCTTTCTGGAAGCTTTCTACTTGTGTCCCACAACATGACCTTGCTGTTTTGTTTTGTTTTGTTTTCATCTGAACTGTTGATGATGTTTTTCCTTAATTACCTGGATATTTATTCGTTACATTATATAACCATATCTTTCCAAAGGTTTGCCAAATTTTTTGAATGGAATATGGTGTATTTGATCCTTGTTTCCTCTGCTCATTACTTGTTTCAGAACTTAGGTTGCTTTAACAGCTGTGTTAGAGTTCTGTACTTCAACTGCTCACATTTTGTTCTTGGAAGAACTGGCATTTATTTTCATCCCTGAGAAAGGTCATAACTCATGAATCACAGGAATAATTAAGAGAAATTAAAGTGTTTTTCCTATAGCACAGATGGTAAGATCCCCAAACTGATTACAGGATATTATTTATAAAAAAATGGCATTTCATAAAATGTGATTCCTGAGCTTAAATTTTTGCCATTATTATTTTAAAGAGAAATATTTGTTAATAGATATTAAAAATGTTATATATACACATATGTATTTATATATGTACATATATGTAAATATATGTACTCATATACATATTGTGGGGAGAGCCTTAAAAATGGTTTTAATCCTTTAGGATTTGAGTAATTTTATTTTCCAAGTTGCTGTAGTGGGTTTACGTGGCAAGGTTTTGGTAGCAGGGAGCCATAGGGGTGGTTTCTGTGAGAAAGATCTAGAAGCTGCCCCATGTTTGGGAAGGGCCCCATTGTTTTCCAGATCCGAGCCAATAAGCGATGTTGTTTTGCGCCTCTGTGAGAGCATATTTAAGACAGGGAAAAAACGCTGCGCCACACAGCAGCCGGGAGAGTCAAGGGAGTGGGAGAACAGCCTTGCACCAAGGTCAGTGTAGAAGGAGGGGGAGAGGTGCTCCAGGCGCCGGAGCAGAAGTCCCCTGCGGCCTGTGGTGAGGACCATGGTGAAGCAGGATGTCCCCCTGCAGCCCATGGAGTACCACGGTGGAGCAGGGTTCCACGCTGCAGCCCGTGGAGGAGACCACGGTGGAGCAGGTGGCCCTGCACCGACGGAGGCTGCCGCCTGTGGAAGACCCCTGCCGGAGCAGATTCCGGGCCGGACCTGTAGCCCGTGGAGAGGAGCCCACGCAGGAGCAGGTGATCTGGCAGGAGCTGCTGCCCGTAGGGGAGCCAGGTTGGAGCAGTTTTCTCCTGAGGGATGGACCCCGTGGTACGGACCCATATCTGGAGCAGTTCTGGAAGAGCTGCTGCCTGTGGGAAGCCCACGCCGGATCAGTTCATCAAGGACTGCATCCCGTGGGTGGGACCCCACAGCACAGGGGACGAGAGTGACCGAGAAGGAGCGGCAGAGAAGAAGTGCTGTAGACTGACCATAACCCCCATTCCCCGTTCCCCTGCGCCGCTCGGGGGGAGGAGGTGGAAAAGGGTGGATGGGGGGGAAGGTGCTTTTGTTTTTTTTTTTTTTCCTTTGTTTTCTCACTTCTCTCGCTTGTTAGTTGTAGGTAATAAATCTTACTATCTCCTTATGCCGAGTCTGTTTTGCCCGTTACAATAATTATTGCGTAATTTTCTCGTCCTTATCTCAATCCTTGAGCCCTTTTCACATATTTTCTCCCCATTCCTCTTTGAGGAGGGGGAGTGAGAGAGCGGCTGTGGTGGAGCTCGGCTGCCCACTCGAGCGGAACCACGACAGTTGCCTTTTTCTAATATCAGAAAGCAAAATTGAAACACCAGGTACTAATGGCTTGAGATAAAATATGCTGGAATAAAAGTATGTTTATCTCATGTTTCAAAGTAAAGCTTTCAGACAGATATCAACAACAGCTCAAACAAAATATCAAAAATGATTGTATGGCACCCAATCTTAAACCATTCTTGTCAGAAGATAAGCAGAAAACAAAACAAAACAAAACAAACAAACAACAAAAATAATATATAAAATTGAGATGATATGAGAGCAAAACCAGCAACATTTCAGAAGGCAAAAATCAGTGGAGGAAGGAAAAAAAGTTCATCATTTTCACTATGTATGATTGTGGGAATTATGTCATATTGCCTGTTGAATTTGTAATTAATTCAACATGATTCTCCTTTGGCACTGGTCCATCAATTATTCACTGACTTGAAGTGAAACAGTTAACAATTTTGCTGGGACAAACCTTTTAAGGCAATCTCACTTTCAGTAATACTAACAAAAACTTTCTGTTTTACTTCAAAAATAAGGAACTCTGTTCTTTCTGCTGGCAGTCATCACTTGAGGCAGGCAAACTTTTTTCAGGTGCTGATGTACTTTAGTACTTCATATCTCAGATCTGTGTTTTTATATTGTCCTTTACCTAGACCTTTTTTTATCTGATGGATGTACCTCTGCTCTGGGATGCTTCTAGAGATATCAAAACTATATGGGATTTTTAAATGGACCTATTTTAATTTTTGGAAATTTCTGTATAGACATATTTCTCTCAAGGAGATTTTTCTTCAGTATAGTTTCAGATAATGCCAAATACTGGTTTAAACAAAATAAAAATTCATATAAATTGTTTTCCCAATATCTCTGAAGAGGTTTCTGCTAAGAGTGACAACAATGACTCTGTATTTTCATATCTAAAATCTGTAGCCCAGGAAACCTAGGAAACATTGAATATACAGTCCTTGTATGTTAAGTCAAGACTTAAATATTTTTTGTTTGTTTGTTTTTGTTTCCCAGGGCTAGTCTTACTTTAGAGCATATCACCATTGTTTCAGCTGGAATCAAAGGAGATGTTAACAACTTTGTGAGATTAGTTAGGTAACAGGCTGTAACAAATAGGGCATGTGTTCATTGAATTCTGTTTGAAGGAGAGTCAAAAACATAGCCACACTCAGGAGTGAGAGGAATCTTCTGTTGAATGATGGAGTTTCTTCCCAACTTCCCAACAAAGGTTAGTCCAACAAGACACTCAGGACTGTGTCCAGTCATGCATGGAATCACTCCAAGGGTGGAAACTCCACAACATCTCTTTGCAACTTCCTTCAGTGTTTGTATACTTTAATGGCATTTTTTCCTAATATCTAGATTGAACTTGCTTTAACTTATGACTGTTGCCTCTTGTCTTATCACTGTACATGTCTGCAAACAGTTTGGCTCTGTCCTGTCTGTAAATTGCCACGGGGTAGTTGAAGGTAGCAATGCAAGTCTCCCCCTAGCCTTCTCTTTGATTTTTCTGCTTTGTGAAAGGAGTGTTTACCAAAACAGCATAATCCATTTTGTGGAGCAATTAGGCAGGAATAAAAAAGTTTTTGTTTTTGTTTTTAAACTGCAGCAAGAAAGAATGGAGCAAAAGGTATGACAAACTAAGTAGAGAAACTTTATTTAAGAAAATTAGGCTGCTGAGGAAGGGGCTGCAGAGAAATGTTAGATAGTCAGCAGAGGGCTGGCAGAGGCAGATGAGAAAGCACACATAGCAAATCCTGAACACAGTACACAAACCACTCACACAAATATAGGAACTGGAAGTTTGAGTGTCTTCTAGTGGTGAGCTAGATGACCAGTCACTCTTAGAGCACTTCAGTGTTCCACATATGGATTTCAGGCCTTCCTTACCCATATGAAAGTAATTCACCTTCTCTCTACAAGAATGTGCTCTCAGAGACGTTTAGAGACCCAACAAAACATGAGGCAAATGGAGATAAATTAAGGAAATTACTTCAAACTCATACAGCTGGTCCAACTCAAATATATAACACTAAGATGCTTTTAACAGGAATTAAGGATCAATTAAAAAATACAAGCTCTGTATTCAACAAAATTTGAAGCATGTTTTGCTGGTTTTACTCAAGTGGGCAGCTGAGCTCCACCACAGCCTCTCTCTCACTCCCCCTCCTCAAAAGGGAAAGGGGGAGAAAATATAATGAAAAGGGCCCAAGGATCAAGATAAGGAACAGGAGATCACTTAACAATTATCATCACAGACAAAACAGACTCAACATAGTGAGAGTAACATAATTTATTGCCTATTATTAACAGAGTACAACAATGAAAACTAAAAGCAAACTAGAAACACCTTCCCCTTTCCACCCTCTTCTGCTTTCTCCCCCTGAGCAACACAGGGGAATGGGTAATGGGGGCTGTGGTCACTCCCTGACACTTGGTCTCTGCCACTCCTTCACGGTCCCTCTCTGCCCCTGCCCCCCATGGGGTCCCTTCCAGGGATGCCGTCCTTCCCAAACTGAGCCTGCAGGGGCTGCCCACAGGCAGCAGCTCTCCAAGCACTGCTCCCACACGGCTCTGGGTTTCCCATGGGTGGGCGGCAGCTCCCCCCAGATCCCCTGCTCCTGCGTGGGCTCCTCTCCACGGGCTGCAGCTCCGACCCGGGGCCTGCTCCTGCGGGGGCTCTCCATGGGCCGCAGCCTCCTCCAGGCCACATCCACCTGCTCCACCGGGGGCTCCTCCACCCATGGGGGGGCTGCAGCGTGGAGATCTGCTCCATGTGGGACCCATGGGCTACAGGGGGACAGCCTGCTCCACCAGGGGCCTCTCCCTGTAGGCCCCTGCACAGGCTGCAGGGGAACTTCTGTTCTGGCACCTGGAGCACCTCCTCCTTCTTCACTGACCCTAGTGTCTGCAAGTCTGCTTCTCACTCCTCCTCTCTCTCCCAGCTGTTTTTGAGCACCAGCAGTTTTTTGTTGTTGTTGTGTGTTTTTTTTTTGTTTGTTTGTTTGCTTGTTTGTTTTGTTTTCTTTTTCTTAAATATGCTCTCACAGAGGTGCAAACAAAACCACATATTAGCTCAGCCCTGGCCAGCAGTGGGGCCCTTATCTAACATGGAGCAGTTTCTGTATTCTTCTCCCAGAAGCACACCCTTCGCCCTGTCCCCTCCCCCAACCAAAACCTCGCCATGTAAACCCACTACACATATCCAGTAAATTTAAATGGCAAAGAAATATCAATGACCCTGTTCTACTTGATTCAACTTGTCTTTCACACCAGTGAGGCTGAAAATTAGAAGAACTAAGTGCGCACCAAGAATTCACTATCTGTCCTCAGCCTCAGGCATGTGCACAGACTACTGGACTGTGTTCTTCTTCACAAGCGTTTCAACACCTGTACAGTCAGCTGAGGATCAAAATGAAACCAAACAGTTTATAAGCTAAAATGGAATTTCTGACACAAAAGAGTTCTAGCCCAGGAGCTGGCAGGGCTCATCATTAGGGCTTTAAACTAGGGGACAGGAGGAAAATGAGACTTGATAGAGATGAGCCTGGGGAAGCAGTACCAAGGTTGAGGGTGAGGGCAGTGGTGCAACTCAAGTGTATCTACACCAATGCATGCAGCATTGGTGACAAACAGGAGAAGCTGGAAGCCATTGTGTGGCAGGCAAACTATAACCTAGTTGCCATCACAGAAAGCTGGTGAGCCCAGTCCCATGACTGGACTGCTGCGATGGATGACTACAAGCTCTCCAGAAGAGACAGACAACTAAGGAGGGGCAGTGGCATGGCTCTCTATATTAGAGAGTGTTTTGATGTTGCTGAGCTCAGGGCTGGGAAAGATAACGTAGAGTCCCTGTGGATAAGGAACACAGGGATGGCCAACAAGGCAGACATCCTCGTGGGGGTCTGTTATAGAATGCCAAACCAGGGTGAAGAGACTGATGAGGTGTTCTACAATCAGCTGGCAGAAGTTGCTCGATCACCAGCACTTGTTAACATGGGCAACTTTAACTTCCCGGATATATGCTGGAAATACAATACAGCCCTGAGGAAGCAGTCTAGGAGGTTCCTGTAAGACAGCTTCCTGATGCAGCTGGTTAGTGAGCCTACCAGGGTAGGTGCCCCACTAGACCTTCTGTTCACAGAGAAGGACTGGTGGGAGATGTGAATGTAGGGAGTTGTCTTGGACAGAGTGACCATTACATGGTAGTTCTCTATTCTTGGTGAAGTCAGGAGGCGTGTCAGTAAAACTGCTATCTTGGTCTTCTGGGGGGTAGACTTTGAACTGTTCGGGACACTGGTAGGGAGGATCCTTTGGGAGTCAGTCCTGAAGGGTAGAGGGGTCCAGAAAGGCTGGATGTTCCTCAAGAAGGAAGTTTTAGAAGCACAGGAGAAGACTGTCCCTCTGTGCAGTAAGATGAACTGGTGAGAAAAAACACCACTGCGGCTGAACAGGGAAATTTTGCTGTGTCCAGGAGAAAAAGAGTGTCTATGTACAGTAGAAGGACGGGCAACTCAGGGAGAATACAAGGAAGTTGCCAGCATATGCAGACAAACAATCAAGAAGGACGAAGTCCAGTACAAGCTCAATCTGTCCACTATGGTTAAGGATAACAAAAGAATGTTTTTATAAATATATTAATGGCAAGAGGAGGACCAAAGAGAATCTTCATTCTTTACTGGACACAGTACATGACTACAGAGGATAAGAAAAATGCTGAGATTCTTAATGCCTTCTTTGCATCTGTCTTTACTAACCAGACCACTTATTCTCAGGGTACTCAGCTTCCTGACCTGTAAATCTGGGACAAGGAACAGAAGAACCCCCTGGTAGTTCAAGTGGAAACAGTTAGAGACCTGCTGCTCCACATGGACTGTCAGAACTCCATGGGGCCAGATGGGATCCACCCAAGGGTGCTGAAGGAGTTGGCAGATATCATTTCTGAGCCATCATCTATCAGAGGTCTTGGTTGTCCAGAGAGGTCCCAGATGACTGGAGACTTGCTAATGTGATGCCCATCTATAAGGGTCATAAGGAGGACCCAGGGAAGTACAGGCCTGTCAGGCTGACTTCAGTGCCAGGAAAGGTGATTGGACAGGTCGTCTTGAATGCAATCACCCAGCATATGTGGGACAACCAGGGGATCAGGCCAAGTCAGCATGGGTTCATGAAAGGCAAGTCCTGCCTGACCTCATTTCCTTCTATGACCGGGTGACCCACCTGGTGGATGAGGGAAAAGTTGTTGACATAGTCTACCAAGACTTGAGCAAGGTCTTTGGCACAATCTCCCTTAGTATTCTCCTGGAGAAGCTGGCAGGCCATGGCTTGGACAGATACACTCTTTGCTGGGTTAAAAACTGGCTGGACTGTCAGGCCCAGAGAGTAGTGGTGAATGGAGTGAAATCCAGCTGGTGACCTGTGATATTCCCCATGGGTTGTTGGGCCCATCCTCATTAATATCTTAATTGATGATTTGGATCAGGAAATTGAGTGCACCCTCAGTAAGTTTGGAAATGACACCAAGGTGGGGAAAAGTGTCAGTCTGCTGGAGGGTAGGAAGGCCCTGCAGAGGGACCTGGACAGGATGGGTCGATGGACAGAGGCCAATGGGATGAGGTTCAACATGGCTAAGTGTGCGTTGGCCACAACAACGGCATGCAGCACTACAGGCCTGAGGCAGAGTGGCTGGAAAGCTGTGCAGAGGAAAAGGATCTGGGGGTGTTGGTTGGTACTCACCTGAACATGAGCCGGCAGTGTGCCCAGGTGGCCAAGAAGGCCTGTTGGCCTTATATAAGAAACAGTATGGCCAGCAGGACTAGGGAGGTGATCGTCCCCTTGTACTGTGTTCAGTTTTGGGCCCCTCACTACAAGAAGGACATCGAGGCCATAGGGCGTGTCCAGATAAGGACTACGAAGCTAGTGTAGGGCCTGGAGCACAAGTCCTATGAGGAGTGGCTGAGGGAACTGGGGTTGTTTGGTCTGGGGAAGAGGAGGCTCATGGGAGAACTTACTGCTCTCTAAAACTACCTGAAAGGAAGGTGTGGGGAGTTGGGGGTCAGCCTCTTCTTGCAGGGAACTAGTAATA